>NC_141895.1:315937-629375 GCF_030686135.1 Camelina sativa | reverse complement strand
ATGTTCCAATAAACTTTAACAAAAATAAAAAAAATTGGCAGAAAAAAACTTTAACAAAATTATACTATAAGATATATCGTCTTAAAGGTATATTGAAAAATATGATAATTTTGATAATTTGACTAAAAATCTTTTTACACTTTTGTTGTCTACACCAAATTAAATTGGTACATTGATTTTTTTTTTTTTTTTTGTAAATATAATAGATTTTAACTCGCGGTACACCGCGGGACTATATTTTTTAAAAAATTTAAATTTTAAATTTATGTTATAATTGTTTGTTGTTTTGTGGTTGTTTATTAATTTTTTACTTGGTATAGTTATAAATAGTTATTGAATTTATCCAATATTTTACCATGAAAAGAAAAAATTCCTTTCATAACTAATATTAATGATTTTTAATAAAATGATTAAGTTCTTTGATTTTTAATATAAATGTTATAATGTTATTTAGGTCTTGACCCGTAGTCCATCACATTTGTGTATTTTTAATATATAGAATAGTATTGGTTTGATGTATATATCAATTAATTGTTTTCATTTGGAAATTGATAAATTAAATTAGTTGTTCTCGTGCACCGCATTAGTGTGTTTTTAAAACAAATCATGTTACTCTGTAGAACACTTACATTATATATGTAGTGCACATATAACTGTGGATAGAATATGCAAGTGAATAATTTCCAAACACATATTCGGATATGCTAATTATTATTTATGAAATTAGTTAATATATAATTTATTCCTTTATATTGGAAGGCTTTAATTCTATAATTTACTCCCCAGGATAATTTGTATAATATGTACATTTTTAACATAAAAAGAGAGAGATATATAAACATATGGAAATAATTAATATTAATAAAATTCAAAGACATGAATAAGAAAGGAAAATTGGGTTCCCTTAAAAACATCCGCCGACTGTTAAAAAAAAGTCAGAGAGGAAATCAACGATTTCTTTCATTGTTCGATTCATCCAAATTTTGTAGATTAATAACTGTGAATCTCCTTTCGAAATCAAAACAGTATGTTGGCTCATCTTGTACGTTATAAAGCTAATAATATTATGTTTGCTTTGTAAATGATCGGAGGTTGATAAAAATGCACTTCATTGTATCATACTTTTAACATAAACAATTAAAAGGTACAGTAAGAAACTACATGTGGAATGCAAAATAAATAAACCTATCTGTCATCTTTAGTTGCACTACAAATAAACATTAGAAGTGAGAATGAGAGTTAACCAAAAACATATTTTATAAAAAAACATAATAGCCATTAAAAAGAAGCTCTTTAGCGTTATGTCATCTTCTTGATAGTCTTTTCCTTTGGAGCCTGTAAATAAAATCAAGAGACAAATTATAATAGTTTAAATCTTTAGTGTAGATGCTTACATTGTTGACTTGTTGTGACATGACCATGACAATACTTTTGGATCTTGAATCTGATACAGTTATAAACAAAGATAAATGAGTACAGATTGTATAAGAAACACAACACTTGATATTAATTAAAGTTTTTCTGTATAAGTTTATCACTTTTGGTTTTGGTGTTGTTATGAGCTGCCGTGAAAAAGAACTATTTATAGTTTCAATGAGAGTAGGGTGTTATGTGAGTGATTTAATAGTAAATGTGAATAGCAGATTGTAAATAAATTAGAACTTCAGGAATTTTTTCATAAATGTTTCTGAAAATGTATATATATATATATATATACTAGGTTTTAACCCACGGTACACCGTGTGACTAAATTATAAATTATTGTATTTTAAATAATAATTTTTAATTTATTTAGTTTTCAAATTCCTAATTAATTAACTTTTATCAAATTAATTTATAATTTTGTTTAGAATATTTTTTTTTCTTCTGACGTTTAATACAGTTTACAACCTAATTACATTAAATTTGTTATTAGATAGAATATAAAATTTTAAAATACTTAGTTTTGTTTTCAATAATTAAATAGAGGTATATGTCTATATGGTATGTTTTTAGTGTAATTTTTATGTGTATAATTTTTTTTTTTTTGAATATTAAGAATGTGTTGTAGTATGTGTAATATTTGGTAGTTCATACACTAAATAATTTATCAGTTAATTTTCCAAAGTATGACTACAAATCTATAATATATAAAATAAACTAATAGTTTTAGTGTTGGTTCTATAGTCCAAACCCGCAATGCTAGGTGGATCACGCAACATGTTCAAATATTTTTAATCCGCAAAAACTCATCATACGAAACCTGTGAAAGTAAAATATAGTATGTGAGTTTAAAAATCAATTTTTGTCAATCAATTTTTCAAATTTTTATCAAGTAAGTGAATCTCTTCTTTCACCTCCTTATAAAATAACGAAATAAAATCTGTATACATTTGCAATTATGTCTGTTATCTTTCAAAACACTTAGTTTCTATAAAAAATGGAATATAGGTAGAGTTAATTTGTTTATTAAATAAATTATTTAAAGCCAATGACATGATTGTAAATAAGTGCCAACTTCAGGATTTATTTTATAAATGTCTCCAAAAATGTGTATATAGATATATATATATATATATAGATTTTTTAATATATAAATGTTTGAGGAATTCTCTCTCTTTCAGATATCTCTCTCTCTTGTTTTGTTGGTGGATCCAAATCTTACAAGACAACTTTTTATTAAGTTAGTGTATTAAATTTGCTTGCAGATATCTGAAGCTTACTCTTGCCTTGACTCTGGTATCTCTCTCTCTCTCTCTCTCTCTCTCTCTCTGATTTGACCTTTCCTTGGTGTTATAGTTAAGAAGAATCCACAGGTCTGCAATTTACCCAAAATGAGAGAGCTACTACTAGGTTCCTGTCGTGTGAAATCAGCTTTCCGCATGAAAAATGAAACAAGGTCCATTATGTGTAGTGCTTGCAAGTCTGGATCTTTCTCTTGTTCCCCAGATGTTAAAATAGTTTTGCTATTGATATCACAGATTTTGAGAGTCCTTGGAGCTTCTGTTGTTGGAAAAATGTGGTTAAGAGACCATCACATACTACTACTTACTATACACTCTTGTATGCTAGCTCATTTGGGTTTACAAGTCCGCAGATCAAGACATGCTTACTCTGTTTTTTTTTCAACAGAATATAGCATTTTATATCTATTCATTCTCAACTATTGTCTCTAATTGTAATTAACACATTCCTCTCACTCTCTCTGTTTGCAGGTGGTGTTAGGGATCAAAGATATTATAGAGCAGGTAAAAAGACTACTCAACACTCTCACATGTCTAATGTCTTCTTAGTGGGTTACACACACATTGATGAGACTGGAGTTTTTGTAACATCGAAGGTGTGTATTCGAGGGTTGTCAGGACTGGAGTTCCAAGGGCATATGCATCTGCCAAAAGAGGCAACCCTTGGTTGATCGGCGCACCTTTCCTTCTTATCGTTTTAGGAACCATCGGACTTGGTGGAGTCAAAGCTAACAGGTCCGTGTATCGTTGCCAAACCTATTTATTATTCTATTATACTTAGCTATATACTGTATAAATTGTAAACAATATTGCTTTTTTTTAGAAATACTAGTATCAATTGGTATATTTTTGGCATTTGCAGGGCTTATAATCTTCAAAAACAGACGTTCCCGTCTCACAATCCTTTTCTTCCATGATTCAGATTCTCTTACAACATTACATTTTGAATCATTGGTTGGGTATGCAAGCTTTGTATTATTTTATTTTTGTTATTCCAACGCTTTTCCTTTCTTTTATTTTTTCTCTTTTTTGAGATTGTTCTTTGATACTGTATGTAAAAATTATGATGTTATATAAAGCTTATAAATTTATAATACACAACTTCTAATAATCATGTAGGTATTCTACTGGTTCGCATAATTGTTTGATTAAAAACAATCAAAAGTACCCGTAGAAATGATATACAATACATAAACGGAAGTTTATGGTTCAGAATAAGACATAAGATTTAACTAAAAAGAAAAGAAGAGGAGAAATTACAGATATTATCACTCCAGCGACAGTGGGATTTCACGAAAATTAACTGTAACCTCTTAAGACCAAAAGAAACAAAACAACTGTAACTAATGTAGAAACACTTAGGTGATGCAGAGGTTCCCAATCACATGTTTATCATTCTCTCACCATGAAATTGTGCAATCTTCTTGGTGATGACAACGCTTAAGGCTTCTATGAACCCAACCATGTACTAACACATGACTAATAGATCCAAACCTTAAACCACCCCCAATTGTTTTACCCTTCTATCCTCTAGACTAAACCGACCAAAGTAAAATGAAAAGAAAAGAAGATAGTGCTGCTACTATTCAGAAAACTAGTACTTAGACTTCAGAATCAACTCATTCTGAAGTTTTAGATATGAAAAACACCATTTTCCATGTCTTAGTGCTCTCTAATATTAAAAGTAGTACCCATATATGCTCTGCTTATGGCTGCTACTCCTTCAATATTTCATGGAACAAAGATTGAATTTTAGGCATCGGTTTGGATACCTGTATCCGTTTCGGTTGCTGTCTCGTTTGTGGTCTCTGCATCAAGACTAATAGTAATTGGTTTCCATCCTGTTTGATGATGACTAATCCATTTCTTTGTGGTTGCTGTTATATTCAAGATCTGCAGTATGTCACCTAAAGTAAGCTCTTTTAGACATTCCTTTTTCAGAACTTGTGCAGCTTCATACCTATATATGTAATGAAAAGAGTTAGAAAACGATTTTACAATACTACATGGGTAAAGAAACTATTAAAGTTCTTTTAAGAAAAGCAAAACTATTCTCACCTGCACTGAGTTGCTGTAAACGCTGCCCGCCCAGGAGATGAGGTTAGAAACTTTTGTAGTCTATCCCAAGTTGCTTTTGGGTATTTCTTAGGGTTTCCCCCTAAAGGGTTTACACAGTTCCATAGAGTTTCGTTTCTGCCAATGTAGAGCTTTAGTTTACCTACATTATTCACCATGATCATATGGTGCTCTAATGCACCGTCCAAAGCCTTCTTTACATCAGTACCACGATGCTTTGGATCCCCGTACTGAATGCAATCCGAGATATTAGGCTCGGTAGGCATAACTTTTTCAGTTTTCAAGATGTTAAGAGCATGTAGGATAACACCTATAAGGCCTTGAACATACTCAGATGGTGGTGGACACTCTTGCGTTCCCCACATACCATTGCTGGTCCCAGACCCAGTAACCACTGGAGGCTGAGAAGGCGAAACTCCAGGAGTGGACGTAGACTGAGTTACTGGGGCACTACTACTCCGTGGAAGATAACCGTTATTTGGACCGTTTAAGCTAGGAGAGAATGAGGATTCCATCTTTGGTCTGAATTCTTGCCTAACTTGATGGTTGAAGTTAGGACGATTTAGAGTTTGACTCGGATACTGAGACAGACTTAGATTGCTGATATCAGGTGCCGACAAGAGAGGTGGAGACGAGAACCTAGGCCCGTGCATAGGATGGGCACCGTTACCAGTAGGAGGATGCAGGTTCTCTGGGCGATAAGAGCGGAAAACATTACCATAAGGTGGCTGCATATTAGGAGCACCTGGCCTGACAGCATTGGGATAATAGTTTTGAGCATGATTTGGAATGCTATTATTTCTATTATTCCAAGAAGGATCAGGGTTAGGGTAAGGTTGTCTAGGAGGAAAAGGAGGACCAGGTCTAGGAGGATAGTTGTACTGTAACTGATTCTGAGGATGATTACTCATGACATTACCAGGGAAAGGGTTAACGTTGCTAGGGGGTTGTAAATTGGGAGGAGGTCTGCTAGAGGGCTGCTGCTGGCTACTGGCAAAAAGCTCATGTGGGGCTTTCTTAAACGGTTTCCCTTGAGTGTTGTTCTGTTGTTGTTGTTGTTGTTGCTGCTGACGGTAGTTATTGTTAGGCTTACTTTCCTGGACTTTTGGCTGCTGATTTGATGATTTTGGAACGTATTTAACCTTTGATTTGTTGTTAGAATCCAGAGGTTGGCTTGATGAACTACACACAGAAGAAGATTGAAGAGTGGAATTGAGAACAAGTTGTGAGCTTTCGCTTGGCGTGAGAGGACATCCTCCAGCAGATAGGCTAGTCCAAAGCCACACAGTCCTAGCAGCATGAATAAGCGGCACTGATGCTTTGAGAGGCTGAGCCAATAGTATATTGTAACGTCTCATCCTCAGTCCATGAAGAGCATTGGAGAAGTCTCTGTCTCCTGAAATCAACATAAAATTCGCAGGAGCAGGATTGTCCAATGCCCAAAACAACATGTCTACTAGAATCTTCTTATCACTCGCATCCTTCACACCTAAATAAAAGATTCAATACAGAATTCAAAATCCAATCAGAGGCTGTATGTAAGGCATTAGTGATATCATTATTAAATCAAGATGATGAGAAGTAGTAACACAGAGAGATACTTATAGGGTTTAGGGTTTGAGTTAATACCGGCAGGGACGTGGTTGAGAGCGATACCAGTAGAATTAAGAGCGTGCTGGATGGCTAAAGGGATAAGATTGGTATCTCCATAAGCAGAGATTGAAACGGGACCACAGTAGTTCATCTTACCAAGCGCCGATGTAACGTTCTGCGCAATTCCATGAGCGTCATGACCTTTTGGGACTTGACAATTCCCTATATCCCACCACACTGACGTCTTCGCCTTCACGTACTGACCTTCAGCCATCTCCGCCACCACCACCCCGGAATCCCCATCCCCCGCCGTGTTCGTCGACATCTTCTTGTTCCGCCGCAGTAAGCTTTAGCTACTTCGAATCGTCAGAGGAATCTTGGAATGATCAGGGCTTTTTTTTTTTTTTTTTTTCAATTATTATTAAAGTATCTCTCTTCCTTACTTATATTTATTTATTCCGCGACGGATGAAGCAAGTGCGATTTGACGATTTTATCCCTGAAATATCGGTTATCATGAAGGGTAATTTAGGAATTACAAATCATGCGTTTTTGATTGGTCCAGAATCGTGGTTAAATGCCTTGTTGGCAGTGGTTGAGTGGAAGCCCCTCGTGTGCGCCGTTTCGTTTACGTCCGTTTACTTTCTTAGACCATGTGCAAGGGTGATGATTTGGGCCGTCCTTGGTTTTTTATTTTTTTAAATTTATTTCAGAAAAGCCCAAAATTAAAAAAACGCTTTTTATTTGGGAACGTTTTTCGTCCGTCTTCTTCGCCACGTGCTCCATTCTGATTGGGTGTCTTTAGGGTTAAACGAAAAAAAAATTTTGAGACAAAAAATTTATTCAACTTCTTTCTTTTCTCTCGACGGCGACGACAAACGCGATACACATCCTCGACGATTTCACGCAGCCGTTCCGTTCTTCTCACCGGAATTTTTTGACGAATTACCGAAGCCGATCTTCTATTTCTCCTGAAGCCGGTCCGATCTTCTGTCTCGAATCTTGTCCGGCGGTCCGATCTTCTCTCCCGAAGCGATCTTCTCTGTCTCCCGAAGCTTGTCTGGCAGTTCAATCGTGCTAATTAAGGTTTGTCTTCTTCCCCCAATAGGAGATTTCTCTCATTATCACTGATTATCGAATAATGGTTAGAGAATTAGGGTTATCGAATTAGGGTTAGAGAATTAGGGTTATTGAATTAGGGTTATCGAATTACGGTTATTGAATTAGGGTTATTGAATTAGGGATATTGAGTTAGGGTTATCGGTCTCGTTCTGTTTTTTCATGTGTAAAGATCGATTTGTCTCTGTGTAAAAATCGATTTGTCTCTGTCTAAAAGTCGATTTGTTTCTGTATAACATGAGTATAACATTTGTTCTATTGTCAAAGACGTTGGTAAGATGAACTTCGTTGTTAAGTATGTCGAAGTTCATCTTATGAACGTCTTTGTGTCTGTGTCGTTTGCCGTTGATAGTTTACCAAATCTTATGGTTGCTAAAATTGTTTTTAACATTGATTTTGGTAAAACTTTGGTTTTTTTGTCTTAATTTTTAACGGATCATTGGTATATAGAAACTCTATTATAGGTTTTAAATTTGATGATTGTTGTGTAATTGATATGGTTGCTTTGACATGTATACGAACTAGGTGTGATAAGTACTCGTATGGTTGCTAAAATGATTTTACATTGATTTTTTACATTAGGTTTTTCATTTGGTAGTTGTAATGTGTACTTCTAATAAATTGTGATTGTTGTGTAGTTGATTGTATTTATTTTAGTGTGGTTTGTTCATAGTTTCTTGTTTAATTTGGTAGTTGTAATGTGTACTTGTCATAAATTGTGATTAGACATTGGTTGTTTGGTCTTTATGTGTTGTTACTTATTGCAAGTTACCTTTTAACCTATTAAACCCCAACCATCTTCTTCCTATTTCCATCATAAATCTCTTTCATTTAGTAACCCCTTCTCACTTTTACTCGCTTATCACTTCTCTTCTATACTCGCTTCTTCATATGGATTCTACGAATCCCTTCTTTCAGTCTTCTTCTTACTTAAACCTGCTTAGCAGTCAAGAAGAAGGTGGTTTAAATGAAAACTTTCGTTGGGAAAGTTATCCACCTTCTGGACAGAGCAGCTCACAACCTTCTCCTCACAGCTCCCAACCTTCTCCTCACAGCTCCCAACCTTCTGAGGCGCCAACTCTTTCTAAAGAAACACCATTGGTGCGCAAGGAGAGAAAGACATGGACACCTGCTGATGATGAAGTCTTGATCTCCGCATGGCTCAACATTTCAAAAGATGCCATCGTTGCAAATCAACAAAAGGGAGGAAGCTACTGGCAAAGGATTCAAAAATACTATGATGACACTCCTCATGCTAGAAATGGTGGTGAACAGATGCTGGTGACACATTGCAAGCAGCGTTGGCACAAGATAAATGACCAAACTAACAAGTTCTGTGCGGCATTCGCAGCTGCAGAGAGACTGAACAGCTCTGGTCATTCTGAAAATGATATCTTAAAGAATGCACATGATATTTACTTCGCTGACCATAAGAAGAGATTTAACCTTGAACATTGTTGGTTTCGGTTAAGGTTTGAGCAGAAATTTCTATCCCTTAACACTATTAACACGCCCCCATCTCAGCCTGCAACGAAGAGGAAACAAGCTACTGAAGGTTCACAATCATCAAGCTGCAATGTTGAGGAGTATGAGAAAAGGCCAGAAGGGATCAAGGCTGCGAAGGCGAAGAGGAACAATGCTCAGTCCACAAACATGAAGACTCTTGCTGAGTATAAGAGCATGTGGGATGTCAAGAAAGAGGAATTGGCTGAAAAGGAGAAACTACAGAAGCTGGCCATCCTAGACACTCTCTTAGCCAAAAAAGAACCCTTGAATGCGAGTGAAGAAGTTATCATGAACAAGATAGTGTCCTAGTATTTCTGATATTAGAGCATGTGTTTGTTGTTTGTTTTTCTTGCTTAAATTTCTAGTAACTCGGCTTATGTATGTGATTTGTATTTCCTGTTTGTTTGATTTGTATTTCCTGTTTGTTTGATTTGTATTTCCTGTTTCAAACTAAATCAATATAAGTGTATTTTAATTTCTAGTAACTCGGCTATTGTATTAACCAACTTAATCAGATTGTTAGTTCATCTTAAATATTAATGAGAGTATTAATCATATATGCTTCTACTGTGGAGCTCATCTTATGAGAATGATAGGTACTCGGAGGCTTTGATTCTTATGGATGAAGCAGAGAGTACGTTGAGGTTCACGGCTGAGTCGAGTCAATACCCACCTCAACCCGAGGTTGAGCATGGATTCCCCAAGGTTTGCTACTGTGGAGCTCATCCTATTCTGTCCAACTCCTACAACAGAAGGTGTGTGATTGTCGATAATGTTCTGTTTTTAATGTATCCGAAGTTTAAGCTTAACTATATATGATAACTGTGTTATCTATTGTAGGTTCTTCACATGCCCAAATGTTGATGATGGAGAGATGCATATTCACAAGTGGTGGGATGTCGCTGTAATGGAGGAGATGAGAGATGCGGATAGACGATATGAAGTGCTGTCATAGAAGGTAGATTATTTAACCTTATTCAATGACTATGAATCAGCTATCAACCATGTTAGGGACCAGAGTTATGCCACAGAACAGAAGCTGGTTATGTTAGAAAATGCTTTTTCTGAGCTACGTAAAGAGAATAGGTTTAGAAATGTAAATGATGTCCTGGTTGTTGGTGTAATGGCTACTGTGTTATGTCTTCTTGTTATATTGTTCATGTAATACCTCGGATGTGTGTTGTGTAATAACTTAGATGTTGAGACTCACGGGTTCTGATTATTGGCGACATATACTTGTAAAAGTGGTAACTCACGGGTTTAATATCACAGATTATTGGCAGTATATACTTGTAAAAGTGGTAACTCACAGGTTACACATTTCACGTGTTTAATATCACAGATTATTGGCATTATATACTTGAAAAAGTTGTAACTCACGGGGTTTAATATCACGGGTTACACCCACGAATCAGTCACAAGATCAATAGTCACAAGATCAATTTGGCTTTCATTATATATATGCGTCCATATCAATTTGGCAAAATTCATTCACACTATCACAAGATCAAGTTTACTTTTCTCAATACAAGTCATTTCTTCCTTTATCCTCAATACAAGCTCTCTCTTGATCTCTTAAACACAAGTTTACTTTTTCTAATAATTTTTTTTCCAAATGGGATCATCTTCAAACCATTATCACTACCAAGCAGATGATGCTCATTATCACTACCAAGGAGATGATGGTGATAATTTTGATGCTTATTTAGAAAATATTTATGATGCTTCGCATATTATTCCAGAACCAAACCAGCCAAACAAAAGGATTTTTATCGAGCGAAACCGGGAAGAAGGCCACAATAATCTTTGGAATGATTATTTTAGTGACACTCCAATATTGCCAGAATATTTATTCCGGCGACGGTTTCGCATGCACAAGTCATTGTTCATGCGAATTTTACAACGTCTCTCTACCGAAATCGAATATTTCCGCCAAACCCAGGATGCAACCGGACGGGCTGGTCTTTCACCTATACAAAAATGTAGTGCAGCAATTCGTCAATTGGCATATGGTAGTTCGTCTGACAGTGTTGACGAGTATGTACGAATTGGTGCTTCGACAGCTCGGAAATGTTTGCACGAGTTTACCGCCGGCATCATCCAAGTGTTTGGAGATGAATATCTAAGACGTCCTACACCGGAGGATCTAGAAAGACTACTCTATCAAAATGAACAGCGTGGATTTCTCGGGATGATTGGGAGCATTGACTGTATGCATTGGGGGTGGAAAAATTGTCCCACTGCTTGGAAAGGCATGTATTCACGGTCAACCGGAAAACCTACAATCGTGTTGGAAGCGGTAGCTTCATATGACCTCTGGATATGGCATGCCTTTTTTGGAGCTCCATGTACTATGAACGATCTTAATATTCTTGATCGATCTAATGTTTTTGATGACATAATAACCGGTCAAGCTCCGGAAGTCAACTACGTTGTCAACGGAAGGGAGTACAATTTGGCGTACTATCTCACTGATGGGATTTATCCAAATTGGGCCACTTTTATTCAATCTATCCGACTTCCACAAGGTATGAAAAATTCTCTTTTTTCTAAAAAACAAGAAGCTGTGCGGAAAGATGTTGAGCGTGCATTTGGAGTCTTGCAAGCTAGATTCGCCGTTATTAAAAATCCATCTCGTTTATGGGATAAATACAAAATGGCAAATGTTATAAGATCATGCATAATACTCCATAATATGATTGTCGAAGATGAACGCCATGCATACAGTTACCGAAACATTGTTTCTGAATTTCAACAAGGAGAACATGTGGATCAAACATATACCGTTGGTGCCGCCGGTGTGGGTTCAAATATCGGCACTACGATTACTCGCCAAACAAGACTTCGGGATAAACAAGCCCATGACCAACTAAAACATGATTTGATTGAGCATATTTGGACTAAATTTGGACATCTTCAAGATAATGAAGATTAATTTTAAAATTTCTATGAGTTGAATAAAATGTTTGTTTTTCTTTTTATGTTTTATGTTTTCTGTTTTTGTTTTTGTTTTTAAGTTGAATAAAATTTCTAAATTTTAAAAATATAACTAATTTATTCGGGGGACCAAATACAAATAGACACTAATACTCATACTAAAAATAAGAAACTTGGGGGACCAAAACCAAGTGTCCACCATTGCCCATGCTCTTACACTCCAATTGACGTACGTTGACCTCTTGACTTCAACGGAGAAGACTCAGCGTTTTTGTTTTCAACGACGAAACTTCCTTCCGTTTTCCAGTTTTCCAATTGTCACGACGTATACGTCTTTAGTCTTCACTGTCCATCCTATTTTCTATCTTACACATTTCACAAATTTTGTAATTTGTAGTGTACTTAAAAATATCAATTACTCCCCACACTTGTTTTGAATTTATATTTTAAAAACAAAACATGATAGTTTAATGGTCAAATCATTAGTACCAACGTCAGAATTCTATGAACAACTAGTATGTTGATGGTCATATGAAATTATTTCTCCAGTATAAATAGAAAGAACAATTTAAACGGTGACGGCTTAAAGGGTTAAGATTAATGTGCTCCTTCTCCGGCAGGTCCGGTTCGAGCATTCAACAATGGTTGCAGAGCTTTCACGACAATACTCATGTTTGGTCTGAAATCAGCTTCGTATTGTACACACAAAGCAGCAACTGCAGCTAACTGCATTATCAACCAAAAGACGATCATCAAACACAAAACTATTGAGAATTAAGCAAGACTGGCGCTATGTCCTAATCATTAGTTGAAGACTGGTTTCTTTTTATTATATACCTTGGCAACAGCTTTTGGTGGGTAATCTCCTCCTAGTCTTGCATCAACGCACTGCTTAACCTTGTCCTCGCTTAGCTTTGGTGTAGCCTAAGGCAAAAACACAGTTTTGACTGTTTAGTAAGATCTTTGAAAAGTTAGAGATGCAAGATTGTTCATCTTTGAAAGAAAGAGATTAGTATTTTTACCCATGTGACTAAACTTTGCTGGCCCCGAGGCAATGTATGATCAACAGGCTTTCGACCCGTAAGAAGCTCGAGCAATACAACTCCAAAACTGTACACATCACTCTTGGCACTCAATTGCCCAGTCATTGCATACCTATTAAAGAGAAGACAAGCATATGAGAGAATGGCGATTGAGCAGTGGGGATATAGAAGAAGAAGAAGAAAATGAAAAGAAACTTACTCAGGGGCATGGTAACCGAAGGTGCCAAGAACACGAGTTGAATGAAGGCGTGCAGCCATATCAGGAGCTTGATTTGAGAGATCAAAGTCAGCGATTTTGGCTACATCATTATCAAAGATAAGAACATTGCTGGACTTGATGTCGCGGTGGATGACATGTGGGTTCGCCTTCTCATGTAAGTACTCAAGCCCTCTAGCTGCTCCAACGGCAATACTCACTCGCTGATGCCATGACAAGAGTGGACCAGGCTTTGCACCCTTCACACCTTTTCTCCCTGATGGAATCATAGGATATTGTTATATATAACATCAACAAAACAACTCTCTCAATCTCAGCTGAAAGTGAAACACAAAAAAAACATGTCCAATGTACCATGAAGAATATCATGAAGGGATCCGTTTTGGGCAAACTCAAAGACAAGTATCCGGGAATTCCCATCAACAGAGTACCCAAGGAGCTCAACAAAGTTAGCATGCTTCAACCTCGAAACCATGGAAACCTGCAAGGAGGTCGTGTCGTGTCTCCCATAAATACAAATGCAAAGCCGCCGGACAATGTGACATATATAAATCATCCATCAACAAAAATATATAATCAACCAAACAAACCTGGGCAAGGAACTCTTCATCAGGCTGTTTGTTAGAATCCAACTTTTTAATGGCTGCACGCTGACCACTCTTTAACACACCGTGATACACTCTCGCATAAGATCCTTCACCGATAAGAGAATTAGGTCCGAAATCATTGGTTGCTTCAATCAGATCATCAGCGAGAATAGCAGCAACTTCAATAGGCTGAACCTTAACACTTTGAGCACCTTTTTGAGCAGTTTCAGAACCATTGCGCCTTCCATCATTACCTATATTCACTCAAAATCAAAAGCAAACAAAATCAATTCAAAGAACACAGATAAGCACCATAAAGATAAAAAAAAAAAAAAGAGAGAAACAAAATAAATACCTCCAGATTGTTTGGTCATATTGTGACCTCCATAGTCAGCAGCTCCAAGCAAATCATCTTCACGGCAACAACCAAAACAGCTCATTGTTATCTGCAACCATTTCATCTCCAGATTAGTACACACTTGTAGCAAAAAAAAAAAACCATAACCACAGAAGCTAAAGAACCTAATACAAAGCGGGGATTAGAGAATCTAAACAAAGATCCAAAATCTGAAATCGAAGCTAACAAACATTCAAATTCAAAAAAAGAAAAAATAAACGTTGGGGGCGGCAGAGGAACACTAATCTAAAACCAAAGAGAGGATAAAATAAAATAAAAATCGAAATCTATTATCCAATCAAATCGGGAAAACCATGAATTAGAAATCATCGAGAAGCAAAACCTTGAGATCCAAATGAGACCAAAGGAGGAACCAGTAGAGATTACAGGGAGAGAGAGAGAGAGGTTTCGAAGATCTAAAGGAATCGAGGAAGAGGGTTTCTAGTTTGTATAAAAAAGCAAGCAAGCTTGGTGTGTGCTCTCTTTTTTTATCTGGCTGACTGTGGTGTGCTCTCTCTCTCTCTATCTAACTTGACTTAAATGTCAACGTTTGACAGCTAGTCAACGTTCCCTTCACGCCGTTGGATGAAGACAAGATTACTGTAAAGTGTTACGAGAAAACCACTGACGCTACTTGCTGCGGTCGGTGGTATATCAATATTTATTCTCTATTGGGCCTCTTATATTTACTGTAAAGCCCATTTTTAGTACATTCAATAATTGGCTCAGTCGGGAACAATTATTTATTTATTTTGGCTTAGAAAATGCGTATCGTTGCAAGTTGCAACTCTTCAAGAATAAAACACTGTTCGTTCGACAAATTTACAGAGAAGAGCGGTTAGTGAAAATGTAACCCGCCAAAAAAATAAACATACGGTCGCAACCTTTCAAATACGTATATAAAGGAACTAGAAACACTCGTTGTTTTCTCACCCCGGATTACATCAAATTCTTACTTGCAAAAAACACAGCAAATCACTTCCTTGATTACATTTATCCTTCTCCCAAAACTTCTTAACAATGGATTCAGGAGGTGCTCTCGACATTATCTCGACTCTCTCGGACTTTCTCCTCGTGCTGATCATTTCCAATCTGACGTTCAAGGAAGCTCTCAGAACCAGCGTTTTGTCCAAACGTTGGAGACACATTTGTCGCGAGACGAGAAATGTCACATTTCATGAGGCTGTGATCACTCAAACCTATCCGGCGTGGGTTGACGAAGATGAGAAACGAGCGCAGTTCGTAATTTACGCCTTGAATTGGGTATCCAGTTTCACGGGTGGGATCGTTGATACGTTTGAACTCTCCTTTCACAGGCCGATTGGTTATGAAGTGGAGATGTGGACCCTCATAGATTTCGCAGCCGCTACGCATGTCCAAAATCTTGTTCTTGATTTCTCAGACCGGCTTTGGGTGAACAGAGATGAAGTAGAAGCATCATTTGAAGCTACCATGATTCAAATGCCTGAGAGTTTCTACCATTTAACAGAACTCGTCAAGCTGAAACTGCTCGCTTGCCGCTTTGATGCGTCAAGGCTGGCAGTAGCGGGTAAAGTAGAGTTTCTCTACTTCGGGTGGATGTCGCTTGCCATGATCACGTCTTTGTTACCAAGGGCCCCTCTTCTGGAGTGTCTGCAGATCAAGAACTGCTGGAATGTTGGTCTAGGAGCAATAACCGGAGTTAACAACCGGTTAATGAAGCTGGTGTTCAAGAACAGTGTCTTCGCAGTGCAGGCTACCTCACTTGACCTGCCAAGCATTCTGATCTTCAAGTATGCTGGCAGAGTTCATTCCTTTATGTTGAGGAACGTGAACAGAGGAATGGATGAAGTGTCGCTGGACTTTGGGCAGGTGAGCCAATACCATGCTGGCTTAGGAACACAATTTTGTGACCTCCTCTGCAGTTTGGCAACTGCTAAGACAGTTACCATCTGTCAGTTCTTCATTCAAATGATTCAGGATAATGTCGACCCGATTCGCCTTAAAGCAGTTATGGAAACGAGGAGATTAGTGTTGAAGACAACACTCCGACCCCGTGAGTTTGTCGGAATCAGGTTCATGATCAACAGCTGTCCATATTTGGAGACGCTGACTTTTCAACTCGTTGTTGGAACCCCTGTCCAAATGCAGAGAGTGCAGATTGATGCAAACGAATTTTGGTTGGAAGGAAAACCTCACCCGTGCTTGAAGAACACACTCAAAAATTTAGAAGTTTGGAACTTCTGTGGAGAATTTTATGAGATGCAGCTCCTGAAAAATTTGATTCGCATGTCTCGTGTGCTGGAACGGGTGGATTTATATAAACCAATGAGACTTGGCGCTGCTCACCTCAACCGTATCCAGGCAAAAGCCGACCGTGTGGGGACAAAGTTCGAGGCAGGTTCGGCGAATGTAGTGATATCTCTGCACTAATGGATTCCCGAAGAATTTCAAGACTGAATAATTCGGGTGTGTGACCTGATGTATTGTTGATTTTTATACTTCTACACTAAAATAATTCGGGTGTCTGACCTGATATGTTGTTGTTTTTCATTTATATCTTTCAAACAAAATGAGGTTTCTATGTTTGTAATCTCACATTTGCAAGTTATCAATGTAAGACTCGGAAAAAAGAAAAATGTGTTGCTTACTTTTATTTCCATTTCTCTACATTAATTCTTTTTCCAAGTAAAATTTTTATTAAAAAAAATTGAAAAAAACAAAGAAAGGATTAGAAAAACTATTTGGACGCGATTACTCAATTTCAAACTCTCTCTTTTCACTCTAGGCTTGTGTTTTACTCGGGCGGTGAGAGAAGGTGATGATGGTCTCAATACGGCGAATTCAATGTTGGATCGGAGATTCGATGTCAACTGGATATCTTGGGATCTTATGGGATTGTGTTTTGGTTGGTTTATGAGAGAAGGCTTTAATGGTTTTACTCGGGATGTCTCAATCGTAAATTGGGGATTTGGTTTCATTTGGGATCCTGCGGAATTGCGTTTTGTTCGGATCCTGAGAGAGGATTTCTTTGGTATCAATTGGGTTGCCTTACTCTCTGGTTGGGGATATGGTATTAATTGGGATTCTCGGGATCTTTTGGGCAAGCGATTCTGTTGTTTATTACCAATGATCTACTTAGCTGTTGGACAGCGGACTTGGCGACGACAGATTCTGGTAAGGGATTCGGTTGTGATTTGTTTGAAGCTTGATCAGAGGCGAATGCGGTGGACTCGGATTTGCGTGTTGTGTGTCTGGGGATTGATTGGTCTCGGATTTGTTTTAAAAGGAAACCAAATGGCTTGGTATCTGTTGTGGATTTGGTTGTTGCTAACTTGGAAGATTGTAAGTCATTATGGTCGCAGATTCTTCAGTATATTGAGTAGTCCATGGGTGCTATTAATAGTCTGGTGGTATCGATACTGGCGAGATATTAAGATTTTCTGTCTTGATGGCTGTGATATGGTTGCGATTCGATGCTTTATTGCTTGGTGTGGGTATAAAAGCCTCTCATATCCCCGAAAGCAGAATCATCTCACTTTTCTTTCTGTGTTCTGTCTTGGTGTGTGTTGTTCCCTTTTTCGTTTCATTGAAGACAGTAGTTGGTCGGTGCTTGAATCCGCGAGCTCAAGACATGATGTCCCTTTTGGTGATGTTTCCACGGTTCTGGCATCTTGAAGGCAAGGTGGTGGGTGCAGACCTTGGGATGGGGAAGTTCCAATTTGATTTTGATGAAGAGGCAGATATCGCTGAGGTTATGAATATGGCTCCGTTCCACTTTGATAACTGGATGGTCTCGATGGTGCGTTGGAAGCCGACGGTGGACCCTTCTTATCCGTCAGCCGTCACTTTTTGGGTTCATGTTATGGGAGTGCCATTCCAGTTCTGGGCTGCTCCAACGTTTCGAGGTATTGGTGAGGCTCTGGGATCGGTTGTGGAGGTAGACATCGATGGTGGCAGAGTGCAAGTGACGGTGAATGGGCTCAAACCCCTGTGTTTTGAGACGGAGATCGAGTTCTTTAATGGTGAGGAGACCACAGTGTCACTTCGCTATGAGCGTCTCTTTGGGTTCTGCAGGAAGTGCTTCAGTATGTGCCATGATGAGAAACATTGTCCACCCTTGGAGGATAATGACAATGGTCCCAATGTCCTTCCATAGGATAGGCCTGATCGAAGGTTTCAGAGTTACAAAGGTGCTGTTAAGGCGGATGCACAACGTGGTTCTGGACAGGAGGGGAGCTCTCGTTGGGGGAGCAAACATAGGTCCAGGGGCGAGAGTTCCCATGGGGATGGTAAGCGTCCTTTTGAGGGTAAGGCGGGTCGGGGTTCACAAGTCAGGACTGACACAGCAGTTGGGGAGCCTGTTACTAAGCAGCGCCGGTTTTAACCTCAGGTACAGCAGAAGGTTTCCACCCGGGAGTCTCCTGAGACCACCGGTCCTCCTCCGGTGCCGTCTGCAGCAGTGGACATCCCACCCGCGGTTCAGGTTGTTGAGGGGGTGCCTGCGATTGTCCCATCGGCACGCAGGGCTTTGTTCCAGGAGATTGGGGTTGTTGCTCCGGTTGCACCAGTGGTTGATGGTTCGGTCCCTGTGGTTCTGTCCCGTCCAGTGGAGGAGGTAATTTTTTCGGACTCAAATGCAGTTTCTGCGGAACCTGTTATTACTTTGGGGAAGATGGAGGTGGATGTTCCTGTTGGGGAAGGTTCTCCTACCGGTGGTGAGGAGAGCGCTTTGTTAGCGGTGGAGGAGCTTGCGTTGGTGGGTTTGGAAGATAAGGAGGTCAACTCCTCAGAGTTTGTTGCTGGCGGTTCGAAGTCCACGGTCACTGAACCAGTAGCGGCTACTGAGCAGGCGGTTGGGGCTGAGGTTACTATGGGAGAAGCTGACATGGGGGATAGCTCTCTCTCTGGTGAGGATGTCTCCACTATGGCAGCAGATACGGGTAAGATGGATCCGGATCCTTCAGCTGTGGGTGATGAGGACCCCTCCTTGGTGGAAAAAACGAGAAAAGGTAAGGGTGCTTTGGGTCTCCAAGGCATGGGATCAAAGAAGCTGACTGTTTATGTCTGTACTCCACGTAAACGACCAGCTATAAAGGGCAATGCTAGTGTTGGGCAGTCTACTCTTCCAAAGCCACAGGAGGTTGAGAAGGGGGTCGCTGGTGGGACCAAGCCACCAATTCCAAGGGTTGCTAAATGAAGGTTCTAAGTTGGAATTGTCAAGAGCTTGGTAATAAAGCCACAATTGGGTATTTTAGGCACTTATGGAAGAAGCATCGACCAGAGTTCCTGTTTCTCTCTGAAACTAAGTAATCTTTTTCTCATTTAGAGTTTTTTATTGGTCATTTTGGTTATTCTCATTTCAAAACTGTTGAACCAGTTGGTTGTAGTGGCGGTCTTGCCTTTTTTTATCACAATAATAATAATAATGTTTCAGTTTTATTTGCATCCAATAGACTTATTGATGTGGAAGTTGTTTACAAAGGCAAATTGATTTATCTTACTTTTGTTTATGGTGATCCGGTTCCCAAGAACCGTGATTTGGTTTGGGAATGTTTGACACGAATAGGTTTAATCAGGGATGATCCTTGGTTTTTAATTGGAGATTTTAATGAACTTAAAGGTAATCATGAAAAGCGGGGTGGTAAATTACGCCATGCTTCTTCCTTCGTGCCTTTTAATACTATGATTCGAAATTGTGGTTTGTTTGAATTCCCATCTCTTGGAGATAGTCTTTCCTGGAAAGGATGGCGGGATAAGAAACCGATTCGCTGTCGATTAGATCGAGCTCTGGCGAATGAGGGGTGGCATGATATGTTCAAGAACTCTTTTACGGAGTATTTACCAATGATCGCTTCGGATCATAAACCTCTGGTCGTTGTTCTTGAGGATAGGTTTCGGGGTGGTAACAGTGGTTTCCGTTTTGATCGCCAGTGGCTTGACAAGGACGGTTTTTTTGATGTGGTTGCTGAGGGCTGGGCAACTTCCACAGGCCCTGAAGCAACTACTACGGTGGTGGATAAAATTATTACATGTCGTCGGGCTATTTCCCGTTGGCGGAAAGCGCAGGTTCCTTATGGGAGGGATTCAATTGAAGATTTGAAATCGAAATTAGCAGCGGTGCAAGAGAATGACAGTACCACGGTGGAGGCGCTTGCGGAGCTCACTTGGCGGCTGCGGGAGGCATATAGGGATGAAGAGGTTTATTGGTATCAAAAAAGTAGGAGTCGGTGGATGCGGTTTGGTGATCATAACACTGGTTATTTCCACGCCCAAACAAAGCAGCGACTGGTTCGGAATCGCATTGTAGGTCTTCATGACCAGAACGATAATTGGTTGACGGAGGAAGGTGATATTCAGAATATCGCGGTCTCTTATTTTGAGGATTTATTCACTTCCTCGGATCCCTCTGATTTTGAGGAGATCCTGGCGGAGGTCCATCCAACGATAACACAGGAGTGTAATGATTTTTTAACTCGGGAGGTCTCCGAGCAGGAGATCAAACATGCCTTATTTATGATGCATCTGGATGGGATGACGGCTCTTTTTTATCAAAAAGCATGGAATACGGTTAAGGTGGATTTGGTCGTATTGGTAAACTCCTTTCTGCAAGACGGGAATTTTGATAAGAGGTTGAATGTGACGAATATTTGTCTCATTCCAAAAGTGGACAAGCCGACTAGGATGTCTGAATTACGGCCGATTAGTCTGTGTAATGTTGGGTATAAAATAATTTCCAAGGTTTTATGTCAGTGGTTACGCACGATTCTGCCGTCCGTAATATCTGCGATGCAGTCGTCCTTTGTGGCGGGTCGTCTCATTTCGGACAACATCTTGATAGCTCAGGAAATGTTCCATGGTCTTCGCACCAATCCTTCTTGTAAGGGCAAGTTCATGGCCATTAAAACGGATATGAGTAAGGCGTATGATCGGGTTGAATGGACTTTTGTTGATCTCCTTCTCCGGCAATTAGGTTTCTGTGATAAATGGGTGTCTTGGATTATGAGTTGTGTTACCTCGGTCCAGTATCAGGTTTTGATTAATGGTCAGGCCCATGGTTCCATTACCCCTTGTCCGGGATTACGGCAGGGGGATTCTCTTTCGCCCTATCTTTTTATTCTCTGTACGGAAGCTTTAATTGCACAATTCCGTAAAGCGGAGCAGATGAAGCTTATTACGGGTATTAAGGTTTCTACCGCTAGTCCTGCTATTTCTCATCTTTTATTTGCGGATGACAGTTTGTTCTTTTGTCGAACAACAAAGGATTAGTGTGAGGTTGTGCTTCAGATTCTCAAGAAGTATGAGCGGGCTTCAGGCCAGCAAATAAATTTTCAGAAATCATCAGTCCAATTTGGACATACTGTGGACCATGGTCTCCGGGAGGAGTTAAAAGGGGTCTCAGGGATCACATATATAGGTGGGATAGGTTCTTATTTGGGAATTCCGGAAAGCCTAGGTGGCGCTAAAACGCAAATCTTTTCTTATGTTCAGGATCGGTTACAATCACGGGCTAGTGGTTGGCCAGCTCGCCTCCTTTCAAAAGGAGGAAAGGAGGTAATGATTAAGTCGGTAGCAACGGCAGTTCCTACCTTTGTGATGTCGTGCTTTCGGTTACCCAAGACGGTTACGCGGAAATTAACTAGTGCTATTTCCAATTATTGGTGGAGTTCCTCTGGTCAATCGCGGGGTTTACATTGGGTGGCTTGGGACAAGCTATGTCTTGATAAAAAAGAAGGAGGTTTGGGTTTTCGCGGGTTGGATGATTTTAATACCGCCCTGCTAGCCAAGCAGCTATGGCGATTAATTTCTGTCCCGGAGTCACTTTTTGCACGGGTTTTTAAATGTCGGTATTATAGGCATTCGGATCCCTTGGATCCGATTAGATCTTACTCACCATCCTATGGATGGAGAAGTATTATCTCAGCTCGCTCTCTGGTTAACAAAGGACTTATTAAACGGGTAGGATCTGGTGCTTCCATCTCTGTGTGGAATGATCTGTGGATCCCTGCTCAACCCCCGAGACCAGCTATCGGCACAGGGTTGTTGTCTGACCCTTTGCTCTCTGTTCAAAATTTTATTGACAGGAACTCAAATTCCTGGGACATGGCTTTACTTTCGACTACTTTTGTACCGGAAGATGTTGCCTTGATTTCTGCCTGTATCAGGTTTTGATTAATGGTCAGGCCCATGGTTCCATTACCCCTTGTCCGGGATTACGGCAGGGGGATCCTCTTTCGCCCTATCTTTTTATTCTCTGTACGGAAGCTTTAATTGCACAATTCCGTAAAGCGGAGCAGATGAAGCTTATTACGGGTATTAAGGTTTCTACCGCTAGTCCTGCTATTTCTCATCTTTTATTTGCGGATGACAGTTTGTTCTTTTGTCGAACAACAAAGGAGCAGTGTGAGGTTGTGCTTCAGATTCTCAAGAAGTATGGACGGGCTTCAGGCCAGCAAATAAATTTTCAGAAATCATCAGTCCAATTTGAACATAAGAAAAGATTTGCGTTTTAGCGCCACCTAGGCTTTCTGGAATTCCCAAATAAGAACTCATACCACCTATATTCTGGCTTTACTTTCGACTACTTTTGTACCGGAAGATGTTGCCTTGATTTCTGCCTTACCGTTGCGGTTGCCTGACAAACCGGACTCGCTAGGTTGGCATTTTACTAAGTCAGGAAAATATACGGTCAAGTCAGGGTACCACCTTCTTTGGTCTAACACCACGGATGCGGCTGCCCCGTTGGTGGTCGGGCCGAACTATGTACCTCTTGAGGCTTTCGTGTGGACGATCCGATGCCCGCCTAAACTACGTCATTTTATGTGGCAAGTAATTTCGGGTTGTGTGGCGGTTACAGCTAATCTACGGAAACGTGGAATTAACTGTGATTCAGTATGTGGCCTTTGTGTGTGTGACGAGGAGACGATAAACCATACACTTTTTGAATGCCCGCCAGCCAGACAGGTCTGGGCACTGTCGCAGTTCCCGACGGTCCAGGGTGTTTTTCCATCGGCATCGGTTTTCACAAATATGGATTTTCTTTTGTGGCGGTTCAAGGATGTTCCTTTCCAGGATAGATTCCCATGAATTTTGTGGTATATTTGGAAAGCTTGTAATGATAAACTTTTCACTAATTTGGACTCCAACCCAATAGCAATCTTTCGGTTAGCGGAGGATGAGGCTAAAGATTGGTTCCAAGCTCAGACAGAGGTCGCAGGGCCTGTAGAGGATCACCCTCTTCAGGGTCTAGCTCCTGCTGGGGGATTCGGAGCCCCAAGGTTATCCAAGTTTCCTCGAGTTTTCGTTGTTTTGTGGATGGTTCATGGAAAGCGACGGATCCGTTTGCTGGTAGAGGATGGTTCTGTGTCTCGCCCACGGGGGATGAAACTACCATGGGAGCTTCAAATCTTCGTCGCAGTCTCTCCCCGCTTCATGCGGAGGTCGAAGCTCTTCTTTGGGCAATGCGTTGCATGATTGGAGCCGATAACCAATCCGTTGTTTTTCTTACTGATTGCTCTGATCTGGTGAAGATGGTGTCTTTGCCTTCCGAGTGGCCAGCTTTCACACCTTATCTGGAGGACATCCAGGCGGACAGAGAGGAGTTTACTTCGTTTTCTTTAGTCTATGTCCCTCGTACTCAGAATGGTAAAGCGGATAATTTGGTTCGACGTGTTCGAACAGTTCCGCATCTAGTTACCTTTGTAAACAATTTCCCTTCGCATTGGCTCGTTTGAACTAATTTTGTAAGCTGTTAGTCAAAAAAAAAAACAAACAAACAAAAAGGATTATATAAATAAAGTTAATTAACTATTCTTCTTACACTTTGACTAAAAACAAAATCAGATATAAGACCTGACTTATTGTTATTTTTCATATTCAGACCTAATAATTCGAATTTGTTATTATTGATTTTCATTTATATCTGTTGAACAAAAATGAAATTGTAAGTTTTCAATATAAAACTCGGAAAAAAAGAAGTATGTTCGTTTAATTTAAATTATTTCCATTCGTCTTTGATAATCATTTACTATGTTACAAAACCAAATCGACTATTTTTAGAAATTACCGAACCAAAAAAAAACCGATTATCAATAAAATTTTGCTCTAAACTTTGTCACTCTGACCAAAAAAACAGGAGAGAAGTTTCACTTTCACATGTCATTAACCAAAAGAAACATACAAGAAGACTTCTTTACGAGAAAAGATTAGCTCCTCCTTTACGCCAAACCCCACGAACTGGTATAACACCAGACTGTTGTTGGTTACTATTGATGTTACCAACATTTGCTTCTGATTCCACCTCACGGTTAGAATTGTTAATATCTAGTAACGCAGCCATTGATCCATCCCCAAGCCGCACTCTGTGAAACTTAGAAGTTTTCTTACGTGGCTGCTTACTTGAGGTTGACGTAGCAACGGTACTTGCTACATGTGCCTTGCCCTTATCTGACCTATATGTATTCTTATCTTTCGAAATTACTTCCTCTTCTCCTTCATGAGGATTCTGTGAAGATTGCAATCTCCTCACTGTATCCATAAAACTCTCTGCTACAGTTTCTTTCGGTTCAGCAACCTTAACAGCTTTTCCTTTGTTCTTCTTTGAATTTTGATTGTCTTTAGGTTGAGAAGAGCTCTGTGCAGCAGACTGACCATTCTCTTTTAAACCTACTCCACCTAAACTAGCATTATGGTTATCAATGAGTTCCTTCTGCCTTCTAGGGTCAGGGCACAGTCTAGCAAGATCAATAACCAAGTGAGACAATCCATAACCATTCACGTACTCCAAGTAAGTTCTTGCATCAATCGAACCTTGACGATACTGTCCTGAAACATTTTTGAAGGCCATGAAAACATCTTCATCATGTCCAAGTGCAGTTCGCATTTTCTCAATCAAAGATTTGTTGGCAGATTGTACATCTGGAGGTGGCTGGGTGTTTGAAGATCCTTGTGTAGTGCTGGGTGATATCCTACGATTTTGCACAACAGCAGAAGAAACTGGAGGAAAATCAGAAGGAGAAGGCGTAAGAGATCTTGTATCAGATAGATCAGGGGCTGAGGATGAGTGAGGAATCTTATTCGCATTACGAACAGCCTGTGGAACTGCAGAAGCCAGAGGTCTAGGCTGGGAAACTCTAGCATGAGACCTAGGTTGGACTGAAGAACTAGAGGCTTGTATAGGTGTTCGCGCTATTGCTGGCCATCCTGAAGAAGAATAGTTACCGCCAGTAGTAATAGATGGTTGTGCTGCGCTTCGGTTAACCGCTGGCCATCCTTCAGAAGGACTAGCAATAGCAGAAGCAGTAGTAGTTCGATTTGTTTGACGTCTTAGACGAGCAGCCATGGTGTTAGTAGGCAAACTTTCCAAGTTCTGTCCAGATCTCGGTGGACCAGAAAGAGGAGGGAAAGCAGATTCTCCAAGACGTGAACCACCACCACCAGAGCTTCCTACAGCTTGTAGATATCGTGAAGAGGGTTCCATATCTGTAGTTGATAGAGATTCCATGGGTTGAATAAGAGAACCAGCATCATCTATGTGAATATTGTTGTTCTCAGAGGATCCAGGTGGTGCACTTGAGGGTGGCGGAGCAGGCTCTTGCCGAGAATACTCAGCCTCAGATAAACGAAGAGCCTCATGAACTGCATGATTATAATCATCATCACCAGGCTCACGACGAAATGATCGGGCTCTTCCACGACGATTCTCTTGATCATTTCCACGTCGATATCGGAAACTTGTTGGTATCTGGAGCGGAATGCAATGTTAAACACAGGCAAGCAAACATAACGATAAATTAACAAAAACAATGGAAAAAGGTGTAACATGCCTGTAATGCAGCGCTGCGCTGAGACCTAGACATTTTACCTCCATGCTCAACAGCGTTATGCCTCTGAAAAAACAAATATAAATCCTTGACAAAAATCCATAGACCGAAACTGAAGAAAAGAAAATTGAGAAATTCTCCACAAGTGTTTACTTTCAATTCTGATTCATTCTGGAAAACTATAAACTTCTTAGCAAGGCAGGAGTCGTCTTCACAAATAAAATGATCTCTGCGGAAGTGAATCTGTTGCAAAAAATAAACAGAATCAGAACAGATGCAGCCACACTTTAACTGAGCTATACTGAAAGTGGTTGATGTTACCTCCAAGTCATCATAGTTTTTGTAATATTCATACTGTCCTGAATTCGACCTATATTGGATATGTTAATTCAATGTCGTCATAGGGATAACACATTCTCAAACATGAAAAATTCATTAATACAAATAGCCAGTACCTTTGGCAAAAATGGCAGGTGTAATGCTCAGTAGTCATGTGAGTATATAATTCATTATCACCATAGAATGGATTCCTACAGAACTCACACATAGGATGTCCAGTAAAGCCTCCCCTTTCGCTCTCAGTACCATCAACTTCAGAGTCACCAGTGTGTATGTGTTGGTTCAGTTGTGCCCTAGTATACAGCTTTTGTTCACATATGAATATCTGTCCACGTAGAGAGAGAGAGACGCACACAGATGTAAAACAAATGAGCAAAACTTAAGAGAAAATACAAGATAGCAAACAATCAGCAGATAATGAAGTTTCAAAGCTCCCACCTTTCGGCCTTCAAGACATAAACCGCACATATGCAATTTGTGCTTATGATATAAATGACCCTTCAACTGTTCAACACTCTTAATACGCTGCCGGTGATGATGTCTTGGTCCAGGTCCTCCTTCCCTTGGTTGATCTTCAGCCTTGTCACAAACACCGCAGGAAAGCCTACACATAGCTTTGATCATCCTGTACTGATCCAAGTCATCAAAGAAAGCCTGAGTGTCTTCATGATACCAGAAGGATCCTACTACTCGACCTTCCTTTGGTGCTGTTGGGAAGGTGGAGAAGTCAGTGATCGTCCTTGTGTAATCACCCAATGCCTGCAAAAATTGTAATCATAAAGTCCCTTAACAGCAATTCATTGGGAGACATATATGACAAAATTACAACAATTTCTTCACTATTAAGTCATTGTAATAGAAATAATCAAATCCCAGCCATCTATCAGATTGAAAAGAAAAAGAAAAAAGAAAAAGAGTAATTGCGATAACATTGGTAACATGGATATATAATTGAAGAGTAAAAAGTAATCAATCACCTTGGTGACGAAGACGATAGGAGACTCGGTCTTACAGATACAGCAACGAGGATCGCCAAGGACGAAACGGAGACGAACGACACATGTTGAGCAAACCTCTCGGTGACCACAAGATCCATAGGCAACCCATTCGAGGTTTTCAGCGCAGACGGCACAGCTATCATCCATGTCTCTTACCTGAATTTGAGATTGAGAATTTGAGAATTTGTGTTTCCAAAGAGATGAGCAAGAGAGAGATCTAGGGTTCTGAAAGAGGGCAGGCTTAAAGGCGAAAGACGAAGAAGAAGAATATGAAAGGTCTTCGAACCATCGAGACCAGTCAAATAAATACCGAAAAAGAATTAAAAATAGGAAAATCCAAACTAATAATTAAAGAGAAAATATCATGTTTAGAGAAGAAAAAACACCAATTGTTTGTTGATTTGCAAATAAACTAGATATTTACAACCTTACTAATATTTGATTTGTATTTTTTAAAATGTACAACTTTACAAATATACATGTATATTCCATCTGTTTCCAATGTGACAAATTTTCTAATTTACCATTAACCCAAAACTTTTTTTTTTAAAAATGATAAATTATTCATTTATATGTATATTCTAATTTTTCTTAATTTATGTGCAATGTATCAAAATGACACTTTTTGTGAGACAGAGAGAGTATTAGTTAGTGTAAAAAGTATTTTTGTTTGAGGTTTATTGTTTTAAAGTATAGGAACTATATAACATACAATTAAATAAATAGTTATTTATAGAAAGAAAATATTGTATGTGTTCATAGAATTAATTCCTATCGTTTTGTAAAATTGAAAACTTAATATTCATAAAACTAATTATAAACTTAATATTTAATGTAAAAGTGAGTGGTTCCTATTGTTTAAGAAATTTTATTAGGATGAAAAATCTTGTTTTCCAAAAAAAAACTTAATATTAATTAATTAAAAGAAAAACAAATTAATAATTAATGTCAATGGCATGATTGTAAATATGTTCTAACTTCAGGATTTATTTGCTAAATGTCTCCAAAAATATATATATATATATATATATATAGATATATATAGATGACAAACTTTCGTTGACCTAACCTTTTGAGGCACAATGTTAGAGAAATTAGACGGGATTAATTCATTGTTAACGAGATCCGTTAATAGCTAAACGACCCTAATCGATTTCAATTATCCCAAATTAAAAACTCTAATCGATTCTCAAT
Organism: Camelina sativa; assembly: GCF_030686135.1. Classification (NCBI taxonomy): domain Eukaryota; kingdom Viridiplantae; phylum Streptophyta; class Magnoliopsida; order Brassicales; family Brassicaceae; genus Camelina; species Camelina sativa. The sequence goes on along the minus strand of NC_141895.1, from coordinate 600,846 downwards.
AACTCCGTAAAAGAAGATTGCTACGCGTTGTCTCAAACGAAAGAGGTTTGATTCTTAAATTGAGATCGATTAGAATTTGTGAATTGGGGAAATTGAAAATCGATTTCTTAATTTGGGGGTTTTAGAATGTTATAAACAGCGACGTTTTGCTATTAACGGATCTCGTTAACGGATAATTAACCCCGTTTAATTTCTCCGTCTGACTACTTAACGTTGTACTTCAAAAAGCTAGGTCAACGAGAATTTGTGATTAATAATTGATGTTTTTTCCTCCAAACACAAACTTCATGCTTTAAATCGATGAAAATGTAAAGTTGGGGATTTTAACGATATTTTTCCCAATAATTAAACTTTGTTCAATTTGTTTCTCTGGGGATGTAGCTCATATGGTAGAGCGTTCGTTTTGCATGCGAGAGGCACAGGGTCCCTGCATCTCCAAATTCCTTTATAATTTTCCTTTTCTAAGTTTTGGTGGGCCATGGCCCAAGAGACTAACGAAGCCCAAAAAGATACCCAAATGAAATAAGGGTAGTTACGTAACTGAGCATCAAAACCCTAGCGTCTCCTTTCTCTCCTACAAAATCCCCATTTTGAGTGTTTTTTTTGGGTGCAGCCGTAGCCTCAAAAGATGCAGATCTTCGTGAAAACCCTAACGGGGAAGACGATAACCCTAGAGGTCGAGTCCTCCGACACCATCGACAATGTGAAAGCGAAGATCCAAGACAAGGAAGGGATCCCACCGGACCAGCAGCGTTTGATTTTCGCCGGGAAGCAGCTCGAAGACGGCCGCACTCTCGCCGACTACAACATCCAGAAGGAATCGACGCTTCATCTCGTGCTCCGTCTCCGTGGTGGTGCTAAGAAGAGGAAGAAGAAGACTTACACCAAGCCGAAGAAGATCAAGCATAAGCATAAGAAGGTGAAGCTCGCGGTTCTTCAGTTTTACAAAATCGATGGATCTGGTAAAGTTCAGCGTCTGAGGAAGGAGTGTCCTAACGCAACTTGTGGAGCTGGTACTTTCATGGCGAGTCATTTCGATCGCCATTACTGTGGTAAGTGTGGTCTCACCTACGTTTACCAGAAAGAGGGAGGTGACGAATGATCTGTTCTACTGGTAGATCTCTCTCTCTCTCTCTATCTCTCTATCCTTAAAAAACAGCATTTCGATTTCGGAATTTTGTAAGCTTTTTTGTTGTTTATGGATTCAAATGTTGAACATCGTTTGTTCTGGATTATGAATGGATAAATGTTTTAGGTTCTTAATCAATATTTATTGTGCTGTTCGTTCAATTAGTTGGTTGCAATTACTTTTGAATGATCTCTTCATTTCGAATTGGCTAATTTTGTTTTTGAGAACAATTCAAAATCCTAGCCATGTTGTGCATGCTTAAAACGGTAATTATCAATTGCTCGTAATTTATCTTAGCTTAGTAATGGTGCTGATGATGATCCAAAATTAAGATATTCTTCGTTTATAGTACTTGCGTTTTAGCAGGGTTAACTCCCTCAGATAATAGACGAAAACATCTTGATTCTAAAATTTTGGCACCACTGTTAAGTGATCCGAAGTGTTGTTTCTTTTAGAAGTTTTGTGATGAGTAGAGTACTTCTTAAATTGGTGATGACTGATGTGTGATAGCTTAGCTTAACTTTCTTTTGCTTAACGGCCTGTTTAAAATCTGTTGAGTTGCATATGTTATTTTTCAATTCTTCTTTTGAACTATATTCACACTCAATAATCAGTATATGTACACAAAAATGTAATTACAGACTCCACACACAAAAAGCACACATCTTATGCAAATTTATCTTGAAATAGTTCTCTCTGCTGCTTAGAACCTTTTAAGTCAAATACAATAGCAGCGTGGGAGAGGTTTGTTATTCGTCATCATCAATTATATAATCACCAAAAGCACACCAGTTTCAGCCATCCAACAGATTCCTCAAGCTACGGAATGCATCCGGTGTAAGACTAAAACACCGTCTCTTCTCCATAGGAACCACCGGCTCTTCCCATCGGTCCGCTGTCATAAAACATACTACAACCGCGGTTAAGTTATCAAATGAGTTCCTTCTAAGAGCCTCCATCACAAGCTCTCTCGAACATCTTGTTGGATCGTTATGTCGCTTTAAGCCACGCTTAACAATGCTAACTGCTTCTTGGCTCGTCATGACATCCCAAATCCCGTCGCATCCAATCACAAGAAACTCATCATCCTCGGTTAAAGTTATCTGCTTGATTTCTGGTTCAGAAATTAGCGGACACTGGGAGCCGTGTGGCATTTTTAATTCCCAATCGCCAAGAGCCCGGGTTACAGCTAAGACCTCATTTAGGTAGCCGTCATTATTGATGAAACCGCCTGATTCTTCCACTCTTCTTCTCTCAAGTAGATTAATCGGTTTATGGTCTTCAGACATGTCTATCGCTTTGCCTTTCCTGCATAGAACCGCTCTGCAGTCTCCAGCATTTGCAACCATTAAAAGTCTGCAAAAAAAAAAAAAAACCAAGAACCATGAAACTGCGCTCAAAATATATAAACCAAAATAACCTAACCAGACAACCGATGTCCACACCTAGTTTCAAAAGCAACAACAAAGACAACCGCCCATACTTTTCTTGATCAGATCACAGGTTATATACTTAAAAGTCATTATCTATTATATGCAAGAGCTCGATCTCTTAAGATCCTAGAGATGGATAGACAACTAGAGAAGAAACTGAATGAAAGACGTACCTTCCACATATAAGAGCAGTGAGCGCAGTGGTACCAGAAGAAGAGCTGATGCTGCAATCTTCTGCCAAAGCAAGATCAGCTTGAAGAAACGCGTTTCTCAATGAACTCTCAACTTCTTCCACATAAACACTACTCACTTCAGATGTTTGTGGAAACTGCTCATCTTCAAAGAAAAACCTAATGGCGTTTTCCCTAACATATGCTGCTGCTTCTGGTCCTCCATGACCGTCAAAAACCTGAACAGAGGAAGTCTTTAAGTCAGAATTTATACTTAAAAGAGCATAAGATTTTTAAGGAAGTTACAAATCAGACATAAGAATTGTAGAGTACCGCATAGAAAGCACTAGGCTTTGGCAACTCGAAGAGACATCCAACTTGAGAAGATAGATCGTCTATGCGAATGTGTTCATCTTCCATGCATCTCTTTGGGCCAATATCAGCAAAGCTTCCAGACCGGATGGTCGGAACATAATCTGAGACACTTGGATCACAATCACCCTGCTTCAAAAAGGTAAATACAACACGTTATTGAAAACATAGATCAAAATCTCAGCAGTGATTATAACAGCTTATCCTGACAGAAGAAATCAAAATCTATAAACACTTAAAAAAAAAAAAAAGAGTTCTCAAATCTCCAATTAATGAAAAAATAAAAACTAAAAGGCTTTTTCTTAGACGCATGCTCAATTTTAGCAATAATTGAAACACAACCAGTTAAGACAAGACACAATAACTAAACAACAGAGGGCTTCTCCAGCAAGACCACCAGCTTTTAAAGTTTCAGACAACAAGTATCTAACTTTTTTCAACGACACGTAAACAAACATAAACTAGAGGTCCTCTAAGAAAGTGTCCTAAACCGTTTCAAATTCCTATAGGGTCATCTATCTTCTCTGATTTATCATACTACAGAATCCTATATGCCTACCAAACAATTCAGCCATATTCCTAATGATTGACGGTTATGATTTCAGAAACCACCAGCTTCTTTTCAATTCTCTTTCACAAAGTACCCAGAAAGAAAAAAAAAAAAAAAAAAGGACCAACTTCAAAAGACATACCACAACCAGAGGAGAAGTCGATAAACTTGCGGAAACCGACTGAGTAAAACCCAATTTAGGAGAAGAAACGGGAGATTTAACGGCGGAAGAAACTCGATCGAACAACTCAATCTCCAGAACCGCCGGTAAACTATGTTGAAATACAACCTCTGCTTCTGCTACCATCTGTCTCTTTCCTCTTCACAATCAGTTTCAATTTCAATTTCACAACAACAACAAGATCAAACCCTCTTCTTCTCTTTCTTTGTTACTCGAAATCTCTGATTAAATTAGTTTTTTTTTTAGTTCTCTCTCGAATTCGTCACTTTGTGTTCAACGAAGGATTGACAATTTCGAAGTTGGCGTGTGTGTTTTTATTTCTCTCGCAGGGACGAAATTTCTGAGCCGCGTGGGTCTTTTTTTTTTTTCAATATATAAAAAAATAAGACACTCGGAGATTTTGTGGGTGACTTGGTTAACCGGTTAATTACAGTTGACACGTGGCGGTTATCTGTGCCGAGTCGGTTGCTTATGTTAGATTATATTATCTTTTTAAGTTTTGTGGATTACACACACACGGCTAAGACTAAGCCCTAATTATGCCACGTGTCATTCCAGCTTTGACGCGCGTACCCTTGAACTTACCCGAGACGAGAGGACACTCTTGGAAATAAAAAGGGGATCTTTCTGTGATATGATTAAATATTCAGGGTTACTTTTGTAAATCCAGAACTCTCTCGACCAGAATCTTTAAAGCCTTTGTTCGTGTCCACACTTGCGTTTTCGTGAATTGACGATCTTACCCCTGACTTGTATGATCACCCGGCGGCGTTTTGCTGTGAGATGATGAATCTGGACCGTTAAAACTTGTGCTCGGATCCCAAGTTTTATCGACTTGTCATGCCACGCCATTGCTCCTTTTTCTTTTTCGATTTTTTTTATTTATTTATTTTTTGTTATACTTGTTTTAGTGGCATCTATCTTTACACATTTGCATACAGATCAACAAGTTTAAGTGCTCGTTATGATCCAAAGACCAAAAGCCATCACCTAATTCTTTATTTTATATATGGTCTTTATTTTCTTCTCAATTTGACTGTTTCGTTATATACTAACTTATAAGCAAATTAAAATATCTGAATTGGCATTTAGTCAAGCTTTATTATTTGCCTTTCAGCCTTTGTGTTAAATATTGTTTCTTTTAGACTAAATCAAGATGCTTATGATCTAACGTGTTGCTAAAATGAGAAACGTGTTTCGTGGAAAGTCTAATAACCAATTATAAATAATCTAGATCCAGAACTCTTCGTCTTTTAGCTTAGCAACAAAATATCTAAACAATAGTAACAATTAACAACTAATTAGCATATATGACTCAGTGTTACTGTTAATTATGTCGGTGTGAAGACTTAAGACCATTTGACAGTATCGTCACGTTGATGATGAGTGATGACGATGCACGAACGCGTTTGATGGGCTATAATTTAGAAGAAAGCCCATAAGACTTTGAACTTGAAGTATTTATAGCCCATTGAACTCAGTATGTTTCGTTTTTAAAAAGAAATTAGCGGAGGACCTAGCTAGAAAACATGAGACAAAACTAGACTGGTTTTAATCAAGTTAAGTTACTGTGGTATAGACAAAGACGAAACGTGGGAAATGGTCAACGAGAATGTCTAATCTAATTTCCGACCATCAAAAAGCGACTTGAAGAGTACGTAGGGTTTTTGCTTTTATGGGACTTCTGTTATTGGTCCAACTCACAGAGGATAAAACACAGTTTAAGACAAAGATCTCTTGACGAATTAAAGACATTGACGTAAGCCTGTTTAGTTATCACTATTGTAGTCTCACCGATCTGTCAAGTCCATTTGGCTTATTCCAATGAAAAAAATGAGCAAGAATTTTCCATTACTCAACCTTTTGTTGGCCACTAAAACTTGTTTCAAAAAATTATGTAGTAGTGTTTATAGAATGTGTAAATGTTCTATCAAGAACAGTTCTTGTAAGTATTTAACAAAATTTAGCTATATAATAACAGCCTTTTATGGTTTGAAATATTTACATTTATATTAAAATTATTGAAAATGATCTATAAAATTTCCAAGTCTGTCGATATCAGCAAATGGTCGATGAGTCCACTCTTTTTGTGTGTGTTCTAATAATGAGAACTTCAAAAATGATCAAAAGTTTTTAACTCTTTTTTTTTTCCAGTTCTAATAGTAATTGTATTTTTACTTTAAATTCGTTTCTCAAGAAGTTGACCCTTGTCTTGTTTTGTAGCACATGCAAGTGCGCTCTTGTTCGAACTACATAACCAAAGCCACTCTCTGTGAACCCAAAAAGATATTTGGTTTTGCTTTAGCTTTATAACTAACTTTTTCTTGCCGTTCTTCTTTTTCATGTTTCCATTCGATTTGGTGCTATCTTTTTCGTGAAAGTAAGGTTATGATGATGATGGTGTGGTCCTCAAACCCCTTCCAAGTACGTTAATTTGGTGCTATTGTACTACTACATAACAGTGTTGTGGCTATATACTCTATAGTTAGTATATGTCTTTTGTTAAATTTGTGATATGTTCAATCTTTGTTTTCCTGAAGCAATGTGTAAGCAAGTTTAGACTTTTAATTTAGCTTTTCTTGGTTCAACTGATAGTTTGTTTTTCACAGACACAGAAGAAATAAATATAAAAAGATCCTTTATTACTAGTAACTACATATATAGTATATAATTTACCGACATTCCACAGGGTAAGTAAGAGATTTTACAATGATTCGAGATCAAAAGCAGAAATGCAAACATACAAACATAGGTAAAGGAGAAAACCCAAGAAAGCATTAGACCCAAGATCAGTTAATCAACTAATTTTTAAACATATACTCTCCTCCAGTTTTATCAAGCCTCCATAATGGCTAAACTCATTTTGACGACGATGATGGGTTTAACGGACTCGGCTTTGCACTATTTTGCCCTTTTCCGGCAACCCTAGGACTCATCTCACCTCTTAAATCATTCACTCTAGGACTAAACACTTGAGAAAGATTACGATTATAAACTGGAGTTGAAGTTGAGCTAGTAACTTTAGGACTACATGTGTGTCTAAACTCTCCTCTGCTTCTTGTAATAAACTCATCAAGAATCTCAGAATCACATGGATACGAAGCTGTTGATCCCATCTCAGCTTCCTGCAAAATCTAAAATCTGTTAACAACTATTCAAGAAATTAAAGAAAAATGGATATTGATTTGAATTTGTAATGGAGCCCTTTACCGGTACTGCAAGATTGAAAGGTAAAGCGGGTGCTTCTTCATACTCTGCTGCGTCTAAGTCCTGAAGATGAGCACTTTTGAAGAATCTTGGGAGGATATATTGCCTTACGGGTATTAGAAACATGATCATTAGAGGGAACATAACTCCAGCGATTGGGATCCACGTGAGACCAAAGCAGGTTAAAAGATAAGTTGTTTGGAAAATAGTGAACATTGCAATCGTTTTGAATGGAACAGTTTCCACAAATGTCGCGTGGTTATCTTCAAGAACCCTGCAAATTTGGTAAGTAGTTGAGTAAACCATTCTTGAGAAAGTAAAAGGCTATAAAAAAGATTAAGATTATACTTGAATCTACGGCTTGGGGCTGTGAAGAGAAGCAATATTCTTTCCCAGAATTGGTTTCCGGGTAGGCTTTCAATTGCCATGAAAGCAAAGTAGCCCCAAAGGACTGATGTAGGGATCATTTTAAGGAGAGGCATAGCTGCAACACATCCTCCAACCATTATTGCTTGAAGCAAGTTGCTCACTCTTTGTTCTTTGACTTCAATTGGCAATAAATCATCGATCTCTTTCTCAATATCAAACAGAGTTTCATCAACTGGAGCATCGAGATTCCCTGTGAATGTCGTCGCTTGGATTGTTGATTCTCTCAGCTCTTTCAAACCCTGCGGAAGAGATAGTTTACCCTCCATTTAGCCCTTAACCATATTACTACATTGAAAATTTTAAAAGTTATACAGAAGATTCTTTACTTGAGGCTGCTGGTAGACTAATGGAGTCTGCATTTGATTATAAACATCTTGCATATTTCCATACAACTGTCCTAGGCTCGCATTCTGCTTGATGCTTCTGCGCGCCGTTGCAACTAATCTGTTCCGAAGCAGCTGTGGAAAGAGCAAACAACAAGCTTAAATCCAAGGCCTAAAGGGGAAAACAATCCAAAAAAAACAATCGATGTTAGTAAGGTACCTGATATTTTAGTGTTGCTAAGCTCTTGGTATGCATTGGTGATTGAGGGATGACTCCATTAGATGGAGGGATTCCAAGTAGACCACACATTAAGGTCTGAAAATGGTGGAGTTAGTTAGGAGATTGAGCCCAAGAAGAAGAAGCAATTACTATTTCCTGCAGATTCTTACCAGAAACCCAAGAAGAAGCAGATCATAGTGGTAAGAAGATGGTTTTCTCAAATTGAATTCTTTCTGTTGTGCAAGTTGTGATGCTACGCTATGGTCAAAGTAGTAGAGAACTGCAATCATTGTTGCTGGAATGAATGCTCCAATAATGTAGACAACTGGAACTTGAAGCATCTCCTGAAGAAATCAAAGTCACTAGTCATTAGTCATATTTTCTTGTGGGGTGTGTTTGAAATTTCAAGATAGAGACACACCTTAACAACGGTCCAATTCTCATAAGCGCCAGGGGACCAAGGATTTGGGCTAAAAAGTCGCCGAGGAATTCCTTTTGGAACATCTCCTGTTGGGATGTAGGAGACACCGGTCCACACCAGAACCATGAGTGGCACACCATAGTCAGCTACTAAACTTCTAAGCCAGCCTGTTCCAAGAATAGTGTTTTAATAAAGGGAAATTAAGTGTCTTCAAGAACAAGGAATATTTGACTGAGATCTCCCCACTTGTAAGCAATGACTGCTTAATTGATCATTGATTGCTCAAGATCCTTAGAATAAGGAGATTCCAGATCATTAAAGTTAAAGAAAAAAAAAGTTGACTAACTGCTTCGTTACCTGTTCCATATCTCCATGACCTGGCTTTTCTGCTTCTAAGTGCAGTTATAAGAAGTCCAAAGGAAAGAACCAAAGCAAACATCCCATTTGCAAATCTCCAGGAAGGTAAAAACTCCAGAAGTTTCAGATCCTCTCTCTCAGGAGAGCGGAATTCATCCACTAATCCCTGGATTGTACAATTAAAGCATTAGAGGCAATTAAAATACAATTTCTTGGTATCGGAAAAAAAAAATGGAAGTCATGCTACTTTGATGGCTTCTTGCATGAAGAGCATAGCTATAAGAAGTCCAAACAGTTCTCCAGCTACTCTGGTGAATCTGTTGATAATTGAACAAGCTCCAGATATAGCCAATACAAACAGTATCAGCGAAGTCCAAACACAAACCCTGCACATATATAACAAGATTACCACCACCTCGTGCTCACTATTTAACAAGATTAACAATCGAATTAGGAGAAAACTTTACCATCCAGACCAAGCCAAAAACAAATTGCGTCCCAATTCAGGTCTCCCCTTGGCAAAGTTAAACATGAATGTGTACATAATTACAGTTGGCTCTGCAACTCCAAGTATAAGCAGAGGTTGGCCTCCGATGATGGAGTGAATGATTCCACAAATGGCTGTAGAGGCCAGCGTCTGAACAGCAGTAAGAACTCCATCTACAAATGACCAAATCCGATTCAAGTTGCTAACATTCATAAAGCTGATAACTTTATGTCAGAGGAGAAGATTCAGTACCAGTGCTTCGCTCCAATTGTTCGCCGAATGAAATAACAGGAATCGCAGACGCGAAGAAGATATATGTGGTGGGAGCCAGAATCCTACAGTATTGATCAATCATATAAGATGAAAAAACTCATTAAAAAGAAAAAACAGAGAAATTTTGAAAAGTTGAGCTAACTATATAGTACCTGAATCCAGCTTTGATTCCTCCGGTCCAATCTTGTTTATAGCACATCAACCTTCCTTTAAGATCATTCTTGATACCTTCAAACGGAACAAAAGTCTCTTCCATGATTGGCGTCTCTCTCTCTGTAATATACTCTGTTTCTGAGTTCCTCTGTTTTTTTTCTCTCAGACAAATCGTCAAACACTTGGAGAGCTTCTTTTAGTTAAACACCTCCGGGGAAGAGGTAGAAGACATGAGAGGGGAGACACGAAAAGGAGACTACTTGAAAACGAACAAACCCATGTTACAGAACATTTCCTAATACAAGTTTAGGGGATAGAAAAGAGATGTACAAAAATCCAAATAGAAGACCCAGAAGCAAAGATTAAGGAGCTCGTAACAAGAATAAATCTCGTTGATGGAGATTGGGAACGATTCATAGACCAAATTTACATGATAAAGAGAGTTTTCTTTGAGAAGCAATAATGAAGATAAAAAAAAAAAAAAAAAAAGGGGACTGTGTAAATTGTTTGGATGACAAGAAAGTGGCAAAAGTAGTAGTTTCAGCTGTGGGGGAATTGCAATGTAATGTCTTTGGTGGCAAGGAAGAAGAAGGCCGAAGCATCGTTATATATAATAATAGCCCTCCTTCTAATATTAATCATAATGACGGAAATTAAACTAATTAACTAATCATTAGCCGAAGCCGAAGCGCGTGAAAGTTTCGACGGTGAGAGTAGACGAAGACGACTCTTTTTGCACAATAAATACAATCATTGTTTATGCAGCCCACCGTTACCTTTGACCTTTTATATTGTTATACTATTCATCATATTTTTACAAGATTTAATAGTTTTTTTTTTTTAATTCTTTTAGAGTTTATACTTTATAGGTTGTATTACTAGTATTCCTGGTAATATACCGTTCGTCTATATAGTGAATATAATTCTGATTTTCGGCTTTTTTCTGTCTATCTTGTTTATAGTGGTTTACAAAAAATAATATCTTTTAATATATTATATTCAGTTTCTATATTAGTATTAAAAATGTATAAGTAAGGTCCACATTGTTCCAAAAAGAAAGTTACAATGACGGCTAATTGTTTTCAAAAGTTTTGTAGAACCGGTAGGGGTTGGCGTTGGGTTTTTCAGTTCAGTTTTTTTGGTTTACAGTTTTTTTTGATTTTGTAAAAATGAAACCATAAAGAAACCATATGCAATTCAGTTTGGTTACGGTTCAGTTTTACGGTTTATGGTTTTTTCGGTTTCATCAGAAATGAAACCATATAAAAACTATATGTATCACAGTTTGGTTCGGTTTTGGTTTGGTTCCGGTTTTTAACGGTAATTTCATGCATTTAAAACATAAATAGTTAATACATAACTAAAAATTAGCATCAAAGTAATTATGAATATATATAGGTTAAGGAATAAAAACTTAGGTTAAGGTTTTGTAATTCGATAGATTAATAGGAGATCAATAATTAAAGCCCAATAAAGAAAAAAAATTATTGATATTTGTTGAAACGAGAAACAACAAATAAATTGATTCGAATGAGAGATAAAATCTAGGCGGACTTTCGGTTTCAATCGAAGTGAACTGAGAAGAATGACGAACTGGACTTTGGTATTAGACTTTTTTGTTGGTCGTAGCTTAAAGATTACACATATCTCTTTCCTATCTCTATCATCCCATATATAAACTAATCCGGCCTTCGAACTGTCTTCTCCATTTTCTTCGACGATCTCGGCCCGTATCCCATGATTTCCTCCGGAGATTGACCTCGACGTTCCTTCTCCTACGGGATCCTCTTTCTGGGCTTGCGACAGGCCCACTTCCGCGGCAGACAATCAGCCCATGTTGGGCTTTTTCCGTTGGCCTTGAGATTGTTGAAACCCAACACCAACAATATTGTTATACAAAATAATTTATAAGCTTGAGAAACTAATTAGTAATTATATCTAATTATCCTAATTTTTATAAAAAACCAAAAAAATCATTCGGTTGTACGGTTTTTAACCAGACCAAACCTAAACCAAATGGTTAATTAAAATGAAAACAAACAGATTTTTAGATTTAACTATAACCAAACCAAACCATTTAATTTGGTTTGGTTCGGTTTGGTTTTTTGAATTTCGGTTTTTTTGCCCACCCCTAGAACCGGCCATGCATAAATCTCACTTTGTATAGAATAGTTTAATGGCTTGTAGTCTATTGGTTCATATTAAGTATTGTCGTTGTGTCAATACATGTCTGTTGGATATGGGCTGCGCCCAATATGCCACTCGGCCCAACAACACAGATTAATTGTGATTTCAGCCCGACAAAATTTGGAGACAGTCATTAACACTCTGTCAAGGGTAACCTCGACATTTCGCGATGGGAACCCTAGGTCAACAATCCGCTATAAAAGGAGAGGACATTTATTGGAAGAGGGGCGAGACCCTCGAACAATACCCAGAGAGCAATACTTTGCGTTTGAAACCGTTATTATTTTCTGTATAATTCCTTTTAGCTTCCGAGCTCGTCATTATTAGCTTGTTAGTTCTCCTGTGAACAGACGAGCTCAATCTTGACTCGTTTTAGTGACGACCGCACGTTTTTATCGTTAATAAAAGAACCAACTTCACTCTTCCCCCGAAAATCTTTATTTACTTAGTGTTGTGCAATCTCCAGTACAAACAATTGGCGCCCACCGTGGGGCAAGAGTAAAGCGTTACTTTTGACGAATCAAGACCGACGATCCTGTCTCAAGAGTCATGACGTACCCTAGCGAAAACTTCAACGAAGAAACAGAGCAGCCAACGGAGCAGCGATGGGGGCGAACGAGAATGATCCGAAACCGTTTTTAACTTCAATGAGTTTTGCAATCAGCCGAGCTCATTTCAGCGACGAAGAGTACGAAGCTGGCTGTTGCCAGCTATTCGTCGAGAATCTAGCCCACAAAGCTCTGGGGTGGTTCTCCCGGCTCCCGCAGAACTCGATACGGAGCTATCACGAGCTGACCACCGCCTTTCTCCAACATCGCTCTACGTTTATGATTCGAGGTGCCTCGAACGCCGATCTCTGGAACATGTTCCAGCGGAACGACGAATCTCTCCGAGACTTCATGGAGAAATTTAAAAGAATCGTCTCGAAGCTCTCGATTGCTGACGACACAGCAATATCAGCTCTCCGAAATGCTCTCGCATATGGGTCTCAATTTAGGGACGATATTATCATATACGAGCCTCTGACTCTCAACGATACACTGCACCGGGATAACAAGTACATCGAGGTAGAAAAAGAGAAAGACACAAGGTCAAACCATCCATCAATATAACCGTTCGTGGAACTCAGCCAAATCGAAAAATAACAAGACGCCTTAGGCCAAAAAAAAAAAAAAAAAAAAGGAACGCTCGTCATACCGAGCTCTTTCTTCGCAAATTGAACTACGAATGGCTTGATCCCTTTTCAAGGGTACGTAGGCAGCCTTTTACAAGGCACAACTATAACAAAACACAAAAATAAAAATTACACTCGCAAGAGTACATTTAATCACAAATAAGCTCTCTCAAATGAGTCCGTCTTCCACATGGATGCAGCGGTGTCCAGCTTCTACATTGTCGAACGAACGAGTGTCCAGCTTCTACATTGTCGCCCTGGCCAGGTGTACGATTTAAAACGCGTTCCACATGGATGCAGCGGTGAAATAATCCGCACAAAAAAAGCCGAGCCCAGTCTCGCATTCAGCTAGCAGGCGGTCAAGTTTGAATAAGCCAAGTTCTTACTTGCACACTCTTGCCGACCTCGGGGCACCCACAGGGTAAGCCGGACACCAGGGCCGCACCTAAAAGGTACGACGAGCACATCTCAACTACCAACCAAAAACTTGGTATTCGAAACACGTAACAGGGTAAGCCGAGAGACGTCTTGCCCCGTAAAATACATCTCGAAACCAAGAAAAAAGCGGAGCAAGTCTCGCACTAGCTTGAGGGCGCCTGAACTAATAAACCAAGCTCAAGGTTGCAAGTTCTTGCCAATCCCAAACACCGACAGGATAAACCGGACACAAAATCCGCACCTAAAGGTATGGCGAGTCCGTCTCACCTACCACTTTACTCCCGTAAAGCACAAAGCCTTGCTGCATATCAAATATACGCTCACATGCATGTCTCCCTCATGCTCGACGCCCTCATAATCTACTCACTCGCGCTTGCCACTCTCACGCACGACTCACTCACGCTTGCCACTCTCATGCTCGCAGCCCTCACAGTCAACGCTCTCACGCTCGACGCTCTCATGCTCGACGCTCTCACGCTCGACGTTCTCACGCTCGATGCTCTAACACTCGAGTCTCTTGGCACCTACCTACAGCTTGGTGCCGACCTCCAGCTTGGCGCCAACCTACAGCTTGGTGCGTACCTCAATCTTGGTGTCGACCTCTAGCTTGACGCATACCTCAAGCTTGATGCCAACCTCTACCTAGGTGCCTACCTCAACTTTGGTGTCGACCTCCAGCTTGGTGCCTACCTCAAGTTTGGTGCCGACCTCCAGCTTTGTGCCTACCTGCAGCTTGGTGCTAACCTCAAAACCTTCTCCCGCACTATCACATGTGTCGACCTCAAATTGACGATCAAAGATCTTCTTGTCGCTCCCATGAGAGGACGTGGAATGCGAGCGCACATCATGAACACCCATCTTAGGAGTTGACCTCGGAGCTCGCCCCAATGGTAGGACAAGCGCCGACCTGGAATGAGGATTTGCCGAACTCCGGGGCATTGCGCAGCGTCCCGCCGACCTCAATCCGCCGATCTCGCGAGAACCAACCTCAGCACTCATCAATCCTTGTCCGCCGACCTCTCGACCCCATTCGACGACGACGATCTCACTCTCGCCGACCTCAGTCTCACTCTCGGTGGCGACCTCAATCTCACTCTCGGTGGCAATCTCAATCTCACTCGCCGATTTCAATTTCGACGACGACGATCTCAACCTCGACGACAATGATCTCACTTTAAGCCGAGCTCAATCTCACTCTCGGCGCCGACCTCAATCTCACTCTCGGCGCCGACCTCAATCTCACTCTCGGCGCCGACCTCAATCTCACTCTCGGTGGAGACCTCAATCTCACTCGCCTATCTCAATCTCAACCTCGACGATGACGATCTCACTCTCGCCGAGCACAATCTCACTCTCATCGCCGACCTCAATCTCAATCTCGCTGACCTCAACTCGCCGACCTCAAGTCGCCGACCTCCTCTCTCGCTCATATCACCGACCACCTCTTTTGCTCATATCGCCGAGATCCACTTACCAATCTCCACTTGCCAATCTCCATCTGCCGACCTGACATCACACATGTTGGGTCGATGTCAATTTCTCAATCACGCCAACCTCCAAAATCCACTAGAACGGACTCACAACTAAGGCGGAGCGACTGCGCCGAGCTCAGTCCAGTAGATTGCCGAGCAACCGCGCCAAGCTCATTGCCGTTCAACCCATCTGAAACTCTCTCATGCTATATGCCGAGCTCAATGACGCTCAACCCATCTCGACCTCTCTCCCGCGATCCGCCCAGCTCGTAACCATCAACCACTTTACCGCCGAGCTCGCCTCTGATTCCCCTAAAACAATCAACGCCGATCTCGTCCAGATCGATCTCACCAGAACCATCAAATACTGAATTGAAGCAAGGCTCGTAAGTTAACGGTGGAAATGGTGTCGACCTCCGCTCAGAAACGGTGCCGACCTCCGCCGAGCTCGGGCAAACAGAATTGGCATTCACGTCTCTACTCTCATGCCCGTCAGAACCATCTTGCCGCTCTCCAATACCTCACAACAACCATCTTCGCCGACCCCACCGAGACTGCCGATCTCAGATTTACTGATTGTAACTCTCGGCGCCCCCAACAAGGGTGATTAACCGGCAGATCCTGCCGATCACCGACCATAGGCGATCTCACAATGAGAAGCTTTCTCGGTAGTGGTTGTTAGGGTTTTGAATAGGAGCAACCAAAATCCGCCACCTCGATCTACGATCTACTCATTTTCCATAAATTCATTGAATACTGCACTCAAAGCAAAAACCGCTGGATATTCATTGTATCTCTCAAGAAGACGAGCCTAGCATTTACAGAAGAATCATTGTAGCAATTTTGTTCCCCAGAAGCGACCCGAGGTAATATGTGCCGAGCAGGCATATTAATAGATAATTCAAGCACGTCCGTTGATCGCGGAAGAACTGCCGCTCTCCGGACTAAGGGGGGGACTATTGTTGGATATGGGCTGCGCCCAATATGCCACTCGGCCCAACAACATAGATTAATTGTGATTTCGGCCCGACAAAATTTGGAGACAGTCATTAACACTCCGTCAAGGGTAACCTCGACATTTCGCGATGGGAACCCTAGGTCAACAATCCGCTATAAAAGGAGAGGACATTTATTGGAAGAGGGGCGAGACCCTCGAACAATACCCAGAGAGCAATACTTTGCGTTTGAAACTGTTATTATTTTCTGTATAATTCCTTTTAGCTTCCGAGCTCGTCATTATTAGCTTGTTAGTTCTCATGTGAACTGACGAGCTCAATCTTGACTCGTTTTAGTGACGACCTCACGTTTTTATCGTTAATAAAAGAATCAACTTCACTTTTCCCCTGAAATTTTTTATTTACTTAGTGTTGTGCAATCTCGAGTACAAACAATGTTCATGTTCAAACCCGTTTATTCTCGAAAAAATAATGCATGTCATATATATGCTAATTCAGTAATACTTAACATAAGGGTAAAGCTATAGCCTATATATAGTTAATTAAAGTGCCAAAACTGATGGAAACTACGTCTACGTCTTAGTGTAGGAGTGTTATATATATATCGACCACTAACAATAAGATCGTATCATCTTCTTTAACACAAAAAAAAAAAAAAAAGTTCTTATCATCTTCTACGTGAGGAAATGAATCACTTATACGTTACCTGCTTCTTAAAAAGGCAACCGTACGATGTTTTCTGTAAAGGCAAGAGAAAGAAAAAACAAAGAAGTAAAGGGGGTCACTTTTGGAGGGTGGTGCAGATAATATACATCTAATCCATACACTGACGTTGTAATAGTAAGAAACTCAACCAAACACATACGAACATCTTTAAACAACTACGAAGCAGGATTGACCTAATTATCATCCAATCACCTGCATTGCTTTCATTAACTCTCTCTCTCTCTCTCTCTCTCTCTTAGTTAATTATTTTAGGTATTGGATTTTTAACACGTTAAGTTGTCCTTCCAATGATTCAGCAACGGAGTAATATTGTTCCTTATATTATCATCATCATAAAATCAAAATCTATTAATCAAGAAAAAATATAGGTTAATTGATTAATATATACTATATATATGTATACTGTATCTTTTTACACATTAATTATATGTTACATACATGATACGTATATGTAACCAACAAGAGAGCTGTTGAGGGCCATGTGCCATGTACAACTCATTTCTTAGCCCTCTACGCAATCTCACAGCCACGAAATACAATATTGAATATTACAATTCACAGCCGTATTTCCCAACTAACTTTTTTTCTAATAAACAATATCATGAACTAGTGTCTATAGAACTAGACTCTCTATCCAGAGGACAAGAAATTTAAACAAAATATATGTACAACTCAATTTTCTATTTTTTGGACCTTTTTAAAAAAAAATACTGATGTGGTTATATATTCTTTAGAACGTCAATTTTTTTTATAGCAAATATACTAGTCATTTACGAAATATTTAATATAACTATATACATTTTGAAAGTTAATACTATAATTTACAGTATAATAAATAAGAAATATGTAATTGTGTTCTTGATTCGGACTACCATGGTTAAGATTAATCATCATAATATTTAAATAGATACAAATTAGAACTCATCAATTATATGCATCGCTGATTTGCATGTTTTTGGTTGTATGAAAACTTTCATAACAATATCTATTAAAAAACACTACAGCCACTTGAAGCTCTTCATGAGAAACCAACCTATTCAATTTCATTAGAATACGAGTTTTAAGTCATAGGTACACAATTATTAAATGAATTTACGCATTAATAAATTTTGATTGCTTGGTAATATTGTAATGAATGTACTTATAAATATATATATAAATATATATATAAATAATAGATGTTGCTTTATATAGGTTCTATCTTAAATAGTATTTTGTTAAAATTTGTCTTTATACTTAATACGAGAAAAGGTCAACTACTATATGTGTCCATACTCCCGGATTAAAATTATTAAGATCGAGGACGGGACATGACGTAACATTGAGTTATATATATTACGTGAATTTTATTTAGATTATCATGTAACCGAATAACCACAAATTACTCGCCTACGAGTCTATGACATTGAGTTCGATCTTGTCTTTATACATGACATGATTAAAAAGAGAGTCAATAACTCAATTATTTGAAGAATTAAATCGCCTATGACGTTGAGTTCTTATTCAACATCTTTAGGGCATTAGTGTAATGTTTTCAGTGGATTGGTTTACTCGTACATTAAAATAATAAAGTAAGTAAGTAAGTAATTTAATTAAAGTGAAAACTTAGTATTTGGGTTGGACGGGTTTAGGAGTTGCTGTTATATGTTTCGACAAATCGAAGACTCTGACTGACCAATTAGCACAAAAAACTTATCAGAGTCGGTGCTTAATTGGTATTTTAGTCATCCATCTAATATTTTTACGCCGGGACTGCTGAGTGGACATATCAAGTTTATACAAGGCGACTATAACTGTATACATACCGGTCTGGTGGTACGGTTTTGTCGAGCCAAGTGAAGGGCTGTGGTATAAAAAATCTGAAATGCAATAGCGCAAATTAATACGAAAACCAAAAATGATTAGCTGATCTCTGAAGTTACTATTTTATGTTGTAATCCAAGTTGAGCTTCTCTAGTTCTCTGTAATAGCTTTGTATATCTTTTAGGCCCAAAAAGCTTGTAACAAACTCTTGTAAACCTAAGTTCCTTTTGGTAAAATAACAAACAATTAATCGTAAACTCATAATATATATTGAAATTCATTTTAGATTCTCTACCACCAAATTAGAACTTCGCGTACTCTTAACCTTTCCATTCTAGGCTTCGAACGACGGATTAGTTGTCATGGGATCAGTCAGATGGTCTTTAATATACGAACATATATAATGCATAATAAAGTTTATGGAAAAAAACGATTAATTTTAAAGTTAGTAACATGAATTCAAGAGAATCCTCGTGGATAAATGTATTTAATGCATTCTGTAGAATCGTATAGCTGCAAAATATTTATTTCATATACTACATGATCAACAACTTTCATATTGATTATTAATCAGATTTTGTAAAAGTTGTCCACCAAACTCATACATTTTCTTTCTTTTTTTAATATCGTCGTCTAGCTAGTTTGTTTAACTTTACATATTAATTGCCAAAAACTACATTATTAAAGAGTCAATCATGCACTCATGATATGTCTTTTGTTTGTTTTCAGAAAGTTATATTTTTCTACTTTTTTTCTTTTCACAAAGCTATATTTTTATACTTAATACTATGTATATAGTTTTAAATTTGATAATGTGCTTAATTTATCTTCATCAACCCGATATATTTTATATACAAGCTGGCTGGAATCTTTGCCTTTCACTTTCCCATTCCATCAATACGAGGTTCTTGCATGTTGAAACTTATAATGATACCACGTTAACTTTCATCATCATACGCCCATTTCCATATTCACATTTAATGGAAACATTGTACCAAATTTACAAATTCAAAAAATGATATATACGATAGTACTAATTTTTTGTCTTTCGATCCCATATAGAGATTTTACTAACCATATACTATAGTCTATAGGTACGGTGAATTTATGAAGTGCCGTCAGACTTATTCCGAAAATAATGATGTGTAGGAGACGACTTTTTTTTTCTTTTGATTATGAACGAACGATAAATAATTGAGGGAGAGACACAAAAATGTGAGAGGCGAAAGAGAAAACACAACAGCATATCATAATTAGTTTTTGTCGACCTTGATATGTATATATTGACAACAGTATATAACTAAAGCTGAACATTTCATTGTATATTCTTTACCAAAACACTAATATAAGCCAAAAATAACTCAAAGTGGTAGGTCATTTTCCATCTTTCTAATGCTCTCTCTTTTACTCTTTACAACCTTCACTCCAACAACAACAACACTTTGCATCTCACATTATTATTAACTTTACTGTTTACTCTTTTTTCCCCCTCACCAAATCATTTATATACATACATACAGTGTCGTGCCAAGGTGCGTAGAGGCTTAAGGCAAATTTTAAAAGTGGAGTTTCACATATATTATTTTTAAGAGAGATTTTTTTTTTGGTTATAAAAAGAAAGAAAAATTATTAATTTTAAAAAAAAAAACTTTAAAGAGTAAGATATAATAGCTTATGTAAAGGAAAAAAAGAAACAAAAATATGTGAATGTTGAGTTTTGTTTCCAAAAATTTCCTAAAACACTACATAAAAAATGCTCTATCTAGTTTACAGATAAAAATGTGATCTGTGTTTGATTATTTTTTCTGTGTGGCCTAAGATAAATGCCTTTTTTGCAAAGCATAAGGCACGACTCTGCATACATAAATATAGTAAGACTCCATACGTAACATTTATTATCCACTATAACATTTGTATACATAGTCTATGTTCAACGTAAAGCATCGTCTTGAAGAAGGATCGGAATACAAATAACAACAGGAGGAAAACTATTATTTTCCAATTTTATATTAAAAGGGAAATCGAATTTTCAATTTGTAAGAAGACTTTAAGCCAAATATGGTGATAATTGTATGGCTCACTTCATAACGTAATCATTAATTAGCCATATTTTATCACAGTACCTTCAAAAATAGTTGGACGACCGATTAATATATATATGAGATTAATGAACGGCTAAGTTTTTTCGATATATAATGCTCTTTATTTTTCAGTTTTTTTATGAGTGAGAAACAAACTTTGCAAACCAGTACCGGTTAAATATAAATGAATTTGGTTTTGATAAATTGATCTACCAAAACCCGTCGAGGGGAATTTTTGGGTAAGAGTACCGATTCGTCAAAACCGCATCAAAAACAAACCGGTTAGCAGCTTCGGTATAATGAACTCCATCCCATACAGTAGCTTTGGTTACATTACGACAAATAGTTGAACCGGGTTGACCACAAGTTGCTTTCCGATCGTAGTTGTTGGGCCTTCCTCCATAACCGCAACAAGCCATTAACGGATCCACAAATCCTGAAACTCGCATTACCAAATAAACCGATCAAAACCGGTTTCGCATTAGCAATTAAAAAGCAGATGTATCAATGCGATCGATACGCACCGTATCGTTTGAAATCGGCGGAGAGTTTGTACTTAATGGAGTAAATATCAACGTAGACGAGAGTGGCGTCTTTGAATTGGGACCTCAGTTCGTTGCAGAGACTCAAGAGTCCTTTGTTGAAGGCTTTTGCGACCTCGTTGTGAACCCGGAAACAACCAATCCGGTCAAGATCTGATTCGTTATGCGGGTGAATCGCCAATTCTTTGGGTGCACAGCCCAATGGGCCTGTGTTATGTACCCAAAACTTCCTCCCTCCGTATAAATATACGGTCTTCAGCACACAGTATACCAATTTACAAAATCAGCCATGATAACATATGTTTTGGGACTAACAACAGTTTACGTATATGTAAAAATCTAAAAGATTCGTGGAATAAACAAAAGTTACCTGTATGGCTTTCTTTATCTCTAGAAGCATGGAAGGTATTTTTTCGACAACGGGTGTATACGTTAAATTTGAATCGTATAGAGCAAGTAAAAGATCATTTTGTCCAATATCGATCATGTACAATGCGTTTTTAAATCCCTTATCGTCAATAAGATCTCTTCTCCCTGTCAATATGAACACATATATCTTCTAAGTAATATATTATTGATATGAGGTTGATTAAACTGTTAGAGTGACATTTCACTTACCGGAAGAGATAAGTTCTTGAGAACGGTTTTTGAAGTGGACGAACTGGCGGATTTGAATGGCAAGAGGGAAGGAAAAGACAGGAAGAGCGGTGGCTCCCGAGACTGCGAAATTGACTCCTCTTTTGAAATTTGGTGAGAGTGAATCCAAATATGGACTCAGATATGTCATTTTTAAATGTTCACCTAATCATATATCCAATGTTTTAAACCAAACTTAGTAAATTCACACTACATATGAAACGTATATAGCTAGAAATGGGACTCACAAAAGAAGTCAACTATGAGTCGACCGTCCCCAAGACGACCAGTGCCTCTATGGAAGAAGGTAATGCCATGAGGGAGTCCGATAGGAAGACCAACGCCAGCAAGAACTCCTCCGGTGTCGGAGTTTGAGTCGCCGAAGTTTATCAATATAAGTTTCTTGTTTGATTTGGAACTGTTTACCGAGTTAGAGCAAACCAAAAGAGATAGACATACAGTTAGGAAGAAGCATCGTAGAGAAGGAACAGCGTAATCCATTTCGTTTGAATTATTGCTGTCTAGAAATTTTTAATCAAGATTCAAGATCTAAGCTCTTTTTTTTTGTACTACATATATGTAGCCATGTCTTTGGCTTAGGAAGTCAAATTCTTTAATTGTAAGTCAATAATTATAAATGTTTAATTATATGCTAAATTGCTAATAGCCTAATACTATTTCAAGTAGCATTATATAATTGTTAAAAATCCTCAAAGCAATGCTTAAAATAACCCCAATCAATCTTTAGATCCGATCGGCTATGTTCTCAAAGGTTTGTCAAAATTTGTTTTGAGTATTAAAATGATTCCGTACAACTTCTAAATATTATATGGTTTATATGGGCCAAAGTTAACAAAATTGTGTTTTAATATGGGCCTGACTGTAATGTTTTATCTAGCTCATTAGCAGAATGCGAATTAAACAAAAAAATCAAATATGCGGTGAGCGTGGATCGAACACGCGACCTTCAGATCTTCAGTCTGACGCTCTCCCAACTGAGCTATCCCCGCGAATTGTTTAAATCAGCCAACATATAGATAATATAGTAAAATATTTACAATTGACAACGCGAAAAATAATTCTGATTTGTTTTTTTTTTTTTTTTTTTGGGCAATAAGTAGAGAATTGTTGCGTTCCACGAATCTCCTCTCACGTTCGAAGACCATTTTTCTTGTTCTTTGGACGACCATCGGCGACAGTGTAAGTCTAGGTCTTCTTATTCGGCGTTGCTTTTTCTCTTCCGGTAAGTCTCGCTTCTTCGACGAATCTCTATCTCTATCCCTCTCTCTTTGCTTACTCGATCATCTGTTTCTGTTATCTATCTCGCGATCGTGATTCCTCGTCACCAGATCTGTGCGTATTCGTCTGATTTCCTTATGGATGTGACATGATTTTGTGTGATTCGTTTCCTTTGGGATCATAGATCTGTATCTGCATGATTGTTATACAGAGTGATCTAGATTTGATCTTTTTTTTTTTTGTTCAGATCGGGTGTTCACCTGAAATCTGAATTTTAAATTTAGATCTCTCTTTTTGTTCAATCATGTTGTTTGTTTGATCGATACATCCTGATACGAATGAGATCCGAGTGAATTTGTAATCTCAGATGCATCAAAACTGCTTTGAATCTGTGTGAATTCTGCAAATGAGTATGTGTTTTTAGACTGAAGATATAATGTCGTAACACTATAACAGGCTTGAAAAAATGGGGCTGTCCTTTGGAAAGTTGTTCAGCAGGCTCTTTGCTAAGAAAGAGATGCGTATTCTGATGGTTGGTCTCGATGCTGCTGGTAAGACTACGATCTTGTACAAGCTCAAGCTCGGAGAGATCGTGACTACGATTCCAACGATCGGTGAGTTTCTGACTTTTTGCATCTTCTTTCTCGCATGTAGTTATGGGAAATTGACACATTGTTATCGCAAGGGATTATGGTGGAATTCTAGTTTAAATGTTGAATAGACAGTAGTTGCAATTTAGTATGTGTGTACTTGTTGAAGTGTTTTCATCTCTGACTCATGGTTTTTGTGTATGATTAACAGAGTGAGTACTTAATTGTTTTTAGTTCTGTTGAATGGACAATACTAGTTTTTATTGCTAGGTTTCAATGTGGAGACTGTGGAATACAAGAACATTAGCTTTACCGTGTGGGATGTCGGGGGTCAAGACAAGGTATTGTTATTACATTTTCCTTTACCAGCGTTCTGAAATTACTTAAGCTAAAATCCTTGATTCTCAATGAAGTGCCCCCATTTTGCTGAATGACACTCTTGCTCTTCCAATATAACATTAATTTTGTTTCAATTGCTCAATTCAGATTCGTCCATTGTGGAGGCATTACTTCCAGAACACCCAGGGACTAATCTTTGTGGTGGACAGTAATGATCGTGACCGTGTTGTGGAAGCTAGGGATGAGCTTCACAGAATGCTGAACGAAGTAAAAAACAAGACAAATATCTCTGTCTCTCTCTCTCTCTCTAGTTACATGATGAAGCAAGGAGTCATTGTTTTGTTTCCTTTTGACTTGTGCAGGATGAATTGAGAGATGCTGTGCTTCTTGTTTTTGCTAACAAGCAAGATCTTCCCAACGCCATGAACGCCGCTGAGATAACTGACAAGCTTGGGCTTCACTCTCTCCGCCAACGACACTGGTGAGCCAAAGAGAGCTAAACCAAATTCAGCCGTAATATTGATAGCTTAAAGAACTAATGTTATATCATCAATTGAACAGGTACATACAGAGCACATGTGCTACCTCCGGAGAAGGGCTTTATGAGGGACTTGACTGGCTCTCTAACAACATTGCAAACAAGGTATATAAAGTTCACAGCTTTTCAAATCTGTTAGTGAAAAACTGGTTGTTAAAGACTAAACTAAATGCGTGATTAAATTAAATGCAGGCTTAGGGGAGAGCAAAATCCAATATGTGGTTTGGTTTTTCTATTCGAGGAGAGTCCTGTCTTCTTCTATCGTCTCTCTTTTGTTATTTTCGTCTCAAACTTATATCATCACTTCATACTTTGTTCTTCGCTCTTAATAATTCACAAGTTTTTTTTTTCTTCTTCATCCTAAAATTCAGACGCTTATAAAATTTGTGCCCAATTTCGGCGGATATTGCAATTTCGCTTAGGTTCTTCATTTATTAAATTTATTTATATAATTTCGAAATTTGAACAGTACTGAAATCGTACGAGAACTAAATGAAGATTATTTTATAAAAAATTGCGGTTAAGTAGAAATTTTCGTTTAAGAGAAAAAGTCTAGTAGTATTAATTTTTTACAGAAAATGCCAAGTTATAACTGATCCACAAATCGGATTGGATGAACGGCACTAAAACAAATACAAACAGCTACAATTCCCGTACACGAATTATTAATTACTTCACTAAACTACCATTATAGAGATCTTCCACTGTACATTAATAATGCACTAATAGGATCTTACCAAAAATAATTAATGTAGTAATGGAAGGAATATCTTTAACACACACACACTCAAATCTTACTAATCTTAGCGGCATTTTTCAAGGTTTCACCAAAGCTCTCTCTCTCTCTTTTATCTTTCTTCTTCTTAGGTCATCTTCTAGGGTTCTTTGTGAAGACGACTCGACGAGAGACTAGTTTTGTTTGCTTAGGGTTTTTGTTGGGAAGGCATGTTGATAACTACGGGAAGAAAAGAGAAATTGTCCATTTCTAAAGGTTCTGAAATTGAGGTCTCGTCTTGCGAGTATGATGAGTATGTTACTGGGACTGTATGGTATCGTGTCATGCTTGAAGAGAATCTAGCTAAATCGAAGCGGAAGAAGCTCTCTGTTCGTCACTTGGATCCTCTCCTCAAGCAAGACTACTCTCCTCCGTTGATACAAACCACCGTGCATCGTTTGATTCGTCCACTCCCGCCGCCGGATCCGTTTCCAGAGGTCGATTTTGAGGAAGGTGACGTCATCGACGCTGCATATAGAGGTGGTTGGTGGTCCGGTTCGGTGATTAAAGCGTTGGGAAATCGTCGTTTCTTAGTGTATCTCAGATTCGAACCTGATGTAATCGAGATTGACCGGAAGGATCTGCGTCCACATTTGGTTTGGAAAGGTGATGAATGGTTCCGATGCGTGAAACAAGTAAGTGTCTTTTGAGTTCTTTTTTTTTGTTTTTGTTTTTTTCTCTTCATTGATGTTTGATTCAACACTAAAGGATCCTCTTTTTTGTTGTTGTTGAAGCAATTGATTGAGTCAGATTTTAGCGCTGGGAAGTCTGTAGAAGCCAGAACCAAGGTGGCCCATTTGGGGGATGTTTGGGCTCCGGCTATAGCCATTAAGGAGAACGACGATGGGAAATTACTGGTGAAGTTGAAGGCTTTGAGTGATGAAAAGGTCGACTGCGACAAGATTAGCCTTCCTTATTCCAAAATCCGACCTTCACCACCGCCTTGTGGGTTAAGAGATTACAAATTGATGGAGAACGTCGATGCGCTTATCGAGTCTGGTTGGTGTCCCGGTGTTGTTAGTAAAGTTCTTTCTGGGAATAGTTACGCAGTGGTTTTGGGGCCTAACAAGGAGAGTAAAGATTTTAGCCCCTTGCAGTTAAGACCTTCAATAGAATGGAAAGATGGAGTTTGGCATGAAGAAGAAAAGGTAGTCACTTCTTTGTTACATAAAACACCATTGTGTGTGTTGTTCATCTTTTGGGAGAAAAGAACACTGAAATCAGATTTTGTGTTCCAAATTTTTTAGGTTTCAGATAGCGAAGAAAGTTCCCATGCAATTGAAGAAGAAACAGCTGCTTCAACCCGCATAAGAGTAACTGTTCGAACTCCCTTGAGAGAGAAAACAGCATTGGCTATAGGAAGGGCGAGACGCACTTCTAATGCTGCTATGCAGAATCCTCCTCCTGCCTCTTCCAATGATGGAGATGTTGAAGAGGCTGGTAGAGTATCTGTCACTGTGACTGAAGTACCGCACTCTGCAACTGTTGCTGTGAGTTATATATTTCCTCCCTGTCCATCTCTACTTCAAGTTGCACTCTACTTTAACAGTCCTAAGTTGAATCAGTGTGTTTAAAACTTTCAGAGAATTGAACTTGTTTGAAGCCATCTTGGGTAATAACGGTTAACTTTGTGTGTTTTTTTCTGGAGCAGTTACCTAGAGAATTAGGGAGTAATTTGGCTGATGTTGTGATGAATGAGAACACTCCAGTCACAAGCCAACCGGAGATACCAGCAAGTAAGTGTTGTGAAGTTCTTTACTTTCACGCATATGATGGTTAGTTGGTTATTCTTATTGGAAGTTATTTGTGTCATAAATTGAACCTACGTGTTACTGTTTCTAGCAAAAGAGTTTCACTCATCGGTGGTCCTGGGCATAGCTGCAGCTACTCTGACGAAACCAGCTGTCAAAACACAAGGAAAAACATCTCCGAGGAAGAAACTTCAGGCAATGAAGAATCAAAATGGCTCTACAAATGATTCTGTTGGAGAGAAGGTGAAAGTTAGTTAGTCGCACTGTTAAACATCGCACTTTGCCGGTCATTCATCCTATTGATTCTACGCAGGCACCTGAGGAGACAAAAAACAAAGAGAGTGTTAATAAGAGGAAAAGAGGACAGCCACGTAAGTTCATAAGCACAGACCCTACGCAGAAGACTGGTATGTTGTCTTTAACTTTCATGGATAAGTTAGCGGCAATTGTTTGAATGCAATCTTGAAACATTCTTGGCATAATAACTTGTAGATGTGGCTGGTAATGGTTCAAAGGCTTCGGCTATTGAACTTGCCTATATGTCTGATGATAATAGGCCTCTCGCTTCATGGATCCACGGTGGAAATTCAACATCGGGTCTGGCTGGATTATACACGGCTTTGAAACAATTGATGCTCTTTTAGCTTTCAGTTCTCATTATTTTGTGTTTTTTCTTTCATCTTATTCCTCAGGGCAATCCGTATCTCCGACTCCTGATCCAGGTCTTAATTCTGTTGTGGAAACTCCCCCAGCGAGCGAGTCCACAGTGGCTCTGCCATTTGTAAAGAAGTCACCGCTTTGGGAAGTCCTTGAATCAATGGAGGTCTTCAAAGCAGTGCCACAGCGTCCACATTTCAGTCCACTGCTAGAGAGCGAAGAAGAGTTTCGTGAAGGAGACGCCATTGGTACAATGGTGAAGTTCACTGCGCTGTTAGAGAAAGTCAACAATCTACAAGTCGACGATCCTATAAGCTCGATTAACAGGATCGACGAGTGTTTTCTCAAGCTAGAGAAACACGGGTTCAATGTTACAACGCATCGGTCTCGGATCTCCAAGCTTTTGTTCATTAAAGAAAGCCAGACATCGGCGTTGGAAGAGTTAAAAGCTATTGAGGAAAAGATCACAGAGAATGACAACAAAAGAAGGAAGTGTGAACAAGATATTGTTGAATTGCAGAGACAAGAAGTGTTGATGAAGGAAGCGAAAGTGGCACTAGACAAGGAGATAGCTCTGATGCAGTCTCATGCCGAGGTTCTTGACCTGAAGGTTCAGAATGTAGACCAGGAGTTTCGTGCAATTGTCGCTGCCCCATGGAAATAAGCTAGTTGTAGATCAAAGGTGTTTAAGACTAATCTAGTTCTGTATGTTCGCAGAAAACATACTTTGAATAAGTTAAGTAGAACTGTCTTGAACGCATTTATCTTTCAGATTTGTCAAATCACATCTGAAAGTCATAACTTCTCCTAAATCGTTAAATATTAGTAGTCATTTTTCTTTCAGATTTTTCTAAGATAATCGTGAAAGAGACGAAGCAATGGGAATCTTTATAGCTCTTAAAAAGAACAACATTTCGAGTAAATGCAAATAACTGTTTCAACTCAACACCTACAGAAACGATAATCACTAGAATCTTTTTGGTCAACAAGAAATTATAATATAAGGACATAATTCTTATGGATTGGTTCTACTTGGACATATGAGAATATGATTCTCCTTTCACTTCCTGTTCTTGCTCTCATCCTTCTCCCTTTCTCTCTTCTTATAAAGCTTCTCGAGGACACGTTTGGCTTCACAGTTGGGAAAGTTAGAAAGATCGTAGTAATCACGAGCAACATCTACTAGCCTGTGAATACACATGTCAATAAGGAAGAATTTATCAGAAATGAAATCGTCAACGAGATAATAACCAAAGAAAACAAGAACAGGAAATGTAAGAACTTACCATTCACCGCGAATATCTGTCACAGTTCTGATGAAATTCCGGGTAGTCAAAACATATTCGTTGTAGATTACCCACTCAGGTTTGTGATCCAAGCAATTTGATGGATGCAAATGAACCACCTGGCAACCAAGAATTTAACCATGAGATTAAAACAAGAGAAAAAAAAAAAGCTAGAATGGAAATAACAATATAAACGGAATTGGTTTTGACATACTTGGTTGTCTTTGACTGTCAAGTAATGCCCAGTGCGTTCTAAGTGAGCCACTTGCATGAAATAGCCAGCAAGCATGGCCTTCCTTATGTTGATGTAGTAGTCACGGCTGTTAAAATCAGTGCTGCACATCTTCAGGTTGAACCTTGACATTATCCGGACTAGCTGCTGTCTAACATTGTCTGCAGATTTCATCGCTCTACTGTTGATGAAGTTTTCATAGCACCAATTTGGATCTTCATCTGTGAGAATTTACATGACCAAGTCAGTTACGGTAATTTTAATTGTCTATAGCAACTACAAACAAAAGAGGGAGAGAAAGGGGTAATCACTTACTGTTTTGCTTAAAAGCGTGGTAGACATTCAACAATGTGAGGTGATCTCCATCAATGTGTCCAAACCTAGCTTTAGCTTCATCTGCTGCTTTTTGAGCCTCTCTAGGCCGAATAAAGCAATTCGGTACTAGAGAAAGAATTGGTATATATAATAACAGAAGAGGTCCATGGAAGAGGTCAGCAGATGCATAGAGGCGATGAGACTGATACCATTTGCTTCATGAGAGAGAATAACTGAGAAACTGCAACTATCTGCATCAGCACTTACTTAGGATACCCCTAACCATGGGTCTGCAGAACCCAGACTAGCGACTGCTGATGACAACCTAACTCTAATGATTAATTCTAAATGACAATCATACATATGGAAGACAAAGATGAGTTCTAATGCACATTAGACACTAGTTGCAGAATGGAAACTGGTAGCAAGTTTACGCCTACCCTTAACTACATACCTAACCCGAGCTAGCAAGAACAACAACAAAGACAAAAGTAAGGGGGTTACCTGATAGCATGGCTGAAACTGAGAGAATCTCGTTCGAGCAATTGAATTCAGGACTGACTATGAGCATCTTTGCCATCTGTGGATCCAATGGGAACTCACTCATAATCTCACCTGTCTTTGTCAAGTTACCTTCATCGTCCAGTGCTCCCAAGTAATTCAAAACTTCCAAGGCTCGCATCAGCGTTTCAGGAGCAGGGGGATCCATAAAATCGAAGTGCACCAAGTCATCAATACCCAGTTTTTTCAAGGTCAGAACTGTGTTTGCAAGGTTTGATCTCAATATTTCTGGATAGGTCTGCGGTTGCAAGTCATTATTGAAACTCTTCTCTGTATAAAGCCTGAAGCATTTTCCAGGCCGCGTTCTACCGGCACGACCAGATCTCTGGTGAGCACTTGCCTTTGAAATCGGGGATACCAACAACGACTCAACACGGATTCTTGGGTTGTAAACTTTCTGCTTAGCAAACCCAGGGTCAATGACATAGACAATCCCATCAATGGTTAGGGAAGTCTCAGCAATGTTAGTGGAGACAACAATCTTTCTCCCAGGAGGACCACCTTCAG
Source organism: Camelina sativa (assembly GCF_030686135.1). Taxonomy (NCBI): domain Eukaryota; kingdom Viridiplantae; phylum Streptophyta; class Magnoliopsida; order Brassicales; family Brassicaceae; genus Camelina; species Camelina sativa. The sequence goes on along the minus strand of NC_141895.1, from coordinate 570,336 downwards.
TTACCGGCTCTGGAGCAGGATCAAAAATCTTCTGCTGCATGGCAGGTGGAAGAGTAGAATACAGTGGCACAACTTTAACAGGTCCCACCTGATCCCCAAGATTACCAACCTCTTTATTGATTTTGCGGCAAGCATCTTCAATCTCCTCCTCCCCAGTTAAGAAAACAAGAATATCACCAGGTGGCTCACACAAGTGGATCTGGACAACAGTCCTAATCGCAGAATCAAGATAGTCCCTCTCAGGCTCCTGAGTGTAGAAGATCTCAACTGGATGAAGCCTACCAGGAACTTTCATCAGAGGAGCACCGCTAAAATACTCCTGAAACTTTTCAGCTTCTAGAGTAGCACTCATCACAACTAACTTAAGATCAGGTCTATTTTTCAACACTTCTTTAAGAAGACCAAACAGCACATCTGTGGCTAGAGTTCTCTCGTGGGCTTCATCGAGAATAATCACTTTGTATCTCTCAAGGAGAGGATCCGTCATTGCTTCTCTCAGGAGCATACCATCAGTCAAGTACCTGGGTCATAGTGAAATTAGATACAAGTCCACAAGTAGATAAATGAGAAGCTAAAAGAGAGAGAAACAATACTTACTTAAGGACCGTTCGGGGGCTACTGCAGTCCTCAAAACGGATGCTGTAACCAACTTCTTCTCCGATAGTAACATCCATCTCTTCAGCAACACGACGAGACACAGACATTGCTGCAACTCTACGAGGCTGTGTGCATCCAACCAACCACTTCCGACGCTTATCCGAAGTTTCAGCATCCACAGCATCTATGACAAACTGTGGGATCTGTACCAAAAAATCACAATTAGCTTTTCATTCTCTAAAACATCACCTACAATTAACACTAACATCATCCCTCTAATAAGCCAACTAGTTGATCCAATTCAAAGTATGAGAAGAAGAAGAAGAAAAGATGAAAACTTTTAAATCATCTCCAATTAAAATTAAACCAAAACACTTGTCATCAATCATTCTCTAATAAGCCAATGAGATGAATCAAATTCAAAAAAGTATGAAAAGGTGAAAACTTTTTACCTGAGTAGTTTTACCACTACCGGTCTCACCGACAAGAATAAGGGTTTGATGGCTGTTGAGAGTTTTGAGAAACTCTTCTTTTTGAAGCCAAACAGGAAGAGTCTTCCGTTTCTCAAGAATGTCATAATACCTCTGGGAATAAGGCTTCCCGTTCCACTTATTGACCAGACTGCTGATTCCGGACTCGGCAAGACCATTGATTTTGGTGTTCTTTGACGCAGCCGATGGATCGTCCATAACGTCGAACAAACTAATTTTCCTCTTTCTCTCTGTACCCATCCCTTTTACGAACGAACGTAAGAGAGAGAGATAGAGCAGAAAGCAGAAGAACGAAGAGAATGGAAGAATTTATGAAAGCTAACGCTAGGGTTCGGCAGCGCCTGATTTAAGAGAAAGAGAGAGAGAGAGAGAGGCGGCTTTAAGTTTTATTATAATTTTCAATTTCACCCTACATCTTAACAAAACGTCTTATAGCTCCCTCAAATTATTAATTAGAAATAAGAAGCCCAAGTGTTCGTTAAGTGGGCTAATATAATAATAGGCTTGTGATAAGTTTTAAAGTGTCAGGCTCAGCCCAACAGATAACGAGATTATCAGCCGAGTATTTTGTTGTACCTTCATGGACATGAAAGAGTTTTGGTTGTGAGTGGTGTGACAAAGATCAACCCCTTTGGTAGCTCCAACGTTGAGAAGTTACGACCACCTTTCCAAATATTAGACTTTGTGGCCATAATGGATTTAAGATGGTGACAAAATTTTCCATTAAATTGCTGCATATACTTCACGAACATATCAAGACAAAACAAAGGAGAGAACAAACAGACGGCTTAACTTTAACACAATAAAAAAAAAATAACAGACGCTTTAGACCTGAAAGAGTTTGACTTGTGAGTGGTGTGAGAAAGATCAACCCCTTTGGTTGGTACTTGGTAGTTCCAACGTTGAGAATTGTGAGAGTCATGCTTGAGAAGTTACGACCACCTTTCCAAATACTAGGACTTTGTGGACTTATGGATTTAAAGATGGTGACAAAAATATTCCATTGAATTGCAAAGACTCTACGAACATAACAAGTCAAAAACAAAGGAGAGAACAAACAGACGGTTTAACATAATAAAATAATAATAATAAAAAAAGATAACAGACGTCTTGACTCAATAGGTATTTTCTAAGATCATATTCTCAACTTCGAAAGCCAAGTGAGCATTTGCTGTTGCAAGCTTGATCTGATTCTCGCTAAGACTTCCACTGTCCCAATCTTCATAAATAGCTTCTGGTATTGGTTCCCTAAACGACAAGTATTCCTGGGATTTACGTTTTATTTTACCAAGAGACTTGCTCAACAAGGTCCACGACGAAGGACCGATATCAACGGCATTCTTGCAGGTCAAACCACACTCGCTCTTCAGCATTTCCAAAGCCTTACTAATACCTACACCCATGAAAGTGTATTCTGGGAGATTGAGGATATTGGTGAGAGAAACGGGAAGCTTATTACCACATACATAACGAACCGGGATTATTAGGCAATTCTGGCCATCACAGAGCTGGAGAACCACGAGTCTGCTCTCCGGAGGGTAATCTATGCCACATTGTAAAACCGATCGTTCTGTATCCAGACCGATGATTTTGTTCCTGTTTTCGTCATTAGACAGGAATATCCGCACATGATCACTAATGTCGCTGTCATTTCTAGCTACTGTCGCTCTGATGCTTTCATATCGATATCCAACTTGTACAATGGATGTAGACATATCTGAAAGAAAAGGAGAGAAAGAGGATAGGTGGGGTAAAGCTTGGGAGATGCGTCTGTCTTTATAAAGGCGTGAAGGGAATTACAAAAGTCGCACCTTTGGAAACGAAAATGAAGAGTCGATAGTTAATTAATTGCTGCAACGGCATCAAATTATTACGACCCTTTTGGATTCACGAGGCATTTAAGTCTCTATACCAAGCGCTCTATATCTGTAGTGGGAAGTGCAAAAGTTGCAACCTTTATAGAGGAAAACGAAGAGTCAAAACTTAACTAATGCATAGCCATTTTGGATTCACGAGGGATCAATGTCACCACATTAAGGCAACTTTGAAATTCTCAAATAAAATTTATCTCTCTGCGACGTGAGCTCTTGGAAAGCTAAGAACTTTGGAAACCATGGCCAGAAATTATTCGTTTTGACAGAAGTAAAAGAGAGGATTCCCAATTTAAACTTATCTTAAAGAAAATAATATGTCTAAAGGACGAACTATGAGTACTATGAAATGGTTCAATCACTACAATTAAGCAGGATATCTTAATGTAAAATGACAAACCAAAGGAGAAACAGATAGCTAGCAATCACAGATGTTCTTTTGCATGGACGAGGACGGTATTCAACATTGCCAGATATGAGACTGGCTCACCAGTAAGGAACAACACTTTGTTTGCGCCTTGTCTCCAAGATACATTATGTGTACAACCTAATCAGAATTCGGATTACCTACCACATATTTGGAGGTGCGATTTGGACTCATTTGTCGTAATCCACATTCAGCAGACCCTGAAATTTTCAAATAGCATTTTAGGCCAGAAAGTACAGAGAGACAAAGACAGACTTTTCAAGAATCCACCGTTAACACTTCGATCAGCTACTCAATCAAAATCATAAACTCCAAGAACAGCACATTACTAACTTTCGTCTTCATATGGGAGAAACAACTTACCATACACAATCTGGATACGATGGTCTAATAACGATTGTAGGCTTTTCCATAGTCCTCACGTCTCTGGCGTTGGAAACCGGTACCATAATTGTTGTCTTGATTCCTTGAGGGATAGTTTTTTACATGGTTTGGATATCTGCCCTGGGAATCCATTGGCACATTGTTTCCACCATAGGGAGGAGGATTGGCGGAGTATCCATCATCAAACTCAGCATAAGGAGGAAACTGTCTATAGTTACCATAACTCAAACCAGAGTTTTGCTGCCGTGCTTGCTGTTGACGTCTCTGAGCATCGAGTTGAAGGAATTCGTCCCATTGTTTAGCATTCATACCCCTTAGCCCAGCCTGTTTCTTCATGTAACTCTCTCTCAGTTCCCGGATTGTCTATAAACTCGCACAAATTGATGTCAGAAGGTGAGGTTCTTCAAAAGGAATTGCATTTCACTAGGAGACTGGGGACTAAATTACATTTTGAGAGATCCGCTGCCGTCCAAATACTATGAGCAACTAAAAATGCAAAAAGCATGCAACTTTCATAGTTGAAACTCCTAAGAATTGCGATTTCTGAGGTGATAGAATTCAATCCAGCCTATACTTGGTTTGGAATCTAAGAGGAACACATTCAGTCACTGGATCTCTTACCTCACGATGCTTGATGTTCTCCTCATCTTCTTCCTTATCGCGTTTCTTTTCAAGCTCCATTGCATCCCTCGTATATTCCAATTCTAGTTCTTCTAACGACTGTGGGACTGGAGGCCGTTCAAACTGTTGACTCACCTGAATGTCGCTGGAGCCACCCATTCTCTCTTGGTCCCATCTTTCAGACCTATAACCACTCACCTCAGACTTTTGCCTATCATACGGTTTATCCCATCCACTATAACGTGGTCTCCCTGGAGATTTTGAATGTGTGGAACGACTCCGAGCTCTGTCACTACCATAAGCTTCATAAAATGAATAATAATGTTAACTGCCTGACCACGAGGCTAAACGAAAGGTTACGGCTACAGTAAGACACATGATCTCAACTTCAATCAGAGAGAAGATCGAGCAAAAGTGTAGTAAATAATTTATTTACTTCGGTACTGTACAAAATGCTTTGAACATAAGGACTTACCTTTTTGGCTGCAAAATAAAGATAAGGAAATGACATTATCGGCCAAAAGAAAAGCCGGAAAACAACCAATCAACTTCCTTAAAGACAAGACTAAAAAGAGACAATAACCAGGTCTCTAAGGTATCCTATCCTGTCCCTACCTTGTGGTGATCCTCGGTAAACATTTCGCTGATTCTCAAGAACACGATTCTCTTCGCGCACACGATTATCCACAAACTTATCTTGCCTTCCAGAGCGCTCTGAGAAACTTGATGATGAACCATGTGACGGCAGGTGCTGTCCTTGAGGTTCAGAGTTTCGAGCACGTGGTGGACCAACAGAAGTTCGCCTAGGTGACCTGGATCTGCTCCTGTGAGAAACAGAAGAACTTTTCATCTCACCATCCTTCTTAACCTTGTGAACAGCATCAACACCTTTCCTCAAGATTAATCTGTCCTTGCCACTAACAATTATGAACTTATCATCCATTTTAATCTTGCAGCCGGTCTCCCTTTCAATCCTTTCAATAACTTTCTCCGTAAACAAATCTCTTACATTCTTGTCCCTAGCCGGTACCCTTTCAAAGAATTCTTGTGACTTCCTATTAGCACCAAGTGTTGATGGACATCCCTAAAATATATAACAAAATATGAATGATGCAACATTCAGAAACACAACACAGATGATATATAAACACTAAAAAAGGATTTAGCTACTAGCAAGAAGCAGAAAAATTAGAGGAGGGTTACCTGAGTAAAATGGCCAGACTCGCCACAAATTTTACAGATCATTTCTTCTTCTTTTCTCTTCTTCCAGTTCCTCTCAGTAGCTTTCGACTTAGCCTCCCAAACCTTAGCTTCTCGGCTAGTGAAATCGGTTGGTACAGAATTAGGGTCAGGTAGTTGCTCCTCCTCTTCATCACATCTTTCTTCAGACCGTTGTTTGATAATAGGTTTGTCTTTTTCTTGGGTAGTGTTGTTTGTGACAGCACTTACAGGACCAGTATACTCCTTGTAGATTTCACTAAAGTCATCATCAAGCTCTGGGTCCGATCTAGTGCTTTCCATCTGAAAATTTAAACACACGTTTCAGTTTCAATTCCCAGAAAGACTCTGAAAAGACAATGTCTCAATCAAGTATCAATCTCATGAAGACTTCACTAAGAATTAGAAGAAGAAGAAGAAGAAGAAAGACGCCACATTTTGCATAGGACACACATAACATAATAATTATGAAAACTTCTTCATTAACTCAATACGATTAAATCAAAAAAAAAGGTGACATCTTTCATAGAGATAAACAAAAATTATGTGAGAAATCGAATAACCCTATTACCAAACTCGCTGATTGTCACATATGTCATAGCTCAATGCGACGAAATTAAAGAGCGACGGAGAAAAGAAAAGATGAAAGAGTATAGACCCAAAAAATCTAGAATTAGGGTTTATCATACCTTGCGAGGTGCGAATTAATGGCGACCCAAGAAGATGCTTGCTCAAACTCAACGATACAGATTTGCTATTAGGGTTCGTTCGGTGCCCTGTGGGAATTGAAATTGACTGCTTCCAAAAAATTTTAACTTTTTTTTTTCTTTCCCTTTTGAACCTTTGATTTCTCTAAATAACATATATACCCCTCAGTTAAACGTCGCCGCTTTAAGTTTCGCGTTTTGTTGAGAGGCCTAGGCATTCGGGTACTCGGTTGGGTTCGGATCGGGTATTTCGGATTTTTGGGTTCGGATCGGGTATTTCGGATATAAGACCCGTTCGGGTATTTCTAGATTTCGGGTTCAGATCGGATTCGGTTCGGGTATTTCGGGTTCGGATTCGGATTACCCATAGTTCACAAAATTCAAAATTTTAGTATCTAATTTAGTATAAATTATTCAATAATACGCAATATATCTGAAAAATTTAGAGTATTTTTTACTCAAATTTACTATAAACAGTTTAAATACTTCAAATTATCTAAAATATCTAAAAATCTGAATATTTTAGACATTTATATTATTAAAATTATAAATATTACTAATATATTACTACTGTATATTAATAATGTAGGTATATTCAGATATCCATTCAAATTTCGGTTTGGATCGGGTTTGGGTTCGATTTTTCGGATTTAGAGATTTAGAACCCGTTCGAGTATTTTACAATTTCGGATACGGATTCGGATAGGGTTTTTTGGATCGGATTTTGATCGGGTTTGGATCTTCCCATAATGTTGTCGTTTCGTTTTTTTCCGTCAATTTCCGAATTCTTTTTTTTTTTTTGAATTATTGTTTCTTTAACTCTCTCGATTACGAGCAATGAAAAAAAAACAAATATAAATCGCTTAATTATGAGACAATAATTAAAGAAAATTAGATCGATTAAAATTGCAAGCATCAAATTGAATGTTTCATGAAGGATGCCTTAAAATATAAAAGGACAACGACTTTAAAAATAACACACCACCCGAGATTCCCTAGTAGGGACTTGATTACACATATAAACCATACATTGCCTCTCCTATGCTTGACCATCGTTCTTCGACCCGAAAAAGATTGCTTCCTATGCCATAATAATAATTAAGAAAAAATAAATTAGAATTATAATTAAATAATAACGAAACAACCATATATATATATACACGTGTGTGTGGATTTAGTTTAATAACGAAGAAGCAATATGGGATGATTAAGGTTGCTTACCAACTGATACAACGCTTGGTCATCCAAATCTTTTTGTTGATCTTCTTGCAATTTCTTGGAAAGCAAGCTAATCAAATTCTCACCACTTAGCTTTTCACAAATTCGTTTAAGCTCTTTATCTCCATGGCATATAGATATCATGCATCTCCTTATTTCCCCGCTGTAAAAATCGATAGTCGCACGTCCCATATTGACCGGTTTAGGCAGCAACGCTATTATCCTAACAGCTTCCGTTCGTACTTGTCTGAGTTTTCTTACACGAATAAAGACTTTTTGTTTATAGATAAGTTTGCTTAGTGCGATAGCTACTTGCATTCGGAGTTTAGCATCTCCATCGATGACTAGCCTTCGACGACACTCTTCGAACCAATTGCATTTTAGAACATCATTATAAGATGAATTAGGGAAAGGCAGCTCTCCAATGCTTCGTCTGATAACATATAATCCGTTTTCGATCTCTGAAATCGATAATGAATATTCACCGATCATCCATATAGCGAAACCTATGTTCTCCTTAATGATCCCATCATGGATTTGACAATTGAAAGTTGCTATGATGTTTTCCATCACATTCACTCTTAGCTCTGGATCCGACTTTAATTCTTTCAAAGCCGACTCCGAGTAGTTTTCCGTGAAAATTTTGTTGAAGATTTCATTGGTCTTCTCCGTATTGGGTCCGAAACATAAGCAACCAGAAATTGTGATGTTCTCCGGCTCCCATGGACGGACACAATGACGAACATAGTATGACATTTTTTTTTTCTTTTTCTTTTGAGTATGACAATTGACAACACAAGATTCAATTTTTGTTAATTGCAACTTTTTTAATAATCCTTCTTTAAACCTTATCTGTCTCTTATATATATGCTAACTGTAGGAAAAAAAAAGCACTAGGAAAAATATGATATAAGAAAGATAAAAGAGGAAAAAATCTGTATGTACTAAAAATACAATACAATATAGCTAAGAAATCTAATCTACTAATGATCCAGTTTAAATTCACAGAACTGCTATGTATCAAATTAAATAAAATCTAACTAACTTTATATATTTAAAATCTTCAAATCTTTATTTAAAGCTTATTAATTACTATTAAATTTTATTGATAACAATTTATAGAAGATATGTAGTGATATGATAAGTACTTGTCTTTTCTAGGTTTTTCGAACCATTGTCTGTCTCTACTTAGCTTGTAGCAAATTAAAGACCATGTGACACGATCGACGAAATGAAATTTGGAACAGAAGGGGACGAAACCAAACATTTCTATATATAGAAATGGTCATATAGTGTGTGCATGTGGTCTTTATAAGGTTTGACTCAATTCAAACACACTGCTTCCAAACAGCTTGAAGACGGAACGAATCTCAAAATTTTAACAAACATGCATATGAAGAGTGTCATATATAGTCCTTTTCTTAAAAGTAAAATGATCATTAATTAGAGGTTAGGTCGGAATTTGAATTTGTTTTACTCCTTTATTGTCGTTTTGGTATTTTAGAAGAAACCACGAGAATAAAAAAAAACCAAAAAGAAAACGTTAAAGTTTAAAATAGCAGATGACACTGACACTTGACTTTCATGAAATACACAAGTATGTGGTGAATAATTATTTTCCCCATCGTAATTAGATATATACTGATCCGTCCCATTTCCTGTTTGATCCATGAATATATATATATATATATATACTAGCTAAAATATACTATGCAACATAAGTTTTGTTTTTCCACATCAATATTCCCTTTGAACCATCTAATTATTATATATGCTTCTCTGTATTCAAAAGTCAGTAATCAAAAATTAATTGATATAACTAAGAAAAGCATCATCAATCCCGGAATTTACGTTCTCTGTTAAAAGATCAATCAATCAATTATCTTTACCTTTATATCTCGTCTCTAGCTATAATATATAGAGAATTAAAACCTAACTGAACCCTAGCTAATATAGCGTTATTGCTCTCAAAATCTTGTACATTGCTCGAGGTCGGATATCAGTTCGACGATCCACACACTACTAGAGTGACTACTAATTGCTCGATCAGTAAGACATGCATACATGTACACACAAAATGTGAAAATAATTAAGTAACCTAAATGTGGTGCGGTTCAGTATATAAGCTTAATCAGTGTTTTGATCTTTGATCAAGCGGGTACTCTAAGTTAAAGTAATAAATATCAATTAAATAAGTTCAATTTCTCTCATTTGATACAAAAAAAAAAGAAAAGAAAAAAAAAACCCATAATACTCATCATGATCAAATACGTATGACAGCTCGAACATTGCCCTACATGGTTTGTTTTTACGATAATTAGATAAAATAAACCTAGCTAGCTAGCTAGCTAGATACTTCATTAAGCGATTAACTAACACTCATCCTTAATGATATGAGAGGAAACAATATCTTGAAGAAGGCCATGTTCTTTGACTGAACCAGCTCCATCCAGCAGATCCCGAGTTCGACTCTTCTTCACTACAGGATCATCATGATGATCATCATCAGATCCTTTTTCTTGCCGGATAATGTACCCAGCTCCAAAAGAAGACTGTCCTTGTTGTTGATGGCTGTTGTAATCTAAAAGCTGAGGAGGGAGTGTAGGGAGGCCAAAGTGGGCTCTAGAAGCTGAGCCATTGAATCCAAGGCTGTCTCCTTTGGGTACTGGACGAGGATGGGAGTGTTGGCCTTCGTAAGTGGTGATTACACTGCTTGGATCACTGAATGATCTCTCCACTCTCTTCTTCACGTCACACCAAGTTGTTGTGCAACGGTAATAATTCCTTGCAAAGGGAAAAAAAAAAGTACCCATCAAAATTTGTAAATCTAGCTCGTATATAATGTTAATTTAATTATTTATCCGAAAGAACACACAGTAAATTAGGAAGCTTAATATTATTACCTTGGAAAAGGGCTGTTTCTGACAGGTTTTTGACCGTATTTTCTCCATTTGTAACCATCATCTAGATTAAGAACCTCACTCTTGGTGATGAATGACACTTTTGACACCTTCAACTTCGTCTTTTCACTAGTCTTAGTTGTTTTAAACCTATAATCCCTATAGTTCAGCAAGCATCATATATATAATTTTTTTCTCTGATTCTTAATTTATGTGAACCAAGTGATCTCTGTGAAAAAGAAATAAACTTCAAAAAAGGAAAACGAAAACAAACGCTCAAGCTCACCTCTTATATGTCTTATGTTGCTGTTCTTCTTCTTCTTCTTCTTCTTCCTCCTCGTTCTCTCTCTTCTTTTCATGATCTTCATTCACAGCTTCGCTCGAGGACGATTTAGGTGTAGTCGTGGGAAAGTGCATCAGCGGCGTATGGGTGAGGGAATGACGATGAACACCAAGTAAATCCATGAACCCTACCGGATACCTCTCCGCCGATAGATGGTGGAAATCAGAGAAGAGTGGGTAAACCCTTGTTTGCCCTAAATCGTAAAACGGCACCCCAGCACCAGCATTCTCCATAACCAAACCTCCCAAGTAAACAAAACGAGGGGGAGAGAGAGATTTTTTAATGAGGGTTAGAGAGAATTAAGAGAGAGTGAGGAGTGATGAATATAGAACACATGGGATTCTTGCTAATTAAAATACCTTGAACTGGTGACCGGCTATCGTAGGTGGACGGACAGTGTTATAAAAACAGTCCCAATTAATAAATGCGCGCGTGTGGTTTGGACACGATTAGTATGTAATCCGCTTTCGTTTGTTTTACATGCGACCTGTGTTTCTCACAGTGCGCCAGTAAAGGGATGACCGCGAACATTGGATCATGTGCACACCAATACATATATCTTAACTTACTTTTCAGAAACATACAAAATGATGCCCAGTTCTTATACCTTTGTCGCTTTAATTTTTATCTGTATTACGTATTTTGTTAGATTTTTTATTTTATTTTGAGGGGTTACATATTGTGTGGGATACATTATTACTATTTTATTTAATTTCTTTAGGTCAAGAGTCAAGACATTGATATGATACTATTTACGTTACGTTATTCAAAATTCGAATTAACTCTTGAGTTTTTTTCTTCCTCTCTTTTTGTGTAGTCGTTAAACCTTGTTCGTCCTCAAATTTGTTATGAACGTAGGGAAAATGTTTTTTTTTTTTTTTTTTTTTTTTTATGCGGAAAGAAATATATAGGGTAGAAAAATTAAAGGTTATTTACGTAGAAATTATAATTTGAATTCAATCGTAGCTCTTAATAAATACAATAAGAAACATACTACATTTTTAAAATATCACATAATTAATTCCAATTATAAATAGAACTTACAATATACTTTTTTGCTAAGCAAACATTTGTTTGTTTTCCTCTTTCCAAGTAAATAATCAACAACTTTTCTTTCAACATGTACTGTAATTAATGTCAAAAACTCAAAAGCTTTTGATATATTAAATCAAGAGAAGGTAGAAACAACATCAATGCAGCAAACTTTACGGAGAAATCATAGTCGGCGAATACCAAATAGCCGTTCTTAGAATATCAGACGACACTTGATCTTGACCCTTTTCAATTCTTCTAAAGTAAGCAGCTCTTAGACCAAGCATCCAGCATTTTGCATCCAATCTACTGATATCCAAAATATTAAAAGAAAATAATTTCTCCCAATTTTGAGTAGAAGATTCTTGTAAACTCCAAACGTCTAACCCTGAAGAACATTGTATGTTTAGCACATCTGATAAGCACAAACGTTCATTTAGGCTCCACATTTGCACACCACGAGAGTAACGGGTGTAACATTTTGGTAATGATACCCATCGAAATTGTTCAGTGTGTAGATCAATAGCTATCAGATGCGAAGGTATTTCTGAAAGTGTTTTATAACTCCGAGTATAACAATATAATGTAAACCAGAAGAGTGATCCGTTTGCGTAGACGGGTGTTTGTTCATAGCAAACATTGTAGTCATCTAATCTGTACCAACCGACGTCTCTTTGCTCGCCATTATCAAGGGATATAACTTTAACATTGAAACGGCTGTTAAAACATAGAATTTCACGTGTATGGTCTTTTTCCGAGTACATCGAAATGACCTTGTATGATTTTGTAATAATGTCTTTTCCAAATCCAACGGAAAGTGGCATTAGGGCCAATAATTTAACTTCAAAATGAACAAAAATATGTACACACGTTGGAAGGAAAGGAATGGTCAAATATGTATATCCTCTATATATATCTTTTATACATTCTCTCTCTGTAAAGTAATCTATCATTTCAAGTATTATGTACATGAATATTAATCTTGTACATAACAAAACTTCGTCAATTGTTCTTTTATCAAATTAAAAAGCAAATGAAAACTTGGTCAATTTACTTAATTAATTGTGTCCGTGCAGAAGCAATAACGTCAATCATCATCATCATATATATTTGATGATATTTTTGTTCTCATGCATGATATATTAATATTTAACTCCATCGTGCATCTTTAACATTACATATATTATACATATACTGTATGCAGATACTATATAGTGATGATCAGATCCAAATCTATGATAATCAGTTAATTATTGAACAAAAAGAACGACGTACCTTGTTGATAGAACTTCATATCTCCTTGAAAAACTGTCCGATCCTTTCTAATCGTTGGATAATTTACGCGAGTATGGAATTCATAATTATTTCTGGGCCACTGCGATAATTGTGGAGACAGTGTTCGATGCACTCCCGTTGTTGGATTGATTAAGTAAATGTACCTAAAACCGTAGATCCCAACTAAGACCAATCCGTCGCAGGTTCCTAAGATTTGGGTGGTTTCGCCTCGACATTCGACGTTGATTGGATTATCAGGGAAAGGGTAAGAACTCGAAGAAGAAAGACTGATTCGTCCGTTGTTGTCGTGATCTCTAGAAAAAGTCTTCAAAAGCAAAGTTGTCGAGTCAGAATCTGATGACATTTGATGATGTACAACAAGAAGTTTCGTGTTCGGGGTTGGTAATCCCAATCTAACGAGACGTTCGTGGGCGAAATAGGTTGTTTCGATCACCGATCTCCATTGTTTCGACACGGCCTTGAGTTTAGCAAGTTGTTTCATTGGAAGATATTGAAGGATCTCTACTAAAATATCATCTGATGTGATCGTTTGAGGATTCATTTTGTCTTCTTCCATTCTTTTCCAACGATAATTATCATTTTAGAGTTGTAGATCAATATATATATATATATATATATATATAAACTAAAGATAAAAATATTATCTAGTGATCTTATACTCATCAGCTTTCAACTATAAGGGATTGAGAATTAATTTGTTGACTTTAAAAAAGAGTACAGTATTAATTTATGTAAAATTATGAAAATCTATAATTAAATCAGCTATATATATAAATACTATTTATAAAAATGATCTGGTGGTCTATCATCAGTTTTCAACTATTAGGGATTGAGTTAATTACTTTGAAAAAAGTACAATATTAAATTATGAAAATAAATATATATATAAGAAAAAAACATGATCTTGTGATCTAATCATCAGTTTTCAACTATAAGGGATTGAGCATTAATTAATGACTTTTGAAAAAGTACAATATCAGAAACTAAATTTAAAATTTAAATAACTTCTTTCATTTATTACCGACTTACAGAGTAATGGAGAGAAACTGATAACAGAATGGAAATAGTAAGAAAGAAAAGGATTCTAGCACAAATGACATTTTAAAAGAAATGAAATGCGTAAAAAAAACAAAAAGACTAAATTAACCGTTGAGCAAAATGTTACTCTAAAATGTAAATGGATTAGAGAAGTCTGAGTTCTGCAAGTTTCGAATAAATTCACTCTAAATATATGTAACAAAACAAAAAAGAAGGGAAAAAACTGAAGATTAAAATAATATTTCTTCAGAACGTCTTCTTTCTAGCAACAGCTTTTCGAGGTTCTCTCTTGGCAGATGCAGTGAACCCCGGAGACGAAATCCCAACCGTGGCTTGGTATATGTCTTTCAACCTTGTTTGTTTTCATAAGCATGTGAGGATTACTAATTGTGGACATGTTTTCATATTACAAATGTTACAATTTGGAAATTATAATTACCTTGGGATGCTGAGGAACAGAGCAATTGCTGAAACGCCAATAACCAGTGGCAAAATAGCCGCAGGTGTAACTTCCTAAAACCAATACAAATCAAATCACAATGAGAAATTCAGTCTAATGAAAATGTGGAAGACTTTTTTTTTCTTCTGGGAATTATATATTTTACCTGACTCTGATGATCTGCCACGATGCCGTACCGAAGTGGACCGATATGGATTTGGGCATTTTTCTCGAAATCAACTTCGATAATCTCTGATTCTACTTTGTGGGAGATTAAAGGACGACTGGATTTAAGCTGCACAAGGTGTTTACCTCTAGGTAAGCCTTTTACTTGGAAGAAGTTGGAGAGTGGTAGCGGGAAGACATTCTCTATCTTAGATTTATCAATGGCTGATCTGATCTCCACTAGCAGATTCGAGTTTAGTTCTTCGTTTTGTTTTCCTTCAACATGGCAAGTTAATATGGTCGTTTCTGGTTGTTCAAATACCAAAAAGTCGAGCCCATTGATATCCTCGTAACCAATCTATAATAAGAAAATCAGGTAAATTTTGTTGTTGAATTGGGGATGATGAGAATGAATATTATTTGAACAAACAGAAACAAACCTTGAGAGAAACCGACTCTGGAGATGCACGTTCAATTTTATTGTTGCTTGAACCAATTTTCTTCGACACTTTGATAACATATGTTGCATCTGGATGTAAGCCTCTCAGTCGATAATTTCCATTAATATCGCTTGTAGTCTCCTCATAGTATCCTTTGGAGTCAGAGCGAGCTTCAATCGCAACACCTTCTTGTGGCTGGCCAGATAGGAGAGCAACTCTACCAATTGCACTGCAACAGAATTCACAAGGTATCTATTGTTACAGAAATGAAAAAGGTTATATCGAATGTAGTCTAAACCTACAAATATGCTTTTAAGGGTTCAAATAGCAAGAGAATGGTTCAGCAAAATGAAGTTTAGGACCAAAATCAGAATGTGCTGATAGTGGAGATCTATGAGATCTCAATTGAAACTTAAAAGTGACCAATTTTGAAGTGAGCGATATTACTTGGTCATTATGAATTGTTATAACCGTACAAGCTTCAAAGAAAGTGTTTTGCTCTAATTTTATAGCAGAGAAGTGAGCCCTGGTGCAATCATATATACTTAAAAGAAATGAGCCGAGAAAGTTTTAGGAGCCCGAAAACAACTTATTCCAGTCTAACTAAGGCAACAACTTCTTTTGACGTAAGTAAAACCAGGAAGTAATATTGGGAAATGATTTAGAATAAGATCAAACCTGTAGGCAACACGAGAAGCCTCAAATACAGCTTCACTGGACTCCCCAGAACCCAGTTCTATTGCCATTGTTGAAGGTTTGAAAGAATATTCCTGAGGACAACGATATATACTCAGAAAGTTCATCCTTTATCTCTTTTGGGCAACTTTTACGTTTTGAGAAAGCCATTACAGAATGTTCCCAATGAAAGCTGCTGATTCATATATCAGATCATAGCCAGTCATAGCAGTTAAAAACATTTCTTTGCTAAGAATGCAGGGGAGTATGGTTTAATTACCTTAAGAAGGGGACGCAAGTAGAAATTTCCAGGGAATAGGCTATCAAATACAAATTGTCCACCAGCGCCAGATATAGAATTATTTCTGTAACCATGATCGCCACTTAATGATAACAACAACGAAGGGATTAATGTCTCGGCATTGTCCTTTGAGTATACGCGCACAGAGATCTGACCAAGCTTTTGGCAGGAGAAGGAATATGGTCCTAGCCTTTTAATATGGTAGCCAGGCTGCACATGTAAGCCAAGATCAGGAACAGATTGGTTCAGAACAAATGAATGCAAGTGAGATTTTTAGCGTAACCGGATGCATGAGATCTAAACTAAGATTAGAAAAGTGAAGCAAAACATCATCTCAAGGTCCACTTGCATGAGCACGAAATATTTATCAGTATAATAAACACCTACCTTTGAAGCTTCTGTAGCATATGTTATATCATCATACAATGGCCCGGCAACAAATGAACCATCTGCTGACGTGCTTGTTTCAATAGCTACTTCACCTTTCTTAAGTGAAGAAATCAGGCTGTCTTTTGCAGCGGAAACAATGATATGAACACCAGGAAGAGGAGGAGAGACCGATCCTTGTATGTAAAGACCAAGCCGACCAGTAAATGGAGAAACTGAAGCTTGGCATCCGCCATTTGACACTACAGCCTATTAGACAAACACAAATTAAGCTTGATGTTCCCATTATAGAATATTTTATGGCTAGCATTACTAGTTAAAACTTACATGATACTTTTTAGGATAAAACAACATCTTCTTCTCCACATCGCCCCTGAAACAGAATACAGCTATAGCTGAAGTAATTTGAAAATAAAAATGGCTTCAAAAATATTAGAGAAAGATTCAAACACCCAAACACTCTTTTGGTTGTTGGACTTTGAAATAAGAATTTCTCTTCTATGAACTATGACGCATTCCTGAGACATTTGACTCCAACTATATGAAGTCTAGTTCACAGTTTCCCTGACATCATAATAAGCAGATCATACCTAGAATCTCGAGGAACAAAGCTTATCTTTTCACCAAGGCTGGCCCAGGTATAGTACTCATAAACGCCACGCCCATCAGATGTAAGTTTGGCAGCAATACTGTTGATAACATGTCCTTCCTTGTCTTGAATATCAACAATGAAATTCTCTGGCAATTCAGACTCAATCTCGGTTGAACTAGATTCCACATTTATCAGACCTTTGAGGAGGTATTTCTCGGCTTTCAGATGAATAGGCTACAGAAAGAAAAGTATGTAGATGCTAAATGAAGGACAAGCCAAAGAATATTAAAACAAAAGAGAAAACATTACAAACTAAAACCTGTGGATTTGAGACATCTATCTTTATTGAATTGCTCCCAAAGGACATGCATGAGTCAGAAAGCTGAAGCTCATGTCCTCCAGGTGACTCAACGCATATTTTCTGTGAACCTTTCTGTAGTTACCACAAATGATAAAGATGATTAGTTTTGACAGAGATTAAATACAGTTTCCTAAACAGCCAAAACTCACGGAGAATCCACCAGAAAAAGAATACCTTGATTTTCAAACTAGTAGGTGATCCATTAGGATGAACAATTCTAGCATCCACCTCATGGGTGGAGATAATATTAATCCAGTAACCTTTCTGAACAAATTCAATCCCTTTGATATCCTCAGTTGCAACATTCACATCAATTGAGCTACGGTCCCAGCACCAACTGTCTTCATCAGATGTGGCTTCCGGTGAAATGCTTCTGACCTAAATTTATCAATCGTGACAAGCAATTTGGTAAATGTATTTGGCTAGTAACGTCACTTTTTCCGTCTCTCTTATAGATGTACCCAAGAGGAGAAAAAAAAGTTGAAAAGAAACCATGCATCCCACCTCAACTCTGTATTTTCCAGGCAATATGTCTGAAAATAGAAATTGACTGCTCTCGTCGGTTAAAACAACTGTCTTCTTTTCACGATCACCAGCTACTCCCACAAGCGCCACTGAGACAGAAGGACCACATTTCTCCTTGCAAGTAACAGAACCATGCACATTGACTCGGGCCTGCATTAACACCCAAAAGAAATTAAAAGAAAGAAAATCTCCTGAAAACGTGGAAGTCTATTGTTCATCCAACTCCTATCAATTTGATTCTACGAAAACAGTTCCAAGAGTGGAGTCGTTCAGAGAGAATTACCTGAGAAAATTCTATGTTCAACAAAGGACTTTTGACGCCAACATCGACATAAGCTGGCAAAAACAGAAGCTCAGATGCACCCTTTGGTGTAGCAGCCAGAGCAGACAGCCTATATTCGCCTGGTGGAACCTGAAATATATATGATAGCAAAACCAAAATGAATAAATAAAAAAGTTATAAAGTGAGAAACAGAGAACTCATTCATAAACAGAAAAGGAGCGAGGTAACCACATAAGCCAGAAACAACTCTCCAAAGAATCAAGGGAGGTAACTTTATAAAACTAACTTTTGTCTAGATTTAGTAGAGATACATATCTGCATCAACAAACCTCAAAGCAGAAAGTTCCAGTGTCATCTGTTTGCTTCATTTGTGGTTTGACATTTGTGGGTCCATGAGTCAAAGCTACCTAAATTTAAAATATTAAAACGTTAAACACGAGAGATAAGTAACAGAGAAACATAACTATGTACAGGAGTTTACCTTTGCTTTGTGACGAGAACCAAACATTCTCACCACACCACAGATATCATAGGATACAGCAGTGATATCTGGAAGTGAAGCCATGTTTGGTAAAACCTACACAAACAAGTTTAATTTACTTTAGTTTGTTGAACTTCTAACGAGTGAGGTGAAGCCATATCTGGAGAAATTAATATAACGAGCTAGAAAAAATAAGTGAGACCGATACCATGAACTTGTTCAGTTTGTCGAACTTGTAATGCTCCTTGACTGCATCTATTGTATACCGGTTTGACGTAACCTAAGAGTTGAAACAATATTATATTACATTCCCTGCTATTAAAACTACTGATCACAGCAACAAAAAATGAGACTGAAAGGTGGTGGAAAGAAAACCAAGTGGCAAATATTTGAAATATGTAAAAGTACATTTGCTTTGCTTAGTACATAAACTAAAGAAATCTTTCCATATCCATTACTCTAGTTTCTAGAAGCCTCGAAACATGTACCAAAATTCACTAGGAGAAGTTGAGTGGCAAACAATTTAGCAGGCTTACAGATGAAACAAGGTATACCGTATAAACTTGAAATTGTAGCATTAAATTATACCTGGTCAAGCTTGTAAAAACCTTCCTTGTCCGTGACAGATCTTAGACTACCATCTACTATGATTTTAACGCCCTCAACTCCCATTGAATTACCGTCCACTACACGACCCCCAATGGAGAATCCTGTTACCTAAAGGAGAATTCAGTTCAATGTTTAGTGGAAAAACATGTAGGCAGAATCCAATAGATATATAAAGTGGTTATAAAAGTTTGCAGTTGTTCTATCTGACCTGAAATTTTTTGGGAACAGTGACATGTTGATGCTCTACAGAAACAGGCATCACAGGAGGTGAAACATCGAACACCGTGTTCTCACCCTTGTAATGTGGCACCAGTTCGTATTTTCCTGAGGAAGAAAAATCAAAGTGACCAAAATATAGCTCATTACAAACTAAGAGCCGGATATCATTTACTTGTGTTGTACAGTACAGAATTCATCAGGCTAAAGCTTAAAGTCATATAAATGCCCAATGAATTGGTTGTGAATAGTCGAGTAATGATTTACCACAAGGGATGGACTTGAAACTGAAAATTCCTTCCGCATCGGTTACAGCATGGCAGAGAGGCTTCCTTTCTCCAGCAGCGTCACCAAATCCTTGGGGACAATCTACCATGGAAACATCATCTGAATGCAAATATATATGAACACCCAGGATTGGATTTCCCTACAAAAGGAAACAAAATTGTTTATCCAACACAAAAAATTGAGGATAAACTGCAACTGCATGATGGGTAAGAAAATGAACCAAACCAATGATACACCAATCTCTACTTCCAACAAAGATCATCATTAAAATTTTACTGATGAACATCAAAGAAAAAAAAAAAAAAAAAACAGGAATAAAGAGATTACCTGAGCAACAACAGACCCCTTGAGATCATAACCAAGGACAAAGAATATGTCATCCACCCTGCCATTTGCAAATCCAAGTTCCACCTACAGGTAAACAGAGAATTTCTACTATTAACATGTAGAATTAAAATTATCAAGATTGAATCGGATGCAATAGGAAAGAAAAGAGTAGGGAAACACATGGGTACTCAAATGCAAAAAGGTTGGCCAGGAGAATATTAGACAGGAAAGCTCAATAAAGATAAAAAGAAAAACCAAAAAGATCTAAGACCTCTGTAGAACCGCGGACTTCAACTTGCAGATTTGGATGGGATGCACGGATATTGTATTTTCCTGCAACCAATCAGACAAACTCGTCATTTGATTATAACAAGACACCTAGAAATTAGGCACTTGACATTTGATTTTACTATGTAGGAAATTTCCGACTACATACATGCAAGGCCATAGTGATAGATCAATAGAAAAAGAGACACTGATGATAAAATCTTACTCCTTACCTGGAATAATATTCTTGAATAAGTAGCTCCCATCTGACGATGTGAGAACAGAAGCGATGGGATCTTCTGATCCATCAAAAGACAACAATTCAACATTGACATGAGCTGGGCCTCCATTCTTAATCACACAACTCTCCCCACCAACAGCTCCCAGGACTTTACCGGATAATGTAAAACTGCAATATACAAAAGATTAAAACATGAAAAATAAGAAAGATGACCAAATCACCAATAACAAAGTTGAAAAAAGGAAAAAAAGATGATGCAAACACAAAGAAAAAAACGAACCCGGTGAAGCGGAAGTTAATATCCTCATTATTGTTGCAACTAGAGTCGTCAACGACAACAGGGACCTGCCACATAGAGTTCAATGTAAATAGCTAGCTAGAAAGCCTGTAATTTGTCTGGAAAGATTCTTGATGCATAGTCCTCAGAAAAAAAAAATGGAGAACAGATTAACCTTATCTGGATTCCATGACCATCCCTCAGGTCCATTTATCTTGAGAATGAATGAGCCCTACGAGTAGAAAGCATATAAATCACTTGCAGCAGGAATGCAACAGCGATTGACCCAAAAAAAATACATTACTCGCAGGCGCAGAAGAAAGAAAGATAAGGTTCGATGAATACCTTGTCATATACTGGGATGAAATAGTAACCATTAGGGGCACACTGTGTACTGTCTTTTACCAATCCATCTACTGTTTGAAGCTCAACCTTGTAATTTGAAGGAGGATAAAAAAAAAAACAAATCATTGAAACCCTCACTCACTCAGAAAAAGAAAAAACAGTCAACAAAATGATTACTTACCGTGATATGAGAATAATCCAGTTTCCCATCGGCTCCTTTGCGAGACCTGACCAAAGACGAACTCGCCTGCACGTTTAGTAATTTTTAGCAGCGTTAATTAATAAATCCAGATCCGATCGTACTCCCCCACTACTTAACCCATGATAATTTCCAAAGATCAAAACATACCACCAATTACAAAATCTCAGATAGAAGTGCGTAAACGTACTTAAGCAGCAGGCTCAACTAAACTGAATCTACTACTTTGGGAAGCAAACATCCTCAATATACCAATACCAAAAACTATCTAGTAACGGATCAGGAATCAATCAGAACGAATCCGGAAAGGGGAAAAAAAAAAGAAGAGAGAGATAAACCTCGACAAAACCACCGCAGCCTTTTATAGAATCCGCGGAAACAGCGTAGACAGTCGAAATCGCTACGAGGAAGACGATCAGAGAATGGCAAATCTTCTTCGAAGCCGCCATATGTGAAGGCTCCGGCGAAGGAGCTAAATGGTTGAACTTAAAAAAGGAAAAGAAGAGTGTTGTTTGTTTGTTCGTCAATGGAGCACGACGGATCCAAGATATCGGACCGATGACTCCCGATCTAAATAATATCTCTGTTGGTTTTTATTAACAACAACAAGGTTGGTTCTCTTCTCTCTATTTGATGACTCTTGATGATTAAATGGGCCTTATATAAAGACCATTAATAACATAATGGGCCTCATAAGGCCAGTTAATAACATAATGAGCCTTAAAACTATTGTAATTTTGTTTTTTAATTACAGCTGTCGGATTTGCTTACCGTTTGAAGAAGAGTCAAGTAAATTTGGCCAGTCAACTACTGTACAAGAAACTAATCACCCAACCCCCCCAAAGTGAGAGAAATCGTCGGAAAAACAAAAAATGCTTCAGCTCGTGGTTGTAGCGTTGCTCTTGATCTTCGCGGCGGAGAAGGTCTCGTCTCACCAAGAATCCGGCGAATGGAGTTGTGAATCGGACTCGGATATCCAGGTCACAGCCGATTTCAGACCTGGGATTATCACTCTCGATGGTCGCAACGATGACTGGAAGGACATTGACGGCTCCGAGTTCTCGCTCCGTCCTGCACTTGATCCAGACGCCGATCACGAGTATGACGCTGGGAAGATGACGGTCAAGGTAATGTGTTGATTCGAATCGGATTTGCGTTAACTTATTGGTTTTGGCGACATTACTTGTAGTAAGATTTGGTGAAAATTTTCTGATTTGACAAGATCTATTTGGTGAGTTTGACCATAGGATTAGTGATTCAGACCTCATTGCGACATTTTGATTCGATTGATAAATCTGGATTTCGTTGTTGACATTTGGTTGGTGGATCTCTTTTTGTAGGCACTGCATGATGGTCGATATATCTACTTTCTAATGGAAATTGATGGAAATTACGCTTATGACAAAGGGTAGGTGTGTATTTTTATATTTTGGTTATCTGAGTCACAGTTCTAAAATGCAAAACCCCTTTCTATACCTCTGCATGATCCAAGAACTGGTTATCAGGAGTTCAGAACTATACATTATCTGAGATCTATAGTAACTGTTTTAGTAGATGTCACTTCGTCTGACCTATGAGGATATGTGTCCTGCGACGAAAAAGTAATATATGGTAAGACCCTGGGTCTCTTGAATCTTACTATATAGTCACTAATTGTCTAGCTATGGCATGTCTATTACTTTCTTAGATACAGAGGTGTCAAAATACATTTGTGTACTGTTTCAGATTGTTTTTGCAATGATCCTTGATTTATACATAATTCAATTGCAAGTCTACCACTATTTGTAGTGAACCGCTTGCTTCTTTAAATCCAGTGAAAACAAGAAGTGTCCATCAGTGGCTTTCATGTTCCAAATTGGGGATCAAGCTACTTATCACAATGTAAGTTTCTTAGGCGGTTAAGTGTAGTTTTGTTCAAATATTTCATTTAACATCCATGAACTTTTTATATGAAACAACTGATGTCAACTTTCTGCTCCACAAGATGGGTGGTTGTAAAGAAGGGACAGACTCTTGTACCAGCAAGGCTTGCAGAGGCTTCGAGGTTGATATTATGCATTTCTCCATTGGAAATGCTATTCCGGGGCGGCTTTACGGTGGTAATCCAATAGACAACGGGGAAGGAAATGGAGGTGACAGGTGATTTGTAGTGCAATATAGTTTCAATATAATCCATTTGTATTACCATATAAACTGTTTGTTCTGTCTCTCTCCTACTTTGATATGGTGTTGTACCAATTTAATGAATTTAGTTTAGCTCTTTATATGGTAATCAAGTGGCTTATCTATACCTCTGTTTATCATCTTTATTGAATATCTCTGTGTTTTTTCCATATGAACAGATTTGGTCATTTAGTTGACATCTATGCGTGGAATCCACATTGTCGTTACCTTGATGGTCTTGGACCCTCAGGTACTTTTTGGATCAGAAATTAGTGGAGTAGTAATTCCCTTTTGAAACAATTCTAACCAAGAACAGAAACTGCCTTTTTTTCTTTTGCTTAGGAATTGTTGATTCATGGAAGCTTAGTAATTGTTTATGTCTCTTCCTGTATTTAATTCAGATTTTGTACCCTCTAATGTGTTTCTTCAAGTATGACGTCCTTAAAATATAAATTACTTTTTTTCTATTTGGATGCTAGTTACTGGAGAGTGATCTCTTTGTGCAAATTACAAATATGTGATCCTCATGGATATTCTTTTGGCAGGAAATGATTCTAGCGCACAGAACGACTGGCATGGAGCATGGTGGCACAGCAGCTTCACTACTCAATCAGGTCAGTCTTACATAAATGTTCCAAAAACAGAGATATACTATCATTCTTTTGATTGGAAAAAGAGATGAAATTAAGTCTCCGTGTTTATAACCATATCTTAGCCATAGGCATCTCCTCTGGTTACTAACCTTTGATGTTTTCAACAGGTTATGTAGAGGAAGACAGCCCTTACACACCAGATGGCAAGAAAGGAAGTTACTATTTTGAGTTCTCAAGGCCCTTGAGGACTATGGACCGTCTCCAACAGGTCAGTAAATCTTCTACTCAGATCAATGACGTTTGGTTACCATTGGCCCTTTCTCAAAATCAGCATTACCTCTGTGAATCAGTAGTTACTGATCTTACACCAAATCCACATGTGTCAAAACTCAAAACACTTTAGGAACAAAAAATCTTATACCGTAGAACTGAACGTGGTCAATAGAGTTATTTATGAAGAACATCTTCATATTAAAGC
This sequence comes from Camelina sativa, assembly GCF_030686135.1. Lineage (NCBI taxonomy): Eukaryota > Viridiplantae > Streptophyta > Magnoliopsida > Brassicales > Brassicaceae > Camelina > Camelina sativa. The sequence continues at coordinate 545,541 of NC_141895.1, read as the reverse complement.
TAAGGTCCTAGATTGATATTTACAGGATGTTCAGTTCACGCTTGGCTCACCGGCCAAAATGTCAGTTGCATTCTGGTACCCAATGGAAAGCAAACCGTGGCACGGATCAGGACACTACACGATCAACTGTGATTGGATACCGCTAGATATCTCCTCGGGATCTTCTTCGGGTCTCACTGCTTCAGCTGTCAAGGGCTCTAGCGATGGAACCAGCATTGCAGCCATTGTGTTTTCCCTGATTTCTCTAGTTGTTTCGGGTTTCATTGCATATAGGCTATTTAGCCCCAGGAACGTTCCATTCACACCCATGGAAAACAATCTGTAGGAGCAATAGGTTTACACGGTTATTAATCCCTTTGGACACATTGCGCTGATTTGGTTTTGGTTCCATGTTGAGAGAGAGGTTCGGTTCTTCGTTTTTGGCTTATAGTTGAAATGGGTTGATTTGTTGGTTTATGTGGCTGTTGCAACCGTATGCATAGAGATTTGAAAGTTGGTCTTGCCCAAATAATCATCAATGCAGTGGCCAACGAACAAGTAAAAATATGTTAATTACTTTTAACTCTTCGTTGACCAAAAAGAAATAAAAACTTTGATTGAAGACGTTCGCGAGGGCATGATAAGGGACACATGTAAAGCATTCATGGTCGTTTAAAAGTGAGATAAATAGACCACAGAAGATACAAACGCTGCTGCAGTGATCATCAGCGACTTGATCTAAAGAATTATTAGCTGGATATCTTCCTGCAGAGCTAAAATAATAAGCAGCTAGACGAAGCTTCCAAAAGTTTGCGTAACAATTCGTGCTTAAAATATTAACTGAAAAAAAAAAAAAAATCCCTGCACGCTTCACACACAGTAGGATCTTCTTGCTGCAAACTCTATACGTTGACACTCGGATTCTGTAGCACATCGGATAGACATAAACTATCTCTACTCTCTACTATAATTTCGGGTCACGACTCAACGTCTTTATAATTTGTTTACGTTTGAGTTTTGAGTTTGTTTGTATATATTTAATGTATTTTTCCTTTTTCATAACATTGGCACGTTAAACAAAATATAGTATTTGTTAAAACGTCAAAAGATGAGAAAACCCTATTAATTAACAATATATAATGGGTATGTATGGGTCTAATTAAATAAAAAAAACCTAACGTGACAGTCTCTTCTTCCTCATCTTCCCTTTCAAACATAAATATATATAACCGCTTTTTGTCTCTTTGTCCCTTTTACAGTTATACTAACTTCTCTCATGTCTACAAATATGATTGGCGGCGAAAGGCGGTGGAGAGAGGCGGAGGAGCTCGTGATTGAGCAATTCCGGCTAATCACCACCACTCTTCTCAGCCTTCTCTTCCCTCTCTCTTTTCTCCTCCTTAGCCGTCTCTCCTCCGCCGCCTTCATCCTCTCTTTACCATCGCCGCCGCCGGAAAACCCCGACTCTTTCTTCCTCAACACAATCCATTTGCTACTATACGCCGTTGTTTCAGTAGTAACCGTTCATACTCTAATCCACAGCTGCTTGATCACCAAAATAAGAAGACCTTCCGCAGATACTAACCGTACGATCGGTTTCTATTATCCACGTGTCAGCATCGCGTGGGTTTTTCTTTTGACTCTTCAATTCTCCGTTGGATTAGGCCTTCGAGTAACGATCTCAAAAGGAGTCAACGGGGTCGTCAACGGTAACAATCACAATTTCTTGACGAGACTCTTGTTTTTCTTTGGTCTCCATGAGGCTACGATTCAGTGGTACCGAGTGATCGTGAAGACGGTGGTGGAAAGCGGTTTTGGCCGGAGAGAAGAAGAGACAGTGGTAGAGAGAGTGGCTTTGGCCGCTAGTGTCGGTGCTTTATGGTGGTGGAAGCTTCGGGATGAAATAGAGGCTTTGGTTGGCGTAACGAAGGTAAAGAGAGCTTTAATGTTATTGCTATCCATCGACGTCGATATGAATACTAGTCTCGTTGACTTAGGAACAGATGATTTTGTAAACTGGTGGTTGTATAATATGATTGTGACGATTGGTGTGGTTAGGATCTTAAAAGGATGTGTTCGGGTTGGAATGATCTTGCTTTTTGAGCAAGCAAAAATTCCACGTGGCATATCCCCATCTTGTGTCAACGATGGCATTAACCAAGGAGATGACGATCAGGTGTAAATTTCAAAAAGCAATATATATCAAACTTGGCCATTTGTAGACTCTACCAAATAAGAAGAAACCCCAAAACCAACACATTCATTTCTTGACCTATAGGCCTAAAATAACAAGCAGGTAGACTAAGTTTCCAAAAGTTTGCATCTAAATCATCCATACTTAAAATAGTAACTGAAAGAATCTTATCCCATTTCATCACATTTGGGACCTTCTTGCTGCAAACCCCATACGTCCACATCCGGATATTGTAACACATTAGATAGACATAAACGATCTTTTAGACTCCAAAAGTACACACCAAATAAACAACCAAAAAAAGAAATATTCACTTCAAACAAAGACACAATGACGATACCAAACTTCCGCTGAAGTTTCGACCCCTTGAGTAGAGTTAGTTACCATACAAATCAGGTTTTGAGTTTCGGTGAATAAGGTCTTTTCCAGTAGCTAGGCTATCCCAAACCCATTGTGTAGTTACACCAGGAACTAGCAGCCCTGGTATAAAAAGAAATTCTAGTTATATTAAGTTTTAAACATATTAAGAATCTGCAAGTCTAGTTATATATCTCTATCTAGAGTCAATTTGTTATCTTTGTTTTTTTTTGGTTTGGTTCAATTACCGGTTACAGACTTGCAGATTCTTCAAATACTCGGGTAATTGAACCAAACCAAATCAATTATGAAATAAAAACGAAAAAATTTAGGTTTCTCTGTTTGTATGTTCATTTCGGTTTTCATATTGTTGTTCTTTTCAATATGGTATTGCTTTGGTCAAACCGGGTTGAGCATCCCTCCCTAGTCTACATTTAACAAACTTGTGTATTTTAACGTTTATTGAGCAAATGGAGATAAAGGAAGTGGTTCCAAGTATCAGGAACACCAGGGAGACACCAATGACTGCAATCTTGGACAGCTTTTGAACGCCGGTTTTCAGGTTTTGTTCCGTAAATAGAAGGGTGGGCGTCAATTCTGTACTGAGATAAACCGCTAACGTTCAAGAGGGTTACTGGTGTTCTCATCTGCTTCAGTACTTCCTCAACGATGGAGTTTTTGCTCGAGTAACTCGGTTTGAAGGTTTGGTTCAACGGCATGTTGGCTTCTCTGCAATGACCTCCTGAGTTCCACTCCCCTCCACTGTCCAAAGAAGAGATATAGAGATAACTAACGGAGAAATATGATCGGTCTTTAAAACCACAGGAGAGACAGGACAAAACAAAACCTGAAATGAGAAGGTGCAGCGCTTCTAAAGAAAACACGAGTTTTCTTTGGATCAACGTTTTTGTCAACCCATGATGACCAAGTCTGCAAAGCTTTCTTGAAAGCGGTTGATACATCAAGCTTCGGATGAATCTGGTCTCCTTCTTGGTAATAGTTGACCCTGCAAACTCAAACTAATCAATCAAGATCTTAGATTCCATTCTTCGTTGTGATGTTTTAATAAAGTAAAAAATACTGACCCCGATTTGGTTTTGTAATGAGACCACCAATGTGCTGTATTGAACACTAAGATATTAGCACCTTTCCATCTCGAAGAGCTTCGATCCATAGCATCGATTCTAAGAGTTTCTCTTCGCTTCTTTCCTATTCTTGCTCTGCCCTCACGAACCAAGAAATGAGTAACATAGAATTCCACAGTGCATTTATAATCCTAATCAACAAGTACACACGCATAGCATTAGTACGTATCAGTCACAAATGTAAGTAAATACACTTATATGGTCCATTAAGATTATTATAGTCATGCATGTACCAGGAAACGGAAACTATAGTTCCCTTTCTCCTTGGTGATCCTTCGGTTGTGCGTTTCGTAGACTCTCTTGGGATCTTTAACAGCTTGAAACAACAAACAAAGCATAGATTCCCACTGGTTCCTATTAATTGAATCTCCAACGAACACTAGCCTCTTCCCTCTAATCATTTCCAGCATTTTTGTAGCATTGAACCTACACTCACACATACCAAAAATAGCCCACAATTTCGATATCAGGACCACGACCATGATTAAAAGCGTTATCTCAAAAACCATTAACTGCTCAGTGGGAACTATGAATCCCAATTAGTATCATAATCACTCACTATCACACCAATCATTACAATCCCACTATGTAGATAGCTGTTAAAAAGGCCCAAACCAAAGAGGAAAAGAACAAAATTAGAAAGTAAAAAAAAAAAAAAAAAAAAAAAAAACCTGGGAGCATCACAATCTTGAGGATCCCATCTCCAATTCATGTAATTAAGATCCAATCTACCATTGGTTTGACAACCAAACCCTTCATCGATAAAAGGACAAGACGCATTCGTGTACAATGGATAGTAGTCACTATCGTAAACCCACTTCCCTTTCGTAACATCACACTCTTCGATTCTTCTCTTCTTCTTCTCTTCTTCACCGATGCTGCTCGGTAGTTCAATCACTTTAATCGAAGTTAAGTTAGCGATAATCACCTTGTCTTCTTCTTCTTCTTCCTTAACAACCAAACCCTCGCCGCGAATCTTCTGCTCAAAGACGGAAACTTTCGAAGTGTTTTCGGGAGGGTGGAAATGGGTAGAGGTCAGAATCGGGGGGCTTGCTTGAGGGGAAACTGAATAATTGAGATTGTCAGCCACGGAAACGGCTGCTTTAGGGCTTAAATCGGAGATATGGAAGTTAGAGTCAGTGGAGGTTGAGTAAAGATCAGAAGAGTTGGGTTTGATTAGGGAAGCGGAGAAGAAAACAATGGCGGAAGAGATTGTTATGATGATGAATGCTAAGACAACCCTTGTGGACTTCACAGAGAAACTCCTCTGTCTCTCCATCTCTTTTTTTTTTTTTTTTCTATAACTCTTAACAAGTTAGTGAAGGAAACAATCTCATTAATTATCTCTGTAATCAGAGATTTTGAAATTTTGAAAGAAAAGGATAGAGAAATTGGAGTCGACAATGGTGGTTGAGTTCGTGGGGTATGGAGAAGAGATTCGGTAAATGAACGATAATGACGTTCTAATACAAACCTCGTGAGCTCATGAGATTACAATAATTAAAGACATAAACGGAGAGACGAGTGTGAGACTGTGAGAGAGCAAAAGAGGGAAAGATAAAATGATTTTATTAATTTTGGAATTAAGTGAGCAATTAGGAAATTAGTTTGTTGTTTTTGACAGATTGGATTTGGAATTTAACGTCATGGGTGGGGACACTCGCTGGAGTTTTTTAAGGGTTTATCTTTCTCAATTTCCATAAATACCCCACCTTATTATTTTTTTTTGGAAAAAGAGACCCAATAAGACACGAATGTAGTGGCCCATACGTTTCGGTTTGTGAAGCCCATATGTAGGCCCAATAATACACGAATGGAGTTCATTATAGAGGAAAATCTGACTCTGGTTCCTTCAATCACCATTTCCGTCGTGCCTCTCTCTCTCTCTCTCTCTCTCTCTCTCTCTCTCTCTCGTTCGTCGACGAAGAAGAATCTGACTCTGGTATAGTCCATATTTCTTCCCTTGATGAAGATAGATATATATATCTTTGGTGGCGGATTGTGTAGTTTCGATTGATTTTTGTTTTTCACCAGATTCGGATCGATTTCTCTTCTTTATAGTTGGGATCGGTCTGATTTGGATCGGTAAACTTTTAGTTTAAATTGGTGCAATTTTGGATTTGATTTTCGTAGACTTGTGATTATTTGATATTAATAATCAATTTCTTCGGGATAGATATGCCTATTTCATTTCGTGTTTCAGTATCTGGATTGTGTAAATTAGGGTTCTTGTAACATTTTGGTCATAAATCCGTGCCCTTTGATACCTTCCATCGAACATAGTATGTCAGAGAGGAGATTCGATGGTAAATTGATCGAAGTTTACATTTGTATGTTTATATATAGACTCAAAATTGCATACTAGGAGAACGTAACTGATCCATACGAGAGAGTGTGTGTGTATATAGGTGGATGTTTATTGGGTATCTTCAATAAAGTTTCCAGCTTTAGGTTTTATGCATACTAGGAGAACGTAACTGATCCATAAGAAAGTGTGTTTGTGTGTGTGTATAGATGGATGGTTTATTGGGTTTCTTCAAAAAAGTTTCCAGCTTTAGCTACCATAGTGAAGTTGTCAATTATGTTAACATTGACTCTATGCTTAATAAAACTTGTGGTAGGTTGAGAAGAAATGGCAGGACACAAGGTTGCACATGCCACACTGAAAGGCCCGAGTGTTGTCAAGGAATTAGTTATTGGTTTGGCACTTGGTTTAGCTGCTGGTGGTCTCTGGAAGATGCACCATTGGAATGAGCAGAGGAAAACCAGATCTTTCTATGATTTGCTTGAGAGAGGTGAGATCAGTGTTGTCGCTGCTGAAGAGTGAATGGGACTGACTCTACTCGCTCTTACTCAATTGTTGTTGGCTCGATTTTTCTGTTGTTTTTTCTTTTTATGGTTTCACTTGAGATATCTCAGATGAGTGACCTGAGAATATGGTTGCTTTAAGGAAATAAACAAATCTGTGATAGGATTGGAGATTTGTTAACATGCCGTATTGTTTTTCAGACCTTTTTCTTGACTTTTCCTTCATTCGGATGAGTATTTTTCCAACTTTTTATGTTTCTTTTACCATTGTCAATCGATCCGATCATAGGAAGTCATTTTTTTGTAAGTATAAAATATCTAGCGAGCGCCAGTGTTCTTAGAAAACGGCTTGGATGGCTGCAAAGTTTCAACGTCGTACTGCTACATAAAAAGATTGTTTATCGAGAAATATCATTTCATAGTTCCATCGAAAAATAAATATCACAAGAGGTATTATTCAAATACGTGGAGCTTTATTGTTGGTTAACGAAAGATAAGAAATAGTGTTCACAGAATTAAATCGATGCACACTTCATATATCTTGTTCCCTCCCATTTTATCGCCAATATCTTCTTTTATCAAAGAAAAATATTCAAAGGCTGTGTGTAACTTCTCCATCCAAAACATGGCAACTATAGCTACTAGTCTTAACATTGCAACTCAACGTGTTGTCTTCACCAGCGAGAATCGACCGGTTCATCTCGCAGGTCCTGTCCGTTTGAACAATCCGTGGAATCTTGGGTCAAGAACAACGAGCCGGATGGTCAGATTTAGGCCGGTTAAAGCAGGACCGGAAAAGGGAATATCGGATGTAGTGGAGAAAAGCATTAAGGATGCCCAGAAGACTTGTGCAGACGATCCAGTGAGCGGAGAATGTGTAGCTGCTTGGGATGAGGTTGAAGAGCTTAGCGCTGCAGCTAGCCATGCTAGAGACAAGAAGAAAGCTGATGGTTCAGACCCTTTGGAGGAATACTGCAAAGACAATCCTGAGACCAATGAGTGCCGTACTTACGACACCTAAAGGTAATCCAGTCATGTTCAGGATTCCTTTTATTACAAAATCTTTGTAAATTTGTCAATTTGGCAGATGTAATGTAATATGAATGTTGTCTTTGAGACTTAATTAGCTCTAAAAACATCGTAATTTGGTGTTCCACATACGAATACAAAGGACAAAATCTCAATACGAAGGGCAAGAAACATTGTGATTTGGTGGTGTTCCATATGCGCAGAGACCAATTAGTAAGAAACCTTGAATTCAATAAGAAGAAACACATTAGCCACCAATAACACATTAGCCACCAATAACACATTAGCCACCAATTACATGACAAGACGACACATGACTAGAGGACTATGGCTACAAAACCAAACAAAGACCGGACAAATTGAAACTGCAGAAACAAGAGACATAAAGTACTTAATTGTGCTGAGGGATCCACAGCACAAGACTCATTCACTAATGACACACAATAATTGTTACAAAACTCGAACCATCACAAGAAAAAAAAAACAACAAGAAGACCAAAGACTCGATCTCAATGCTAACTTTAGAACCAATCCTCAGCAATCAAACAAAATCAGCAGAAGACCTGATGGGTTGCATAGGACAAGGCATCTGCCAAGGGTTCAGCATAGATTCAGGAATCTCAGGAATATCCAAAGCCTGACCACTAATCTCTTCAACCATCTCAAGGACAGAGTTCAACGATCTCAACCTGTCCGTCAACTCCGAAGCCTGAGCTCTCAAGACATTGTTCTTAGACTCCATCTCAACGTACTTCTTAGAAGCTTCGTCAACCTGCTCGGCGATTTTCGCATTGTCGTTCTTCAAAACAGTGACTTCGTTGATGAGATCACCGAGCTGCTTCTGTTTCCTCATCCTTGATCTCCGAGCTGATTCTCTGTTAGAGATCATCCTCTTCCTCTTCCTCTCATCCGTCACCGACGCGTACCTCGGATCATTATCGGATTCTGGACTTGTCTGCCTTTGCAACGACCCCATTTCGTTGACTTTTGAAAATTAAAAATTAAAAAAAAAAAAAAACAATAAAATAAAAATATTATTTTTCTTCTTCTCCTATAAAAAAAAAACCCCAAATACTTCTTACTGGAAAATTCCCGATTTCTAAATCTATCAAAGAATAAAGTTTGGATCAAAAACGAAAAGAAGATGGAGAAAGCGATTACTTCATGAGAAAACGTAGGTGTAGTAGAGATAAACGACGGAGAAAGAGTGTAGAATTCGAATCCGACGAAACAGGATTGAGTAGTTCATAGAAAATCTATATTCATTCCTTTATTATTGATTTTTTTCACCAGAATTCCCAAAAACCAAAGCCTAGATCAGCCAAAATTCCCCGACGAAAAAAGAAAACCCTAGATCTAGATCTAGATCTGAGGAGAGAACAAAGAAAGGAAACGAATCAAAGAGAGGAGGAGATTGAATTAATCTGAGAAACAAAGAATAGATCAATCGAATCCTTAGCTGAATCGAGAAGATGATAAAACGCAATAAAAGGTCTCTATATGAGATTCAAAGGGCAAACGAAAGAAGGCGATAAAGTAGTCCCAAGCTATCCTTTTAAAGGCGAAGATGATGATGATGATGATGATGATGATGATGATGATGATGATGATGTCCACTGTTTATTTTTTTAATAATTTTAAAAAAGGAAGATAGTAACTTTTGGTTAATCTTCTTTTTAAAATACACAAATTGGAGACTGACGCTAGCTGTGACGCCAGCCTGGAATTTTTATGAGGGAAGCACGTTTTGTTTTAAAGGGAAGTTTCTCCGTCTCTTCACGCAAAGGAATATTCCCACCCAAGATACGCCTCCCCTCCCGTGTATTAATAATTGAGTATATTATATACAGTATTCTTTATTTTGAATATTTCCTTCACGAAAGCAATGTCTAACACACAATTCATATGCTTAAAATATACATAACGACCATTAATTATAACGAAAGCCTACCAGATAGAGATGGTTTTGCTTCTTCTTAATATGCGGCTCTCTTTGTTTTAATTAATAAAAAATTATGACGTCATGATGATGATTACATCATTTTTACTTACCGACACAATTTTAAAAGTACAAGTACAACACAGACAGACAGAGTTCGGAAGTTTGCTCGTGGGCTTTTTTAAATAGGCTTAGTTGACCTAATGGGCTTAGCCTTTCTCTTGCCTACTTACTCGACTTGAGCAAAAAAAAACGACAATAACCAGTTGGAGATTAATAAAAACGCTACGTTGTGTTCGATTCAGAACAGTAGTCTCTCATATATGGGGAAAGAAAGACACAAAACCAAACCAACGGGAAGCAAAGTACTGATTGCACCTTTGTTTCTTCTCTATTCAGATATGCCAGTTCATGTTAAAGATTTTGTTCAATGTAACTCCACCTTAACAGTGTATTTGGACGACACCACCTTAACTGTGCATTTGGACTTGGACGAACTTCTCCGACTCATTAGGAGATCCGTCATAATCTGAAGCTTTGTGTCATCTCTTCCTGGCTTAAGATGAATTTCCAAAAGTTCAAGACACGGCAATTTCTCCAACATGTGCTTTATTTGCACCATCTCTCCTCTATCTCCTTTACACTCTCTTATCTTTATGACCTCAATATAGTGTGCTCTTAGTTACCTTTTTTTTCTGAAAAGGTGACCTAGATTTTGCACTTGGACATAACTCTGGGAAGCATTAGTAGATCCGCCATGACTTGCATTTTTTTGTCAACCTTTACCTGAGCACGAATCTGCACCAGCTTAAGACATGACAGTTTCTCCAATAAATGCTTCATTTGCTCCAGTTCTTCGATAGTTCCCCTGTACCTGTTTATCTTTGGGACCTCCACATGGCATGACCATAGGAAAGAATACTTCGACACGCACTGGGCAAACTAACCCCCATTCGTCTTTATCAATAGAAGTTGAATAGTGCAAGGAACCCTGTAACAAAGGATTTGAGATTCAAGATTTATGAGACCTATAGAGTTCTCAATACTTTGTTTATCCAATGAACTTACGGGGTTTCGGTAATACCTCGATGACGAGAGTTTTTAGATGTGGAGCAGAACTGGCAGGGAAAACCAACAGTTGTTAGCATAACCTAGCGACCCGTTAAACTACAGTTTCCAATGGAGAAATAAGCGCCTAGTCTCTAACATTGAGTATCCAACCAAACTAATGCTCTCGTTATTATATGCAAGACCCCGAGGATCCAAACTCTCATAATCAACATTGAGTGAAAACTAGATAATCCCTAAAACAGACCAGCTTAATCCACTACTTGTCTACACGAAAACTAGAGCGGACACCAGATTCAAAGAGGACGTTAGAGCCGATCTGTTCATCTCTAGTACCTTGAACGTTGATGCCTTGGTGAATCGAAATTGCATCTTCAGATCGAATGTGACGACTGACGAGGAGGAACTAAATAAAACAGGGGAGTTTTTCAAACCCCTAACTTTTTCAATTACAACTTGGTCTGAATTGGTTTGATTTGCACTGGGTTTCAAACATTAGTTAACCAAACCGAACCAGATTCAAATTGAGGAGGATATAATTAGCGTTGGTTTCTCTCGTATGCGTTAGTTAAGTTCATCTGATTTTGAGATTTGAGCCATTTAAAAATAGAAACAATCAAAGCAACAATAGACATATTGTAGCTTAGCCTCTCTGTTACAAACTCAAGACTGTTTTAGGCACAAAACAACTACTAAGTTAAGAGATGACTAGAAAAATGTAACTGTTCGATTCAGAACAATATCATGTACGAAAGATGCAAAACAAATAACACCTCAATGTCAACAAACCAGGAACCACGTCTGTTTCTTTGATCAGATCTAAATGTTCATGTTGAGGCAAACAAATTCTAGTTTGTTTAACCGAACTTGACCTGGACTTTGCATTTAGATGAAGCTCTCGGAACCATTAAGAGATCCGCCAAGATCTGCAGCTTTTCTTCATCACTACTTACCTTGACATGAACGTCCAACAGCACCAGAAACTGCAATTTCTCCAAGACACGCTTTAGTTGCACCATTTCTCGGATATATCCATTGAAGTGGGTTATCTTTAGGATCTCAATAGGGCAGGTCAAAAGGAAAGAATACTCCTTCAAGCATTCGCAGACAGATATTAAATTCCGATAGTGCAATTCCTGTAAAAGAGACTTTATGAGTACCTATATATATAGGCGTTTTACTTTGCTCAACGAACTTTTTTGGGGGCTTTCGGTCATACCTCAATGGTGAGAGTCCTCAGATTTGGAGATTTCTTAACAAAACGTTTTAGACCATCCCAGCAGAAATGTGTTTCAGTTGGCATATATAAATGAGACATGTTTTCAAACACTGTGGCTGTTTCACTGCCAACCCCGAACAGCTGGAACAGAATATAAAAAGTCAACAACAAGTCAGTCATCAGAATGCAATATATGGCACAACAAAACTTTAGTAAACATTCCAATGTCTAGAAAAATTATGATGAATGGTTCCCTAAGCTGCAGAAACATATTCACAAAGAGTAAGGGCAAGATTCAGTAGAGAACACTTGCCAGCATCGTGTCAACATAGTCTAAGCGCAGAATCTGAACATTTTTCAACCCATTGAACAGATTCGTTGGATCGGTTTCATTCCCATAAGTCATCAGATTAAAATGGAGCTTCGCTTCAACAAGGGAGTCGAGACTAACAACTGGAAACTCGTCATGAATATAATCACTGTATTCTAAGTAGGCAAGACTGGGAATATCAAAACTAATTCTCTTAAACTCATAGCCTTCATAATCTTCTTCTTCTGTATATGCACGCCGAATAGTAAGTCTCCTAAGGATCTGACTATACACAGTGTGAGACCAATTCCAACGTTCACAGTTGAATCCATCTATGACTAACTCCTCGAGCACAGGGCAAGCAGAAAGAAGCCTTGTAAACGCACAACCACTAGTATCATTGAACCGAACTGAATCAAGAAGGAGAGTCTTGAGAGCAGGAAGCAAGGCATTCTTCGTGAGAGAGTCAATAACAAAACCAGACCCTAGTTTCATTTTCACAACGCTCTTGCAAGTGAAGATCTCAGAAGGCAGTGAGTAATCTCCTTCGACGTTGACGTCCAGTTCAAGATCCAAGACACCACACTTGAACGCATCGCGTAAACAATCGTTGACAGTACTATACTGAGCAAAATCCAAAGACTGTAGCTTTAGAGAGAATCTCCTCAAACGGTGAATGGCATGTCGAGCCGATGCTAATCGGTCAGCGAATTTTTTGAGACTTGCCTTAGTACTAATGGCAGACGAGGAGGAACCAACAAGAACAGCACTCGGTATGACGGTAAGCAGATTCCGCCATTTCTTGGAGGTACACTTCAAGCACGCAGCCGCTTTTGCCGAGAGGAAGGAGACTACGTGAGTAACAACAAAATCATCTGGCAAATTACTGATCCTATCCATATTTTTTCGCCAACCCTTTTCACTACCAAGAAGACCTCACTCAATCTCTAATGGAACCTTGAGCGACTCGAAGCAAAAACCCAGAAATAATCGCAACCGCGTTTATGCAGAAACAAGAACACCGAAGCGTAGTTTGCAGAAATTGGAGTAGAAGACGACTAAAACCGAGAGAACCCTGAAGCAGAATTGAATCTTCAAAGAGAACTTAATGAAGAACTAGATTCTTGAAAGCAGAGCAAAGGTTCAATTTTTATGTTTCTATCAATTTTGCTCTTTTATAATAGCATTTCCAATGGTTGGATCCAATAAATGAGATCCAACTATATTTATAATTGGAAAAAATGCAAAATCAAAAGTTAGACACTTATGAAGGTTTATTGTTTTTAATATAGTCCAATGGTAGAATACTTAGTGAGGGTCTAAAAAATTAAATTTTTGACGAACTTGTGTACAAGTGAAAGATAGAATACTTATCACACAAGGCAAATATCATCATTCACTCATATCAAAACAAGACATATAGAAAAGACTGAGATTGAAGAGATTAATCGAAAGGCAAACCTTCCATGTATGATACACAAATTAGCACCCAACAATGATAGAAAGCACTAGAAACAAATGACAGAGGATCGAAAATAAAAGAATAGTCTGCAACCACCATACAGGATGCAAAAAGTAAAATAAGGATCAACTTACATGTTACTATTGGACTGTAAATCCTGCTGAGAAACTCCCTCTGATCCACTCTCTGAGATCGTGCTCTGGCATTTTGGTGCAACCTGAAGCAACTGGTTCACCTGCATGACCAATAATAAGATTTTAGTACACTTCTTAACAGCGTTGCAGTATCTACAAACATCTGTTTTGAAGTAAAACTACATACTTTGTGCTCTAATTCATAGGAAACAAGAAGATAAGCACATACACAAAATGTTTAGGGAAACCGGGTATTAGCTATCCACAATTTCATAACAAGGTCTAAGTAAACATAGCCACACAGTTGACGAGAAATGTTTTTTTGTAAAGTTCAGTACCTAATAATTTACGCAAGGGTTAGAATAGGACCTGTGGAGTTAAGTTCAACATAGAACCCTAATTTTTAAAAGTCACAAACTGAAGCTGTTCAATCGCAGAGACTGCATAACATTACAGTGAGTGTTATGACAGAGTGTAAAAACTAAAAAGCAAATCCTTTGTGAATGAAATGAAGAAAGATAGCATACAATGCATACCAGCCCATGAGAAACTAACCTCTGCAGCACATATAGGATCAGCAAGATCGTCTTTAGCTTTAGTTCCGGAGTTGCTCTGCAGTATCATTTGCCACTGAACCATACAATACATATCAGCGCAAGTGTAGTCCAGTGCGCCACACAATTGACCCTCCACAACTTCTTTCCTCTCACCCTTAAGCTCCTCCGGCGAAGTATGTGCCACCATTGAACTTCCCAGCACCTCTTCACCCGTCTCCTTTGCATTTTCAGACATTCTTTGCTCTGTAAAACAACTGTAGTCTCGCAAAACCTGATCAAGCACAGGTAACACATTGTCATGCCCTTCCGAACCAGTGGTCAATTCGTAATTGAGAATATCATCATCCGAATCGGGACCCAGTTCCATGTCCTTCCTCCTTCGGCGGATGAATCGAAAAGAATTAGTGCGATTCATCAACCTTATCCCCCTGGATGATTAGAACGATGGTGAAATCACTGCACGCGAGTTCAACGCTGTATGATTTGTCGATAAGGTTGAGAATAGCCCCGGGGACACGGATAAGAACCTCCTCCGTCGCCTGAGGCGGAGCAAACGGTGAAACGAAATATTTTTGTTTTTTTTTTGCCTAATACACATACCCACCTCCAAAAACTGACACGTATGTAGTTAGACTCGCTTCCAAAAACTCCAAAGTTAAAGACTCGCTTCCAAAGTTTTTTTTTTGTTTTTTGTCTTTTTTATTTACTTTTTTTTTTAACTTTAGATTTAGATCCGTTATTGGATCCTCCGTTGGAGATGATTTTATATGCTCTGATACAATAATTAATTAGCCAATCATTTTGCGCCAGCTGTAATCATCGCCTCCCAATCCAAACTCCGGTTAATTTGGGTTTAGGTTTGTACTTGGACAAATTGAAACTTGAGTAGCCTTTGCAGGTCTTCACAGTATCGTTCCAATTAACTTGGTCTGAATTGGTTTTTTTTTTGCACTGGGTTTCAATTTCAAACATACTGAACAAGATTCAAATTGTAGAGGATCATATAACAACAATCGAGACATTTAAAATTAAAAACAAGCAATCAAAACTAAATCCCTGTGGACGTTAAATCCTCCTTGACCGGAGTATATCTGAGAAACTATAGTTCAGCCTGTCTCTTACAAACTCAAGAGTGTTTTAGGCACAAAACAACTACTAATAAGTCAGAGATGTCAAAAACACCTAGCTGTTCGATTCAGAACAAATATCACGCATGTGTACGAAAGATGCAAAAAGAATAACACTAGTTCTAATGTCAACAAACAGGAACCACGTCTGTGATTTCACAAGTTCATGTTGTGAGGCCAACAGACTCTAGTTTGCTAAACCGAACTTGACCTCGACTTTGCATTTGGATGAAGCTCTCGGAAGCATCAAGAGATCGTCCAAAATCTGCAGCTTTTCTTCACCACTACTTGCCTTGACATGAACTTCCAACAGCACCAGACATTGCAATTTCTCCAAGACATGCTTTACTTGCACCATTTCTCCGATCTTTCCTTTGAATTGGGTTATCTTTAGGATCTCAACAGGGCAGGTCAAAAGGAAAGCATAGTCCTCTAAGCATTCGCAAACTGTTTTTAAATCCCGATAGCTTTGATAAGTATAGTGCAAAGCCTGAAAATATATATGTTTGTTATGACTACTACCACCTATAAGAAGAGTATTGATTATAAGGTTTGTTCAATGAACTTTTTGGGGACTTTCGGTCATACCTCAATGGTCAGAGTCTTCAGATTTGGAGATTTCGTAACAAAAACTTTTAGACCATGCCAGCAAATATCTGCTTCAGTTGGCATATATAAATGACACATGTTTTCAAACACTGTGGCTGTATTAATGCTGGCCTCGAACGCCTGGAACAGAATATAAAAAGTCAACAACAAGTCAGTCATCAGAATGTAAACATTCCAGTGTCTAGCAAAATTATGATGGATGGTTCCCTAAGCTTTACTATTTGTTAAGCTGCAGAAACATATTCACAAAGAGTAAGGAAAGATTCAGTAGAGAACACTTGCCAGCATCGTGTCAACAGTGTCTAAGCGCAGAATCTGAACATTTTTCAAACCCTTGAACAGATTCGTTGGATCGGTTCCATCCCAAGCAGTCATCAGACTAAAATGGAGGGTCGCTTCAACAAGGGAGTCGAGATTAACAACTGGAAACTCGTCATGAATATAATCATCGTACTCTAAGTAGGCAAGACTGGGAGTATCAAAACTAATTCTCTCAAACTCATAGTCTTGATAATAATCTTCATCTTCTGAATATGTACGCCTTATAGTAAGTCTCCTAAGGATCTGACTACACACAGTGTGAGACCAATTCCAACGTTCACAGTTAAATCCATCTATGACTAACTCCTCAAGAACAGGGCAAGCAGAAAGAAGCCTTGTAAACGCACAACCACCAGTATCATCAAACCGAACTGAATCAAGAAGGAGAGTCTTAAGAGCAGGAAGCAAAGCATTACTAGGGAGAATGTCAATAACAAAGCCAGACCCTAGCTTCATTTTCACAACGCTCTTGCAAGTGAATATCTCAGAAGGCAGTGAGTAATCTCCTTCGACGTTGACGTCCAGTCCAAGATCCAAGACACCACACTTGAACGCATCTCTTAAACAATCGTTGACAGTACTATACTGAGCAAAATCCAAAGACCCCAGCTTTAGAGAGAATCTCCTCAAACGGTGAATGGCATCTCGAGTACTAATCGATCAGCGAATTTTTTGAGACGTGGCTCAGACGAGTAGGAACCAACAAAAGCAGCACTCGGTAAGACGGTAAGCAGATTCCGCCATTTCTTGGAGGTACACTTCAAGCACGCAGCCGCTTTTTCCGAGAGGAAGGAGACTACGTGAGTAACAACAAGATCATCTGGTAAACTACTGATCCTATCCATCCTTTTTCGCCATCAATCTCTAATGGAACCTTTAGCGACTCGAACCAAAAACCCAGAAACCGCGTTTATGCAGAAACAAGAACACCGAAGCGTAGTTTGCAGAAATTGTGGTAGAAGACGACTAAATCCGAGAGAACCCTGAAGCAGAATTCAATCTTCAAAGAGACCTTGAGAAGAACTAGAGCGGAGTCTCTTGAAAGCAGAGTAAAGGTTCTATTTTATTTGTCTATCAATTGCTCTATTTTATAAATGCTCGGATACAATTGTTTATCAGCCAATCATTTTACGCCAGCTGTAATCATCCCCTCCCAATCCAAATTCCGGTTTACTTTGGTTTAGGTTTCTAATTTTATGGTACGTATTTTAATTTCACGAAAAAAGAAAACGACACAACAACCACTTAAAGATGAGAAAATGCAAAAACAAAAAAAACACAAACGTTCTTATGTTGTTGAATCAATCAACAGACTTAAGCAAATCTAGGAAGGACCTAGAATTTGCACTTGGATGAAGCTCTGGGTAGCCTTTCCAGATCTGCTACGAGTTTCAGCTTATATTTACCTGTTGCTTGAGACTGAACTTCCACCATCTTAAGACATGAAAGTTTCTCCAAGAAATGTTTCATTTGTATCAATTCTTCGAGTGAACCATAGTACTCATTTATCTTCAGGACCTCCAAAGGACTCGACTATAAGAATGAATACTCTGACACGCACTCGCAAACAGTGTCTTCTTCACAGTAATAAAATCTCTTAATGTGCAAGGGACCCTGAAACAAGACGGAAAAGATTTGAGATTGAAGATTAAAATCACGAGTATCTAATTAAGGATCTTTGGTGGGGTTTGCAGTCATACGTACGTTGATGTCGAGAGTTTTTAGATTTGGAGATTTCTTGATCAGCATTGGCAGAGGAGACCAACAGAAGTTAGAAAGGCTAACATATAAATAAGACAGCTTTTCAAACACTGGGAGTGCTTCACGGAAGACATAAAACATCTGGAACATAAGAAAACCAATCAATTAAAAGCATACCTAGCAAGATTTTTATACTTATATGTCACTATAGTTCCATAATAGAGAATATATATATATAACCCTTTTTAAGTTTCTTTAAAGTTGTTGTAAGATTTTGAATAGAAATTGAAATCAATAGAGTACACTTACCTTTGCAGTCATAATGGTGTACAAGTTGAGAGTCTCGACATTTTTGAGCCAATTGAGCAGATTCATTGGATGGAAGCGCCTTTCATCCCCTGTCCCCCACATATATTTTTCTTCCGGACAAAGATAGAGAGTAGCTTCAACAAGGGAGTCGAGATTAACATTTAGATACTCTTTTGGAACATAATCAGAGTAATACAAGTAGGCGAGACCCGGAGTATCGAAACTAATACTCTTGAAATCAGAGTCATCAAAACAATCCCACACTTCAGGCATTATAGTAAGTCTCTTAAGGCTCGAACTAGAAACAGTGCGGGACCATTTCCAAATTTCCCAGTTGACACCACGTATGGTTAATTCCTCGAGCACAGGAGACGCAGCAAGAAGCGTTTTGAACGCACAACGACCAAACTCATGGAACCGAACGTAAGAAAGAGAGAGGGTCTTGAGCGCTGGAAGAAGAGAATTCTTAGGGAGAATGTCAATAACGAAACCACATCCTAGTGACAGATCAGTAACTGTCTCTCGCAAGTGAAAACTTCAAAAGGTAGTGCATAACCTTCTTCGCCATTTATCGAGAGTTTAAGAACCGTGACACCACGCTTGAGCACATGACGTAGACAACGGTTGATATGATCATAGTGAGCAGGCTCGGTATCCTCATCAAAGCACCAATTAAGAGAGAACTTGTGAACACGAGAAGTGGGTGGAAGAGCTAATACTCTGTCCACAAAATCCGTAAGAGTTTCTCCATCCTTAATAGAACCATCAAAATGAAGATCTGGTACGATGGTAAACAGATTATGCCATCGCTTAGAGAGAACCGTGGTGAACGCGGCCTCCTTCGCCGAGAGAAAGGACCCGATGTGGCATATAATCTCGTCTGGAAAATTGCTGATCCGATCCATACTTTTAGCAAACCCTAGAGAAGTAGAGACCTCCACTCCCTCCCTTGTACTCTTTCAATCCCTAGCCTCCACCCCCAGTGCGCAGGACTACAATGCATTTTACGGATTAATCCAATGAAAACGTGCCACGTGCGTCCCATAATTTCGTTTTGCCGCTTCAAATGTTCTTAACATAACCGCCACTTTAAATTTATAATTTTTTTTTGGCCTGACTTGGTTTTCCCAAACCGACAAGTCGAACCAAATCACGAACGACAGCGTTTTAATGTTCCCTTTTTTAATACGCTGTTTTGAGTAGAAATGTAGAAGAAGAAGAAGAAATCAACAGTGATGAACTAAAAACCCTTCCGGGCAAAAATATTAAAAATCCTCGAAGCCTTTGCTTCATCGGGAAAGTATTTGAGAAATTGTATCTCTTATGTTCATCTGAAGATTTTGAATTCTTCATCGGGGAAGTATCGGAGATGATGAAGACGAAATTTTTGGATTGGTATTTGAAGATCGCGATTGGATCAGCTATTATAGGCGGAGGCATGGAGTTCTTCATGATCAAGACTGGTTTCTGTAAAAAATTCTCTATCTTTTCAATTCTTTCTCGCTTTTAATTTTAATCACTTAGATTTTGGGAATTTAGGGTTTTTTTTTTTCCGAATTACCAAGAATTGATTGCAATGGTTTCTGTGAATAATTTAATTCATCGATTTTGGAAACTCTGGGGAGTTTTAAGTTTAATCTCAAGTTTGATGATGAAATAAAGCTTATTGATGTTGAAGTTTCTTACTTTCTTGTGTACTTGTACTTTCATTTTTTTTTAGTTTCTACATTAGACTGGTTTGGGTTTTGATGAAATTGTTTTGTTATGGAAACTTGCAGACGACAAGGTTACTGTGATTGAAGCAGAGAAACGGGCCTGGGAACATTCTCCTGAAGCTCAAGCCATGAGAGAAGCTCTTAATCCCTGGAGAAACAAGGACGCTGAAGCTAGCAAAACTCCATAGATCAAGCAAGAAGCTCTTTATTCTCTCTCTCGTTAAGTTCTTTTCACTCTCCAACTTGCAATTTTTCTGCTTCTGTTTCTCTCTGTTTGAGAGTTGGAAATTTCATTATATTGTGTTTGTCAAATGCTAAATGCAGCCAGCATCTTTGACCATACTTTACATGTTAGCAAGATACGAGATGCTTACATATTATTAAGGGGTGCCAAACCATAAAAAGATGTCTTTGTTTTTCTTTCTCTGCACTTGAGCCTACTTCTTCATCTTCTTCTGTCTCTTTAAGTCTTGTGTTTTGTATGTTTATATACTTCTTCCATAACTTGTGTAGCAGAAGTTCTATATCTAAAAGAATAGAATTGGCTACTTTTTAAAATTTTGCTAAAATACTATCACTTATAGTATGCTTCGGTTTACATATATAGACACATACGCATGTTCAGATATGTATATGTGTTTTGAAGGTTTAAATAAAGACCTTTTCCTTTAAAAAATACTATTGTAAACATGTTACAATGAAATAACAGATATGTATTGTATTGTAAACATGTTACAAGTTGAACCATTTACTAATGAGTTGAAAGATCCAGTTAAGATCCCCAAGTCATCAATCTTCAATGTATCTCTGGTTCTCAATGATGATGGATGTTATATCTATATTAACATTTTTGAAGTACATTTTGTGTTATGCCCTTTTAGTTTTGTTTATTTAAAAAATTATTTACAACATTAACTCCTAAAATTTTTCATAACTAACATTACTCCAGATTTTGTTTCCTAAATATTTTTCATTTCATTCTAACTAAAAAAATTAAATTAATCAATATGGAAATGGAAATTATTATACATATAACCAAACATTCAGTTGTGTTTTGAAAATATATGAATCATTCGCAAACAAAGAAAACAACAATTTGATTCCCATTTTGTTTTCTAAAACCTGTGAGCTTTGATTCTTAACGTAAGAAAAACTTCGATTGACATTTATTTAAATATCATAATTAACATATATAAACTTAATAAAAAAATTAATTATTACGAATATGTAAAATTAAAAAAAGTCTGAAATACTATATAATATGGTTCTATAGTAGATGAGTTATAAAGAGGACATGTTGGAATTAATAAAATATTATTAAATTTGTGTTAACACGGGTTAAATCTTCACTTAATTATTTATCAATACTACTAATATTAGAATTTTTGACATAAAATCAAGTTGATTTAACTAAGATTGTATAAAATAATTAAATCATTAGGAAAAATGTAACTTAATCACAACGTATAAATTATTGATTATGTATTTAGATTCCTTATTTTTTGTTATAATAATTAAAATCAAATAAAATATCAAACACTAAACAAAACAAACTAAATATAACAAACAAATCGTTATGAAATATGTAGCGGGTTAAAAAACAATATAAATATTTAGTCGCATAATAATCGGAAAATTTAGTCATTATTCTATTTACAAAACATCCAATATTTAATAAATAGATATAATATAAAATATAAATTATAATAAAAATTATATGTTTGTGGCATTCCGCGGATTAAAATATAGTACAGTAGTAATAAGTGATCCTATGTTTTCTGTCAAACTGGTTCATAAAACCTCCGGTTCCAAATCAAACACATGAGCAAACAATAAAATTGGCAAATCTGTGAATTTGTTTATTTTTTAAGCAGCAAATCATTTTCACCTTATAGGGTCTACAAGAAGGCCCATTTAAGAAATAAATGGACATGATAGCCCGTTTAAAGGAGTAGTTTTTTACGCTGTCGTCAATGGTGGTGGCTATTAGAAAACCCTAAACCCCACAGCGGCAACAGCAGCTTCTCTCTCTCTGTCGTCTTCCTTTGTTCCGGCGCAGCGGATCTTTCTCCGTCGTCAAAACACCATGTTGATAAGTCAATGCCGTAGCTTTAAGCCGTTGATCAACTCTAGTCTGCCATTGTTCCGCCCCTTTCTCTCTAAATGTCTCGATCAGTCCTTCAATACCATGGCTAGTAGCGGATACGTCGGTAAGATTTCTTTCCTTGTAATTTTTTTTTAATTTTTTGGAAATGACAAATACTGTGTCTTTTGTTTCCTAAATCGTCACTATCACCTTCTTTGGTTTATTGGGGAAAAACTCCATAGAGGCAGGCGTCTTCTGGGACGTCGAGGTCTCTACAAGATCCCTGATGGTCTCAGTGCTGCTGATGTTTCGAGGAACATCAAAATTGCACTGGCGGTAATGGGACATCGTGGTACGGTCTCAATCAAGGCTTATATTAATGCGACGAATCAAGAGATCCAGGATCATGTATTTCACCCCGCCGGAATCGAGCTCAATCGCGTACCAAATGGTTGGTGAAGAAGAATTCAATCTCTCTCTTTTTTTCTTTTTTTTTTAATTAACTTGTGTATTATTATGTGTTGTTGTGTATCTTGATCTCCAACTTTTATGGTTTCAGGCTCGCGGTTAGGACTCGATCATTCGAGACGTGCGGCTCTTTTAGATGGCATGGGGAGGTGGGCATTTGTAAATACTGGAAAATCTTCAACGATAATGTTAATCACAAATGACAACCCTATCCCCTTTTACCCCTCGCTCAAACGGAGAAATTTCAATGTGCTTTGGAATTCCCTATCAGCTGAGGGAAAAGCCTATCCCCCAGACCCTAATAAGAAGCTCAGAACCTTGTTGACCCCCCCCCCCCCCCCCAATACACACTCTTCTTGCTTCTCCATGCCTGCCTTCCTGCCTGCCTTGATGTTCATAATAACTGATTCCTTTGTTTTCCTGTCCATCTTTTTAACTTCTAGATGATCCTCTTCTTTTTCTTCTTCTTTGTCTAAAGCCTTTGTGTGTTTGTTTGTCCTATGAAAACATTGATGTTTCATCTTTCTTCTCTTAAAAGTCTCTTATTCTTTTTGTGTGTGTGTGCTCTAATCTAATGGTTTGCAGAGGTTTTGAACTCTTCTCTCGTCCTGAATGCATTGTGAATGCTTTATTTCATAAGAGGGCACGACAACTGTGAATCAAATCTGTGAATTGATTATTAATTTTAAGCAAATCGTTTCACCTTCACCAAAAAAAAACGAGGTGTGTTGTTCACTCAGATGTTACAATACAAAGAGCAAAGACATGTTTGACACTCTATTTAAATACTGAATAGTTTAATCCCCGTTGTGCCACATTAGAACCTCAACTGCTGGCTCGAAGCAGCTACCAAATGTGATCAGTTAAATCCAAGCTGTGCAAGTGCAGTCATGTTCTTGATTGAAGCAAGATTTCTCGCACAAAAACTTGCAGATGAGCTTACAAATGAGCACAAGCTTTCTCCGAGCCAGTGACTTGTAATATCCAGTTATGCGCCCCCCAAGTTATCAATCTTCCATGTATCTCTGTTTGAATTTCCTTCTAGTCATCTGAGCCCATCTTGCAAAGATTTCTGCTGCAGCAAACTTACCAGAGAACTTAGCTCTCTGCGCCAATTCCTCAAATATCTCTCGTTGTCCTCCTCTGTAGAAATCAGCAGCAAACTTGTTATAATCAATCACAGGGGTTTTCATTCCTTTGTCAAGCATCTCCTCTAAGTATCTACATGCCTCTCTCGACTTCCCTTCACCTATAAGCCCTCTGATCAAAACCGTGTAGGAGTTATCGTCAGGACAAATCCCTTTCTTGATCATCTCGTCCCAAACAGCTCTCCCCATCTCGTAGTTTCTCGCCATGAAGTAAGATTTCATTATCATGTTGAATGTGTGTATTGATGGCTCAACTTCGTTCTGGATCATCTTGTCGTAGACCCTTGTGGCGTGTTCCGGCATTTTCTGGTTCGCCATCAGTTTGATCAGCGCATTGTACGTTTTGCCATCCGGAGGATGTCCCTTCTCTTGCATCTCCTCGAGCAGTTGGTAAACCGTATCCAGCTTCTTCTGAGTCCCAAACCCCGTGATCAGACACGTGTAAACCGCAGCATCGGGTTGCAACCCCGAATCAATCATGTCATCAAAGTACTCAACCGCAGTTTCCATACTGGACTGTTTACAAAAGTCACGGATCATGATGGTATAGCTACGGACATTAGGGCAAGGCCCCTTGGATTTCATGACATGGAACAATTTAATCGTATCAGATTTTTTTCTGCTCCTCAACAAACCCTCAAGCATAACGTTGTGAGCTACAATGTCAGGTTTCAATCCCTGATCAATCATATCATTCCAGATTCTAGCTGCTTCCATCAAGTTCCTCACACGGCACCAACCATTGAGTAGAACAGTGTAAGTCATCATATTAGGTGTAAACCTCTCTTTCAGCTTATCAAACAGAACCTGAGCTTCTTTACCAAGCTTACCCCTGCCAAGACTATCAAGCAAGCAGTTAATGGTTTCCACACCAATTTTAAACTTGTACTTCTTCATCAGCTCAAAGATACCAACAGCTTTCTTCCTCTCTTTCGCAGCAGCGAAAGCTTTCATCGCGATAGTGAATGTATCCATAGTCAATAGACCTTTCGTACCCATCTCTTCAAGAACAGAAACCATAGTTTCGAACTGTCTAGTCTTTGCTAAAATACTCATCATGGAGTTGTAAGTTGTTGAATCATGAGCAAACCCTGGCTTCTCTGCAGCCCAACAGAAGAACCTAAATGCAGGTTTCCTAGCATGTCGGAACCGTTCTAAAACCTCGACGATCAGATCGTGCGATAGATCAACCTTCATTTCATCAAGAACAGCTTCCATGTTTCTATCCAACGCAAACAATTCATCAATCACTTTGCAGACTCTCTCTACTTCTTCCGGATTACTAGTACTTGACTCAGCACAACTGACCTCAGTTTCATCATTCTCGTCTTCAGATTCAATTCCGTAATCATTAACATCAGAACTACCACTAGATAAACCTCTAAAAGCAAGACTAATATCAAGCGAGTGTGGCAGTGGAGGATGATAAATAGAAGAATGAAACAGACGAGAGAAGGGAAAAGAGCTAGCACCGGAAAATCGAACTTCCTCTTCTCCTCTCCCGGAAATAAATTCATCGGAGCTGGATGAAGGAGAGCGAATGAAGGGGCAACGAAGCCGTTGAAAGCTGCGAGGAGTCTTAATGGAGCTTCTTCTCAAAGCCATGGAAGCTCGACGGCGATTAAGCAATGGCGAAGTTGGGTGATAAACAGCGGAGCAAAAATCAATCAGAGGATATGGGCCTTAATTGATTGGAAGCTTCGGATGACCCATTAACGGCCCATTAATTTGGTTACGTGTTCATATATAAACCTTTTTGGGTCACAAACTCACAAGGAGCATTAATGAAGGGTGTCGTTTTGTTTTTGAGTTGGAAGGTATCTGTATGCATCTTATCTTCATTTTAGGGTTGTGATAATTTCTCAAGTTTTTTTTGTTTTTTTGAGGCAGGGGACCAATTATTATTTTGAGATTTGTATTTGCTTCAATCATAAACTTATCTTACTGTATACGTTATCTTTTCTTTGTATACATTTATGGATATTACAAAACTGAAATTCATGATCACTCAATCATCAATGTAGTAACATCATCAATCATCATTCATCAATATAACCCATGATAACTAACTAAAATATATATATATATATATATATACATATATATATATATATATAACTAAGGGATATATGAGGAAAATAAAATTCCAGATTAAGTTCATTAGTATTGACTTCTATTTTCATTAATATTGAGTTCTATTTCTTCTTTAGAATAAAATGTAGAACTCATAATATATAATAACTTATAGTCATATACTAGTTTGTCCAAAAAAAAAAAGAGTCGTATTGTGGATAAGTTATATGACTTTTTTTTTTTAAGAGTCATGCATGAAATTCCATGATTATACAAAACACAAATTGTAGATAGGACTCACATCTGAAAACAAACAAAATAAAGTCTTTATCTATATTTAGTTAATATCTTATCTTTACATTTAAAAGAAGTTTAACACCAAAGAATTTCTCAAATGTTAGAATTAGACAAGATATATAGTGTCTGCAAATATCTAAATAATTAAAACACTTAGTTCCAGAAATGGGAAATCAAGTTGGTTTTGCCTAGCTACTTGTATAAATAGAAAACACTACTGCAATCTCCTCTTCCCTCAAGAAGCCTTCTTCGAAATATTTCTTCTCTGATAATAATTAAAAGCAAAAGAAAACAGTTTTTTTTTCTTTCTATATTTTCTTTAATAAAAAAAAAAGTAAAGAGATGGAGGAAACGAAGGAGAGAAAGATAGTCGTAGCAGTGGACGAAAGCGAAGAGAGTATGGAAGCTCTTTCATGGAGTCTTGACAATCTTTTTCCGTATGGTTCCAACAATACCCTCATCCTCCTCTACGTCAAGCCCCCTCTTCCCGTTTACTCTTCCCTTGACGCCGCAGGTTAGCCCCCTTTAATCTTTTTATTAACTATCCTAATATATATATACCGTTTAGCTTAGAATATTGATTTTGTTTAATTTGGTCGATTTTTTTAGGGTTTATAGTGACCGGTGATCCGGTTGCAGCCTTGATGAAATATGAACACGAGCTCGTTGAATCAGTCATGGCTCGATCTCGAAACGTGTACCAAGATTTTGAGTCTGATGTAAGCCAGCTTACTTTCTTTCGATTATTTCAACACTTTGCTTGATTACTCATTTATAGAAAGTGAATTTAACTAAATGTGTTATTTGATGATGTACAGATTAAAATAGAGAGACGAGTTGGACGAGGAGATGCAAAAGAAGTTATATGCAACGCAGTTCAGAAACTTAGAGCTGATATGTTAGTGATTGGTACACATGACTACGGCTTCTTCAAAAGGTAAATTCATTCAATCTTTTTAAGACACACACCCAAAAAAAACATTTTGATCTAATGGGTTTCCTTATTTAATATGGTTTGTGTATGTGTATCATTGATATATAGGGCATTGCTAGGGAGTGTGAGCGAGTATTGCGCGAAACGAGTCAAGTGTCCTGTGATTATCGTCAAGAAGCAACCTCAAGATAATTGATCAGCTTATCATCATCACATATCTCTTTATATATAATTGTATATATGTTGCTTTGATGTAACATTTGAATCAATCTTCGTATGCAATTATGAATACATGACGGTTTAAGAATAGTAAATGGCACAGTACGACGAAAATAACTTTATTTAAAAAAAGATACAGTATGCTGATATTTTTAGCAATTTAGTTGTCACATAAAGTCGTTAATACTAAAAATTAATACAGTTATTATACTATCTGACTTCCAAGTTTCCAACACAGCAAGTCAGCAACACTCACCAGTCAACGCACTCATACTTAAAACGACGCGGGTTTAATCTTTTGTCTTTGCCAACAAAGAACCCCAGTTGTTTGTTCGTTTCATACAAAAGCCCCAAAACTATATATTATTTACAAAGAATAACCAAAAGGACGCCGTATGTACAAAATCACGAAGCTGCGTGAAAAGTTGTCTCCCTAGCCCCTTCCTTCGCGAAGAAGAAGAAGAAGAAGAAGAAGAAGCGATGTTCTTGGTCGATTGGTTCTATGGAGTTCTGGCAACTCTCGGACTGTGGCAGAAGGAAGCGAAGATACTGTTTCTAGGTCTCGACAACGCCGGCAAAACCACCTTGCTTCACATGTTAAAGGACGAGGTTCGTTTTCTTCTTCGAATCAGAGATGAGTAATCGCTTTCTAAAATCTTGTTTCTGTTACTTAGTCAGTGAATTTGAGCAATCGATTGATCGTGGTTTGATTTCGGGGGTTTCAGAGACTGGTCCAGCATCAGCCGACACA
Organism: Camelina sativa; assembly: GCF_030686135.1. Taxonomy (NCBI): domain Eukaryota; kingdom Viridiplantae; phylum Streptophyta; class Magnoliopsida; order Brassicales; family Brassicaceae; genus Camelina; species Camelina sativa. The sequence continues at coordinate 517,582 of NC_141895.1, read as the reverse complement.
GCATCCGACATCGGAAGAGCTTAGTATCGGCAAAATCAAGTTCAAAGCCTTCGATTTGGGAGGTCATCAGATTGCTCGTAGAGTCTGGAAGGACTATTATGCTAAGGTTTTTTTTCATCTTCGTGTTCGCTGTTTTATATCATTGTTAGTATTTTTAGGTCAATCAATTCGCCAAGTCTTCTCAGACTCTCTCTCATAATGCTAGTTTAGCGATATATGTGTAGACTCTAATCACTAAAAAACGTATACAGTTTGACATGGTAGTAGAGCTGAAGTGAATTCTACAAATGGTAGCTTCAAAAGACTCTAACTTGGAAGTTTAGAAGATAGCAAATCTATAATAGTCTTCTTCTTGTTGCATCATGAGGTTCACTTGATCACATTTTGCTGATTACTGATAGACTTACCTTGTTGTGACCTCCTTACTCTCTTCTGTAGCCACTGTGCTAACCACTAGTTGCGTTCTACTCGCTTATTAGTCCAGTTTTTGGTCCCAAAGAAACAAATCTGCGAATGTTAGTTTGAAATCTCTAGATGATATTATTTGCAATGACATGATGATTGATTGCTATGTGGAGGTTTAAAGTATCTATAGAGCATCTCAACATGAGGTCTCTTGTGATTACATTCTGATGGCTGGTGATTCCACTGAATGAATAGATCAATAGACTGTGATGTCTAATTACTACCTGCCCTGTTCATATTTTATCTTCAAGTTTGTAACATTAATTTTTTTGGTCTCTCGTACTATTAGGTTGATGCAGTGGTATACCTAGTTGATGCATATGACAAAGAGAGGTTTGCAGAATCAAAGAAAGAGCTTGATGCCCTTCTCTCAGATGAATCTTTAGCAAATGTCCCTTTCCTCATCCTTGGAAACAAAATCGATATTCCATACGCTGCATCAGAAGACGAGCTCCGTTATCATCTAGGTCTCACCAATTTCACCACGGGGAAAGGTAAAGTGAATTTGGCAGGAACAAATGTCCGTCCCCTTGAGGTGTTCATGTGCAGCATTGTCAGAAAGATGGGTTACGGCGAAGGATTTAAATGGGTTTCTCAATATATCGACTAGATCAAAAATATATATATAAGTCTTGTCTATATACAATGTGAGTGGTATCGCCTTGTTATAATTAATATCTAATGTATGATTACGATTCAAGATGTAGAATGAAATATGTGAATAAGTAATGTATATTGTATGTGTGTGTTGTATACAACAAGATTTCTATTTTTGACTACTTATTAATTATATAATATTGAAGTGTATACAGAGAGTTACAGACCAAACTTGAATCCTATGAAAAGTGTGAACCCAAGTGTCTGTGACTGTACAACTGTGTGGGGCTTTGGCAATGGCTGTCTCTTAGCTTTTGTTGAAAATTCGAGAGATGAAGAAGACCTCTACTTTAATAATGTCTGTAGGAGAAGAACCCCATGTGAATCGAGTTTGACATTTAACAATCACAATGTCCTACCCTGAAGACCAATCAATTTGACACTTAGATGTACCATAATCATGAGTGGTACGTATGTATTGTTGTTTTACATGTGTTATGTCTCTTTGTGAACTTATCATTATGTCTGTTTTCCTTCTTTATAGGTATTGTGAAATGAACACAAACAAATCTGTGGATAACCATGAATTTATTTTCACTAAAAATAGAGAGTAGACAACAATAATAGTTCACAACAAAATTGAGAGAACAAAAGAGAACACACATGCTTTTTGAGTAGCCCACCAATCACCTTGATTGATCTCAGCCGCTTTGAAACGCTCAAGTCGCAACACAATAAGGCTAATAGATTAGATTTTGTGACTCAAGTATACTACTACTGTCTATGGACTATGTATGGTTTTTAACAATTATTTTTTTTTCTTTAACAAAATTTTCATTAGGGTGCAACTTTCCCTTTTTGTACATCTTTTTCAGAATTTATCCATTGGATTGATTCTTTTCCACGTGACCCAAAGTTAAAAACAATGAACAGTTTTTGAAAGGCATTATTTCTATTAAAAATTATTCCTTGGATCGATACTTTGTTACAACAAATCTTGCTGTTTCTTTTTTTATTATTCGCCACTTTTCAGCAAAGCACAGCCGAGCTAGAGACTGGTTCTCTTTCCCATGGAATATATGAACATATGAAGATGTGACCAAACGAATAATTTGATTTTTTAAGTTTCTGCTCGAATGGGAAAATCCAAAATATAAAGAAAGTCATTCGATCGAATCGGCTCTAAGTTAAATTTTTGACTACTGATCGTCGTGGTGAAAAAGAAGAGATAAAATTCACAAAGAAGTATATTAAGTTGGTTTTTGGGATAAAGGGAAGCACATGGATCACTCATTCCCACGTGATATCTAAGCCAAGAACACGTGCCTTCCTCTGAGCTATCTGACTTTTAATTTGATTGGTTTCATTTTTTGTTCAAAACCCAAAGCTTTTGGATCCAAAAGAGGTCTCTATCGTATGAATTTGAGCAAAACTAGATGATTGGTTTAATCTCCCAACGCAATATTCTCTATTTTCTACTCGAAGTCATATATTTCAAATTAGTAATGACGTTTAAACTATACAACTAGTGGATGAGTATTTGATAATACTACTAGATTCTTATCTTAATGTTTGCGCCAACTTTGACACTCATTTGGTTCTATATAAAACCCATGTCTCGGTAAAAGTCACCATAGAGATAGAGTCATACATAGACAATGCAATCATACGCTGCAATGTCGAAAGTTTCCATGTACTACAATACTTTTAAACGTCGCACTAGCAAAAATCTTGTTTTTGGGTCTTAATATAGATACTTGTATATATGACTACAGATAGCAAAATATACTAACGTGTATATATGAAAATATGAAGGGTAGGTACATGATACACTACTATCATATATTCATATATGCGAAATGTATTTTAAAAATAAACAGTATCGTTAAGTATGATATATATACGCCGTCATGGTATGCCACATAAGATGCTAACATGTTTATAGAATGGGGACAGTTGCCCTTTAAGTAGACCCACACTTTTTTAACTTACACTAGTTAACTACAAAAATTAACACGTAATCGTCTTTCTAGTGTTTGTTAACCCAAAGCCATCCTGGCACAGTTGTCCCAACCAATGGCACGGTGTGTCGTATCATCCAATTAGCTTGTATCTATTTAATATGCTTAGACTATCTTTTATTTATAGTATATTACTACTACACATAATAGTTCTCATCTGATATTTATCTCTACTTCTCAACTAGTTCAATTTCGTAGGAAAATTCAAACAAGAGATCATATTATATGAAAACAAATATAATTTTGGTTTGTAAACATATACAAAATCATCTATTATATATAAAAAATCATATAAATTTATTATAATTTATGTAATTATCAGGAAAATATATGATTTTGCGGGAAAACTGTATTTTTAAAAACTTTATTTATTTGTTTCTTTATATAAGTGTGAATAGAAAAATGAAATACATAATGAAAGATCGATATTTTAATTCCGAATGATTAAACTAAACTATATATAAGGCTAATAAATTGGAGCCAATACACATACATTGCCTATAAGTCAAAAAAAAATGTAGAAGGAAGTTGTACCTATAATATTTTTTTTTTTTCTGAGTTGCATTATTATTATTATCGCTGTTATATTCAGTTCCCAATCATAATGGCTAACCGTCCCTTGCTATATAATTTTTTTTTGTTTATTCAAAGAATCCTATGGAATTAAAGGTTGGATATTTACCTTATTATTATTATTATTTTAAAAAATTCAGACCTTGCTATACATGTTGACTTGACTGACATTGCATTTATTTGAGACCAAACTAAATTCTACTACATGATTTGCAATGGCATGCTATTTTCTGTGAAACATTAATCACACAAGACGTGACCCGATGAAATTAGTTACGTAATATCACGACGGTATAAGATTGGAAAAAGTTAAAATATCGATCATGTATATATCTCTAGAAATATCTAATTATAATCATTCTAAATTTTTCATTTTGTTTGGCAAAGAATAATAGCCATAGAACCTAATGAAGAAAATAAAAGCTAAGGTATATAGTAAGAAATAATTGAACATGATTACCCAAGAGATGGGTGATAAAATAATGCAATCATTCGTCACGCAATGACGATTTCAGAATATGACAAAAATCACAATGATTTATATATTAAACTCACACAGTCTACTATTTTAATCAAATGTTTTTAAAGTTTCGTAATCTTTGTTTAATCGGTAAAAAATATCTCACTTTATATATTTTTAGAAAAAACTTGATGTTAACATGACACAAATTACTATACTGAACCTTGATTGAGATTACTATAGATCTACAAATCCAAAACCTTGATTGAGATTACTTCACTGAGATAGAATTAGTCCAAACCGTGCCTAAGTAGATAACTCAACGTTCAGCCTACATTGAGAAATAGGATTAGAAGATTATATATTTAGGAAAAAAGTATATTCATCATGAAGAAAAGAGTAATTAGAAGAGATATGATTCTGAGATAAACACGAGGATTAGTCTAATAAGATAACGAGTTTTAGTTCAAAAAAAAAAAAAAAAAAAAAAGTCTAATAAGATAACGAGTAATTAGAAGAGATATGATTCTGACACACGGGATTGATAGATAAAAAACTTAAAAGGGTTTTAGGCAAGAGAATATATATATCAAATAAAACAGAGAATAAATATAAAAGCAGAAGTGGTGCCAGCTATTAACTTGAAGGATCAAAACTTTTCTCTCAGGTCAAAGCTGTCATCGCTCCCTCTCTCTCTCTCTCTTCTCTCCTCCTATACTGCTCTGTTTCCATATCTCTCTCTCTCTCTCTCTCTCTCTCTCTGTCTTTATAAAAACACTTTGCTCTCTTTCTTTTCTCAAATCTTGGAGGAGAAGAAGCAAAGAATTTGGGGGAAAGAGTGAAACACATAAAAAAAGAATTTTGATTGACCCAATCAGCGTATATATATCAAAAACCTTTTTCTAGACAAACTCTGCAAACAATGGCTGTTTATCCTGAAGTCCTTAACGGCGACAAGAAGCATTGGTGGTTCACTCACAAGAAGGTAAACAAAACCCATTCCAAATCACTAAATCTTTGTTCAATTTCTATGATAGGCACTGGATCGATCATTCATTTATTCAAAGAGACTTAAAACTTTTTTTTGTTTTACAAAAATGTTTCAGCTTGTTGATAAATACATTAAGGACGCAAGGTCTTTAATAGCGAGTGAGGAGCAAAACGACGTTGCTTCAGCCCTTCATTTACTAGACGCTGCGTTATCGATATCGCCGCGTTCTGAAATCGCGTTAGAGCTTAAAGCTAGATCTTTGCTCTTTCTTCGTCGCTTCAAGGATGTAGTTGATATGCTTCAAGATTATATTCCAAGCCTCAAGCTTGCCATGTTGAACAACAACGAGGAATCTGATGGATCATCCAGTTCCTACGACGGCTCTTACTCTTCATCCTCCTCCGCCTCCTCCTCCTCCTCTCAGCTCTCCCGGAAACTTCTCTCCGACTCACCTCCTCGCCGTGACTCCTCCTTTAAGTGCTTCTCTGTTTCTGACTTAAAAAAGAAACTCATGGCTGGTATTTCTAAAAACCGCGATAAAGATAAACAATGGAGGTAATTTTCAGTATTATTAGGAAATTTGTTCATTCATCCATTTTTTTCAGAATTATAAATTTTATTAATGCAAAAAGATTACAGTTTTGAAAATATTTATGTTTTTTAAAGACCAATAGGAGTGTAGTTTTGATAATAAATAATTAATTAATTAATTTGTTGGAATTTGCAGATACGTTGTGTTAGGACAAGCTTGTTGCCACCTAGGATTAATGGAGGACGCAATGGTTCTACTTCAAACCGGGAAACGTCTAGCAACCGCCGAGTTCCGCCGTCAGAGTGTTAGCTGGTCCGATGATAGCGTCTCTATCCTCCTCTCCGAATCACCATCGTCGTCTTCTTATGCTTATCCTCCACGCAAACTCTCCGAATGCGAGACCGTCACTAACCTTCTCGCCCACACAAAAAACCTCCTCCGTCGTCGCGCCGCCGGATTCGCCGCCTTTGACGCCGGACTTTTCTCCGACTCGATACGTCACTTCTCCAAAATCATCGACGGTCGTCGTCGTCCTGCGCCGCAAGGATTCCTCGCCGACTGCTATATGCACCGCGCCGCCGCTTATAAATCCGCCGGGAAAATCGCGGAAGCCATCGCCGATTGTAACAAAACCTTAGCTCTAGAGCCGTCGTGCATCCACGCGTTGGAGACTAGAGCCGCTCTTCTGGAGACAGTTCGGTGTCTTCCAGACTCACTTCACGATTTAGAGCACTTGAAGATTCTCTACAACACCATCTTACGTGATCGGAAACTTCCCGGACCACCGTGGAAACGACACAATGTGAAATACAGAGAGATTCCCGGGAAACTTTGCGTGTTGACTACGAAATCGAAGAAGCTCAAAGCCAAAATCGCTAACGGTGAAATCGGAAACGTTGATTATTACGGACTGATCGGAGTTAGACGCGGCTGCACGAGATCGGAGCTTGATCGAGCCAACCTCTTGCTCTGTCTCAGGCATAAACCTGACAAGGCTTTAGCATTCGTCGAACGTTGCGATTTCTTCGACCAGAACGAGATTAGTTGCGTTAAAGATCGAGCGAAGATGTCTTCTTTGTTGCTTTACCGACTGATTCAGAGAGGATATTCATCTTTGACGGCGGCGATAGCAGAGGAGGAACAGAGGACGAAGATGGTGGCGTTGACTCAAACTCAAACGTCAACGAAAACGGTTGAAGAACATGAACCGATTGTTTCTACCGGTTCAATTAAGAAAACCGGTTGTGCAGAAATTAAACCGGGAAATTCAAACGCGTTTCAAGGAGTTTTCTGCCGAGATCTTGCGGCTGTGGGGAGTTTACTATCTAGGACCGGTTTTAACCAACCGATTCCAATGAAATACGATGCAATCAGTTGTTAACCGGGAATTTTTTTGATTGTATATATATGTAAGATTTTTTTTTAATTCCACTTTACGATTTTTCTTTTAATGTCACTTTAAAATATTCGTCTCCTTTTAATTTCTCCAATATCTTCTCTTTCATTTCTTTCCGTGCAGAAAAATGCTTTACTTGTCGAATATAATAAAATCAAAGTATTGTGAGGTTAAAATTAGGACCAAGTTTTCCATTGGAAGTGTGACACATACCATATGAATACAGATCGGATAATTTATTATTTTAACGGGTGACACTCATAGATTTGTACGATTAAAATGGATAAACGAGTCTGGCACGAGAAATTAAATTAGTTCGACGAATCCTTATCTACAAAGTTTGGCTGCCATTTAATGGCATTGGTAACGGATTAATCAGTAAGATTCAATTTTTTAAGAAAATAGTATGATGTTGTATTTTTAATAATTTGGTAGATTTTTTTTCGATTGTTAACTGATGGATTTAGTTCTCAGAATCTTGACCAAATTTCGAAATTTAGTTAGGTTTGGTCAAGCATCCTTCTCTTCCATACAAACTTTAAAATAGGAGCCAAATTTATAAAAAAAATCTTACTACAAGTATACAACTATGCAATTATTTTGAACACCACACGCACACGGATGGAAATTGAGAAAATGTCATTAAAATCCTGAAATTAGCATTTTCGTTGATTTAAATCACGAAGTTTTTATTTATCGAAAAAAATTCTTATTATTTTCTTGACTACTATTTAAATCATGAATTTTTGTTGACTTCGCCATTTGAAGCACAACGTTAACTGGCCAAACAGAGATATTAAACATGGTTAATTATGTGTTAACGAGATCCGTTAGTTGGTAAAATGACGTCGTTTTCTTCTTCAATTACATCCCCCAATCGAAACCGATTCTCATTTCCTCCCAAAATCCCCAAATCACAAACTCTAATTTATGATTCAGATGAGTTCTAGCTCGGTGGTTGCTTCGTCCGACCGTGAAGTGCTATCAAAGTGCATTTGTGGAGCCGGTGTGAGGATATTTACATCGAGAACCGAAGAGAATCATGGTCGAGCGTTCTTTCGTTGTTTAACCAAATCGCAAATTAAGGTTTGTGACTTGGGGATTTTGGGAGAAAATAAAAACCAGGTTTGATTTAGGGATGTAACTAAAGAAAAAACGACGTTGTTTTACCAACTCAATTAACGCCTAACTAACCCTGTTTAATATCTCCATCTAGCCAGTTAACGTTGTGCTTCAAACGGCGAAATCAACAAGACTTCATGATTTAAATAGAAGTTAAGAAAAGAATGAGGATTTTTTTCAACAAATAAAGACTTCGGTATTTAAATCAACTAAAATGCTAACTAGAAGATTTTAATGACATTTTTTCTGTTACTTATTAGTATTTTGTTTTATCCAACAAATGCAACAGGGAATACTATGCAACCTACTCACATTAAATTAACATCACCATCAATCTTTTGTATTGTATATATATAGAATACTTATTTTGACTATAAGAAGTCCATGTACATATCTGGCGTTTCGTTTATTTCGGGATATTTGGTGTTGTAATATGTAAAAGTGAAAGAGTTTTATTTTATTTTTTGGGAACAAATCTGTTAAGTATATATGTACTCTTGTTGTACGTGAGCAGGATTTGATAAATTACCTTACGAAATAAAATTAGCTTGAGTTGGGCGAATGTGGTTGAGCTAAGAAAGATATATACATGATGGGAAAGAGAGAGAAAATAATAAAGTTGAGGGAGTAAAAAATAAAAAATAAAAAAGAGCACGTGATGTATAGGATGTTGGAGACATTGGAAAGAGGATCAGTCGTGGCCAGGTATCTCTGTATATGATGATGTCAGTGTGTATCCATGTGAGGCTTATCATTTCTACTTATTTAAATCTTTTGTACTAATAATAATACTATTATATCGTATTTGAATTTTGTGTGTAAACAGATATTTTTAAATACAGTAGATGGAAAAGTAAGAATAACATAAAGGACAGAAAGGTACTCGACTTTGGTCAGAAGAACACAGATGGGGTTTTATTTTTATTTTTCCATGATAAGTAACGCATCTCGAGCCAACAAAAACAAAGCTCGTATTATAATACAACTAAATATGTTATGTTTAGTTTAGTGGAGGACAGAAATTAGATCGAGTTTTTCAGATCTCAATTGTACCTTTTACAATAGTTACAACTTACAAGCAAAAGATGTTGAACCTGTCATACTCATCCAACAGGCAACAACCACTACTGAGTACGTATTTGAAGACCATCTTGAATATTAATTTAAAATGTCATCTGAGAACGGCATTTAAAAAAAAAAAAATGGCACGGCCAAAAACATGATGTTTCGAACAATGACGACTCTACTTTCTTAGCCAAAAATAATACTATATATCTAATACTACTATACTAGTAAAACAAGACATTAGTACTATAGACTACTACCCATTAGTAGTACTGTAAAAAGATGATTCCGTAGCATCTACTTACACAACTAATGTTCCACGGCGTGGATTGTTTATAAGGTTTGAAAAAACCAAAAGTATCATTTTCTTTTAACAAAATGACTAATTTACATGATCATGAATTAATTAAAATCTTATAACTAACAATATAACTGATCAAGTCTATTTATAGCCAAAGGAGGATTATTTATTCTGTTTTTCAACAAGGACGTATTGTGGATAATGGACCGAACAGCTATAATGGGCCTTAAGTCTTGGAAGCGCTAAGTTAGCTCTTTCGTGCACATTATAATTATAAGCAGACAGCTTCACCTTAATTAATTATTAGTGTACTAAACTCATCATATCATCTCTCTCTCTCTCTCTCTCTCTCTCCTAGAGAGCAAAAAAGATTACTGTTTGCAAACGGTAACAAGACAGTAATACAGTAATATCTTGTTACCGTTGTGAGGTATATAAAATACATATATAAGAGAAAAAGGAAGTAACAAGGAGCGAAATCTCTTTAATTTCCTTAAAATAAGTTATGACCGTTGTGATTAATATCAATTCCCTTTTCTTTGAACCTCTTAATTTTGTAATTTTCTCTCTCTCTCTCTCTCTCTCTCTCTCTCTCTCTCTCTCTCTCTCAACAACGCTTGTTATTCATTCTTCCTTTTCTTGAGAGAGAATGAAATAAAAAAAACTCTCTGTTTCTCCCTTCTTCTTCAAAACCCTAAACCAAAAAGAAGTTTTTCAATTTTCATCTATATTTTTTTTAAAGGGTATGTACCTGATGATGATCATCGGAATTCTCCGTCTCCATCCAATCCAAAGTAGACATCAATCATTCAAGTATATATAAAAAGAAAAGCCGATCACTGATGATCAGATCGATCTCTGTAACGAACTCCATCCATCTGCCGAGTCATCACACCGGGTTAGTGATTTAGTGTTTTTTTTTTTTTTTTTTTTAAACGCTCTTCTATAAAACAGAATGGTAATTTGAATACAAACCATGGGGGGATTTAGTTTATGTTTATAATATTAGGTCGATAACTTCTGCTGGATTGGTTTTTGTTCGTGAATCTTTGTTATTTGTTTTTCTATGTGCAATTTCGAGTTATGAATTAACAACGGCTGCTTCCATCGTCTAACATTGATTTTGTTTGTGTGTGTATGCATGTGTGTGTTGAGTTTATTGTCAATGCTGAAACCAACAACGCCGCACATCTCTCAACACCAAAAGGCTTGATGATGACACCAAGAACCTTACTCGTAAGTCTACCTCTCTAATCTTTTCCTTTACTAATAATAAATGGTAGTCTCAGGCTCTGTAATTTGGGAATATGCATATCAGCCTTTGATGGTTTTAGTTAGTTAGAGGAATTTTTTTCTGCGTTGATATGTGTATTTTGGATGGTAGAGCTTCTTCATGTATCGATTTGTGAATCCAGATGAACGTGTGTCCATTGAGCTAAAGAAAGCCATTTTCCATGCCCCAACATATAAGCTGATGATGATCGGATCCATCCCTACAATGCTATGGCCTATATATGCTCTCAGGTTATGTCTCTCTCTTCTTTTTCTTTTCATTATTATCTTACTCATTCTTTGATGAGCAGTGAGTGAGACTCCTCTCTGTTAACTTTCCTTTTTTCCAGTTTGGTGGCTTCAGTTTTGGTGTAGAGGTTCTTGAGCAATTACGTCACCAGTACGGTTCCGGCTATCTTCTAGGAGGTTTGTAGGTATACACTTTTCTTTTACCTCTTTTTCAAATTAAGAATTAGATTTTGATTTTTAAAACTAAATTTATATAGTTTTTCAACTATTTTCTAAGAAACCGTTTTTAAATAATTTTTTTTTTCAAATTTAAGTGATTAATTTATAAATACGTTGAAAACAAACCGGATCTCGCATCCTGTCCCTTCCAAGGGTCCGTAAGCTTTGGTGTTGTAGGTTCAACATGTTTATACGTATTTTAAAATTAATCAATTAAAATTTTAATTTTAATTTTTAGTAAATTGTTTTAAGAGAGATTTTCTTTAATATATAATATTTTCAAACTTAAGTGTAAAATTTAAATATGTTGAAACAATCTGGACTTCACATCCCGTCCTATCTTACGGGTCCGTAAGTTTTGGTGTGATAAATTCAACATGTTTATATGTATTTTAAATTTATCACTTAAGATTTTTCAATTAATCTTTTTGAAAAGAGATTTTCATTATATTTTCAAATTTAAGCGTAAAATTTAAAAATAAACCGGACTTTTAGCATTTACAATTTAAATATGTTTCCTAGTAACTATAAATGTTGTTAAATATTAATATGTTGAAAACTAATTGTATTTATAGCATTTCATATTTTTGGTGTGTGAGTTTGGTGTCTTTAAGAGATTTTTTCACTTATTATAGTTTCTTTTTAACATTTAGCTAAGCTTTAAATTTATTTATCAAATAAAGTTTGATGTAGAAAAATGTTTTAAAACTAATGTAAATCGTTTTGACTTAACAAAAATCATTTTTAAAAATGGATGTTAAATATTTTTTAAAGTGATAATAAATCGAGGACATCTTAATAGTTTTTTTAATCGATAAAGTGTTTTAAAGTTTCTTTTGTTTATTTGTAATGTAAGTTTAGATAGCTTATGATTAATTTTCTCGTAATGTAAATTTTGATTACTTAAGCTAAAAGGATTAATTTTATTATGACATGAATAATGAATAATGGTTAAAGAAGAGCGACTTACGGTTTATAACAGAAGGTAAGGGCGAAAAGTAAAAACCCTTTCTTTCTCGACCGCCGTTGCCGATCTCGGAGACGGCAACCTTTTCCGATGACCAAGAAGCGCTGCTCTCCGGCAAAACTCCCTCCCAAACTTCCCCCAAAACCACCACCCCCAAATCAACCTCTCTTCCGCCCCCCTCTTCCCCTCACCCAACTTTGTCGGCTGCTCCGGCAATCCAAGCTCTGAAAGAGACGACCAGCTCCCCTCCTGCTCCGGCTAGCTCAGCCCCTGCTACGGCTGCCTCTGCTCCTCGCAAGGCTGTGTCTCAAGCAGGCGAGACCCCTTCCTCGGGAACCACACCAGGGAATCTCAAAGCCACCGCTAAGGATTCATCTTTCTCAGATCTGGGTTCCAAAACCCAAATCTTGGACTCGGCTACATCTTCTTTGAGAGACTCGGCTCAGGCACCTCCTAAACTCTTGTGGGTTGACTTGCTCAAGAGCTCCTCAGGGACAATGACAAGGAAAGGAGAAGTCTTTACTCTTGAAAATGGAGAACTTTGTGTTCAAATCCCTGACAAGGTCATCACTCGTAACATCAAGCGGTGGGAGTCGTTCATCATTGGCCAATTTCACGGCAACCTTCCTTCACCTGGAGCTCTCCACGCTATCTTCAACGGCATCTGGAGCAACAGGCTGAGGGATATCACCATTTCTCGTCTAGGGACAAGAACTGTCCTCATTCGCATTCCAAATTCCAACACCCGGCAGAGGATTTTGGGTCAGGGAATGTGGCAAATCGAAGGCCAAACCATGTTCTTTGCGCCTTGGGAACCCGGTCTGACTCCCTCCATTCCAGAGCTTACTGAAGTCCCTGTGTGGCTTGAATTTAGAGGCGTCCCACCTTATTTCGACTCGGAAGAGGGTTTCAAGCACGTTGCGGGTATATTGGGCCATCCAATCAAGTGTCATCCTTCTATCCTGGATATGTCAAACCTTGAGGTAGGAAAGGTTTTGACCATCATTAACCCTCTAATTCCTCTGCCAGAGGCGGTTAATGTTCAGTTTCGCTCTGGTGAGATTCATCGAGTAACGGTTCATGCCCATGGCTGCTTCCAATTTGTGGTCACTGCGAAGAGCTTGGTCACAGTATCAAGAGATGCCCCACTGCTCCTATCACTTGTATCCTTTGTAGTTATACAGCTCATTCTGCTGAATCCTGCCCCAAGGCCAAAAAAGGACCCGCTAAGGACCAGGGAACTCAGAAATCCACTAAAAAGGCTAAGGGAATGAACCACACTGCGGCTGGCAAGTCCGTTTGGATTGAAAAGCGGCAACAATCAGAGACAGGGAACTCAGATGACCAGCATAAGAAGAAGAAGAAGAAGAAGAAGAAGAAGAAAAAACACCAGAAACACCTTGTCTTGGATCTAGGACACATCTCTCAATCTGAGAAGGGACTTATTAAAGCTTCTACTTCTAAGAGTATTATTTCTTCGAAAAGGGAGAACAACCAGAACAAACAATACTCTTCCTCATCTGATTCCGATTACTCCTCTGAAGCAATCGCTCAACCCTCTTCTGACAGTAGCTCAAGTGAAGCAGAATAGAGTGAGGATGATGACATTCAGTTCACTAAGGTCTTATCTAAGAAAGAACGGAGAAACCTCAAGGATTCTACGGGGAAGAATCCAAAGTCTACAAATCATTAATTATGATAGACAGCTTTTGTTGGAACGTCAGAGGATTTAATCACTCATTGAAGCGTAGGAGCCTCAAGAAGTGGATAAGGCATAATAGGCCTATTTTTGGTAGTATTATTGAGACTCGAGTTAAGTTGCGCAAGTCTCAGAAATATATAAAGTCAACTTTTCCAGGATGGAATTTTGAAGGGAACTATGAATTTGTAGACCTTGGGAGAATTTGGGTAATATGGGATTTGTTAGTGTTGTTATCTATTCATTCCAAGTCAAGTCAGATGATCACCTGCATTGTAAAGCTGCCTTCTATCCCAAAAGAGGTGGTTTTCTCTTTTATCTATGCTGTGAACTGCAAGTATGGACGACAAGATCTTTGCACAGAGATTGAGGCTTTAGCGCATGATCCAATTATTAACTCCAAACCCTGGGTTCTGATGGGAGATTTCAACCAAACCCTACACCCTTCTGAGAGCTCTTCTGGAAGTACAAGGATATCTAAAGGGATGGCTCAGCTCAGGCAGTGCTTTCTCAACGCAAATCTCTCAGACCTTTCCTTTAGAGGTAATGATCTTACATGGTGGAACAAGCGAGAAGTGAACCCCATTGCTAAAAAACTGAATCGCATTCTCGTTAATGATATTTGGAAGCTTGTTTTTCCGCTATCCTATGGTCACTTTGGTGATCCAGATTTCTCAGATCATTGTCCTGGGAGCTTGGCGTTTGGTAATTCTACACCCTCTAAAAAGCCTTTCATGATCTCACACTTTCTGCTGCAACATCCAGAGTTTTTGCCTCGGGTCACTGAGTTTTGGCACTCGACCAACATCAGGGAACAGAAATGTTTTCTTTCTCAAAGAAGCTTAAGCACCTCAAGAGGGTCATCAAGGATTTAAATAAGGAGCACTTCTCGGATCTGGAAAATAGAGTAAAAGAAGCACATTCGTTCCTTACAGATTGTCAGAACAGACTTCTCGCCAATCCCTCAACTTTGCTTGCATTAAAGGAAAAAGCAGCACACAGAAAGTGGCAGATTCTAGCCGAGGTTGAAGAAAAATTCTTGCACCAGAAATCAAGAGTAAAATGGGTAGAGAGTGGGGAGTCAAATACAGCTTATTTTCACAGAATGGTGAACACTAGAGGAGGAATCAACCAGATTCACTACCTTCAAGATGACTCAGGGCATAAGATTGAGGAGCCAGCTGATGTTAAAAATCATTGTGTTAACTACTACATGGACCTGTTAGGTGGAGACTCACCAGCACTTCCAGAGGAGGATAAGAACTTAATCCGTTCCCTGTTTCCCTTCAAGTGTGACGCTGCAACCAAATCAGTACTACTAGCAGAGGTCTCAGATGCTGATATCAAAAGAGAAGTTTTCTCTCTCCCTAGAAACAAATCTCCTGGACCAGACGGCTTCACAGGCGAGTTTCTAAAGTGCACTTGGGATATTCTTGGGAATGATCTCATCAGAGCTGTTAAAGAGTTCTTCCTTTCAGGGCAAATTCTGAAGCAATGGAATGCAACTGCCATTACTCTTATACCAAAGAGGGTCGGAGCTGATAGAATTGGAGACTTTCGGCCCATCTACAAAATTGTTTCAAAGATTCTGGCCAGAAGACTTCAAGCGCTTTTACCAATGATGATAAGCAATACCCAATCTGCATTTGTTAAAGGAAGGCTTCTGGTGAAAAATGTTCTGTTAGCAACGGAGATGGTTCAGGGCTTTAACAGGGAGTCAGTATCTCCTAGAGGGCTTTTAAAAATGGATCTTAGGAAAGCTTTCGACTCAGTGAACTGGGATTTTGTCCTATTGGTGCTTGAGGCTGCAGATTTCCCTCCGGTTTTCACAAACTGGATTCGGCAATGTCTAACTTCAACTTTTTTCTACATTAAAGTTAATGGTGAACTTTGTGGTTACTTTAAAGGCAAAAGAGGACTCAGGCAAGGAGACCCTCTATCTTCCCCTCTGTTTGTGATGGCCATGGAAGTATTCTCAAACCTTCTTGCTTCTAAATTTGACCAAGGAAGAATCGGCTTTCACCCTTTGGGAAGACAGCCTCAGGTTTCTCATCTAGCCTTTGCGGATGACATAATGCTCTTCTTTGATGGGTCCTCCTCATCTCTGCAGGAAATTACTGAAACTCTGGACTCTTTCCAGCGCCTTTCAGGTTTGAGAATGAACAAAAATAAAACTGAGTTGTTCCTTGCTGGCCTATCTCCACAGGATTTAGTTTCCATGCATTCCTTTGGCTTCCAATCTGGCTCTCTCCCTATAAGATATTTGGGTCTCCCTCTGCTTCACAGGAAACTTGGTAAGGCTGATTACTCTCCCCTTATAGACAAGGTTGCTGATCGCTTTAATGGCTGGGCAGTAAAGTGTCTCTCCTTCTCACGCAGACTCCAATTGATCTCCTCTGTTATCTATGGGCTGATAAACTTTTGGATGTCAGCTTTTGCCTTGCCTAAAGGATGCATTAAAGCCTTGGAAAAGCTATGTAATAGTTTTCTTTGGTCAGGGGATATTACTAAGAGGACCAATGCAAAAGTATCTTGGGCGAATGTCTGTTTACCAAAATCCGAAGGTGGTCTTAGGCTCAGGAATCTCCTAACTTGGAACAAGGTTCTCAACTTGAGGTTAGTTTGGTTACTCTTCTCAAGCAGTGGCTCTCTTTGGGTTGCATGGATGAAGGAGCGCCATATTAAAACTGCCACTTTTTGGTCTGCTGAGCTTCACAACAATTCCAGTTGGATCTGGAGATCCTTATTAAACCTGAGACCCTTGGCTAAAACTCTGATCCGATGTCAAATTGGTGATGGCACTTCTGCAAGTTTCTGGTTTGATCGTTGGTCTCCTCTAGGACCCCTAATCGATCTGCTTGGGGACAATGGTCCAGTCTTATTGGGAATCCCCATCAATGCTCAGGTTGTAGCTGCCACAAACTCTCACGGTTGGAGGCTCCCTTCTAGCAGATCCAGGAATCCGCTAGTTTTCAGCATCCAAGATCATTTGCTCTCAGTCCCAGCCCCCTCTCTCTCTCATGGCCATGATCAGTTTCTTTGGGAAGTAGATAATCGCTCTTTGAATTCATTTTCTACAAAGAAAACTTTGAATCAGCTAAGACCCTCAAAGGAGCAACAATTTTGGGCAAAAGCTGTCTGGTTCAAACACCATGTGCCTAAACATGCCTTCACTTTTTGGGTTGCAAATCTGGATAAGCTCCCAGTCCGCTCAAGGCTCCTGAGCTGGGGAATGCAGGTATCTCCTGAATGCCCTTTGTGTAACTCTGAAACTGAATGCAGGGATCATCTTATGCTCCATTATGCCTTCTCAGAGGAAGTCTGGCAGCTTATTTTGAGGAAGCTCGGTCGACCAGTTTGTTGCTTTGTATCTTGGTCAACCTTAATCACTTGGCTTCTGTCCAAAACCCATGGTCTCTCCACTACTTTGAAAAAGATTGCAGTGCAAGCGACAGTGTTCCACCTATGGAAGGAAAGAAACATCAGAATTCATGATCATATCACGGTCTTCCCTTCTTCGATTTTCTCCCAAGTCGATAGAAGTGTCAAAGACATTCTCTTAGAGCGACAGTACCGTAAAGGGTGTGGTCGCCTCTTATCCCAATGGTTTGCCCATTTATAGTTCTCATTTAGAACCTCCTTAATCTACTAAATCTTTGTTTCTATGATTTTTTATTTTTTTTTGGGCTGTAACAACTTCTGTAAATAACCTCTTTCTCTTGGGTAATATAATTCACATTTTATAAAAAAAAAATAATAATGAATAATACTTTTCGCGGCGTTGAATGAAACTTGATACGATAATTACAGTGTATAGTTGACATAAAGATCTTGAACCAATAAAAGGGTCTTCCCTTAATAGATAGATGTACACGTCAAGGGGTACTTTAGTCAATGCGATAATTACTACCTACCTAAACTCAATAGTATTATTTGGCGTTAACAAAAAAAACGTGTCGGCGTCGTCGTCTTTTTGGTTCTCAGCGAACAAAGAAAGAGTGATCGGAAAAAACATAATCGGCGATGGGTTGGTACACAAGTTTCATAGTAGCGGTGGCGTTCTTAGCCGTTGGAGTTATATTCTCGCCGGAGACATTCGGATCACTGTCGAATGGAGAGAATTCGGCGAAGCTATCGATCTTCCTGAAGTTAGCTCATCTGCTCAGTTTCGCTACTGCTTGGGGAGCTGCTCTCTGGGCTACCTTCATCGGCGGAATCATCATGTTCAAGTACGAATCCTTTCTTCTTTAATCGAATTCTCTCCCTTTGTAGTAATCCGATCAAATTCCTTTTTTTTTTCGATTGAATCAGGAATTTGCCGAGGCATCAGTTTGGTAATCTTCAGAGCAAGATGTTTCCAGCTTACTTCACTTTGGTTGGTTCTTGCTGCGCGATTTCGCTCTCTGCTTTTGGTTATTTGCATCCATGGAAGTCATCTTCTGCGGTCGAGAAGTATCAGCTAGGGTTCCTCCTTTCCGCTTTTGCTTTCAATCTCACCAATTTGTTCGTCTTCACTCCCATGACCATCGATGTAAGTGATGATCATACACAAAACACCATCTTCAATAAAAAAAGAGATCCTTATGAACCAACCAATTTTGGTCTTACTTTGTGGTGTGTAGATGATGAAGCAAAGGCACAAAGTAGAGAGAGAAAATAACATTGGTGATGAAGTTGGCTGGTCCAAGAACAGAGAAAAGGCAAAGACTATCCCAAAGCTCGCTGCCATGAACAAGAAGTTTGGAATGATTCACGGCTTATCATCACTTGCTAACATCTTCTCCTTTGGAAGCCTTGCTATGCATTCTTGGTATCTAGCTGGGAAGTTGAATCTCTAGTTTCCTCATTCTCTCATCATCTTGTTACAAACAAAGGTCTGATGAGCTTTTATGCCCCCTCAATGGAATAAATCTTTTGCGTTTCTTCACCATTCCCTTTGTAAGATTATGTCAATTGGACAAGAATACTCCAAACATATGCTCGATTTTTCTCTTTATACTAAGATAGTTCCTGTCTTTTCTGAAAATAATTGATGTGTGATATATATAGATTCAATTACAGAATAGGCCTAAGTTTTCACTTGAAGAAACCAAAATGTGCTTGTGAATGGTGAAAGACCACACCATAGACATTCATTATTAACAATCTAATAGGGAGAAAGAAGATGATCACTAGTTGACTACTTCTTGATGCGACAAATCTTGTTATGAGTTTCAAAGAATCTCTCCCAGTAAATAAAATGTTTATAATGAAGAACTTGCGCCGCCAGTGATCCCGCTCGGCCTTTATCTGCTTCAGCTCCTTCCGAATCACATGCCTCAAGGCCTTCAGGTAAGAGCTCATGTCATGGTTTCTTTTGATTTTTCCTTCTGACCCGTAAGAACGACGATCACTGAGAATCTCTAGGGGGTGTGGCGAGTTAAAGAAGACAATCTTTGCAGCTCTTAGTCTTTTTTCTGTTTCGTCGGTGTTCTTAGATGCTAAGAGATAGAGACCACTTCCTGGAGGAAGCAGGGGGTGTGGAGGAGAGAATCTCTCTGATGGTTGCAGAATTAGAAGCTTCCCCATTGGCGAATACAGTAAATTCTGCAGATAAGAAGAAACCAAACAGAGTAAGCCAAGAAGAAACAACGATCTGAAGCAGACAAGTTGAGATGTTTGTTTTCTTCATATATATATTACCTGGTTATTCAGACAAGGATGGTTTCGAAAGTTTCCATTCAATGCCTTGAGAAGCTTTGTGGCTCGGTTAGGGTAATTGCAGGAGAATGCTCGGGGAACAATATCTCTATGCATTGAGATTCCGAGAAGATGACTCTTAGGGAGACCAAGTTTCTGAAGAAGCCTGTCGCCTCCGCACATGATGCAAGGTGAACCAAAAGTGATCACTGGGAGCAGAGAAGAAGCCGGGACTTGACCTCGGATCAGAAGCATGAGGTTCACAAGCAGTGACAAGCTTCCTCCTAAAGAATGTCCACTAAACCTGAGAAAAGCACGGTTCTTGCCACGGGAATTAAGGTGGGCGTGAACTTCCGGTAACATGTGTTCGTATATGCCTTTTGCAGCTTCGTATATGCCTCTGTGAACAAGCACATCAAGCTCCTCAAATGGAACTGGCTCGAACAGAAGGTTAGCTTGCCATGAGGCCAGTGAATCTGATCCCTGCAAAAAAAATATTGAGTGCAGACTTTTTAAGCTATCCATCTTTTGGACAATGAAAGACTCTGATCACAACATTACCTGAATAAAGAAGAACCTGGTGCCAGTATTATCATCATCGCATACGAACCACTCACAAGGAGGTGAACGGTTTGATTTGAGATCATCAGCGACGGCCTGCTTAACTTCCTCTTTGGCTGCCACAACTGCAGTAACGGAATCAGCAGTGGCCAAGAGAGAAGCTTCATTGTCATGACGTTTAGAGGATCCAAAAGGAAGCACAGACTTAGATTGGGAAAAGAGACGAGATGCAGCAGAAGCAGCAACTCTGTAAGCAACAGCTGGGTTAATAAGCTTCTTCTCCTGCTCCTCTTCCTCGCCATTATTATTGATGTTGTTGTTCTCCTCAACCCTAATAAGACTCGTTCTCTTCTCAATGGAGGAAGTCACGAATCTCAGTTTCTGATACTTCAACAGATTCTCAGGCTGTGTAACAAACAATGGAAATTGGAAAGCAAAGTCAGAGAAACACAAAAAGAATCAAATCAGAAACACAGAATTGAGAATTTGGTGACCTTGATTTTAGGGATTGAATAAGCCAAATTCCCCAGAAAGGACAATTTGGCAAACATCTGTGCATCTTGAACAGGAATTTTGCTTAACATCTCCGAGAACTCTTCTCTACCAAACTCCTTTTCTTCTTCTTCTTCTTCTTCTTCATCGATCATGCAGAAATCGCATTCCTCACATAAATCTTCCTTATTCGTCTTCGATTCAGCAACTTCCTCTTCCTCTTCTTCATCGCCACCGCCACCTGATCGTTGTCTTTTCCCATTCCAAATTGATCCAACCTCCAAAATCTTGAAAACCCAGTTTTCGTTTACGCTTGTATCATCATCCTGTTTCTCCAACAAAACGGGGCCGTCGTCTCTTACCGATGTTCCCTTCTCCTCCGCTCTCTTACCGGTGATCCGAAGAAACTCAAGAGGACGTTTACGCGACACCGTTTTCTTGAGCGGCAGAGATCCAGCCGTTGATTTGTCCTCCTTCACAGAGCCTCCTCCGATGGCGCGTATCAAAGAAGGTCCCACCGGAATCATCGGAGATACTCCTTGCACCGACATTTTTAAGAAAACACCTTCCATCATTAACACTTTTACCTGATTATGAGTTCCCTCTCTTCTGCTTTTCTTCTTTTTTTTAGTTTTTATGTTACAGACCGTATATACATACGTATACGGACCCGTCTTTACATATAAACACCGGCGTAGTAACGTGCAAGTTTGAATGAATGTAGCAATAATAATATGCCGTCGTTTTTGGTCTTTTTCTCAGTCTCCTCGCCCGATCAATCTCTCCTTTGATAGAGATATGATACATCTCTCTCTCTCTCAATCTCAACGTGTAAATAATACTCAACGTAGTAGATGTAGAGAAAGCAGGTGAACCAACATTAACACGCCTTAATGGATGCGCGTATCAATTTCTGGATATAATTTATACTATTTCTTTGGAATGTTGTTGTTAATCATAGTCTTTGCTGTATTAATTTTAGGGTTATATTATAATGTTCCCAAATTTTTAGTACTTTAAAGAGATTTTTCTAGGTGGAGGCTTTATCGAGAGGACACGTGGAAGATGACAAAGCGCCTAAAGAAACTTGTTTAGTCTCCCACGTTTCTTGGAACAAATCTAGATATTGTTGGGACTTTCGGTTTCATCACAACAACTCAAACCTAACTTTCATCCCCTAATTAATACTTCCTTCCTTTCATAATATACCATATTTTAACTAAACACACGGATTAGAAGTATTTATTTTTAACAAGTTCAATCAATCATAAACAATATTGTATAATATAAAATACTAAACTAATCTAAAAATTTAAGAACATCCTATATATGAAACAAAAAAAACTTTGGAGGGGTAATATTAAATATATAAATTTTATGATCAATCCACATTTTAACTGACCGTTTGTGTTGTGTCCAAAAAGGCTGTGTAGCTTTGTGTATGTGTAAGCATTGATGTCGTCTCAAGACAAAGATTTACATCAATATAATCCAAAGTAGATGATGATTCATGAATATGCACTAATATGATTAACAAATGCAAACAAAAATGACAAATTGATCAAAACCTCCTTGTGACTTTTCTCATCTTCGTCTTTGTCTCCCCATTGTTTTTTCTTTCTTTCTATATTAAAACCTAGTCACATGTTACATTGGGACCAGCAATCGCTTGTTCTCCTCTTTAAACCCCAAACTTCTAAAGAGAGATTAAGCGAGAGAGGAGCACTAAGCAAAGACTTCTTTGATCTTCTTCTTCTGGTCGTCAGTGAGAGAAGAAGGAAACAAAACCTCAAAAGTGACAAAGAGGTTGCCTTTCTTTGTGCTGTAGTGAAGTGGCATCCCTTCTCCTTTGAACTTCTTCACTTCCTTGGGCTTTGTAATTCCCTGTCGTCACACAATATTTAACCCATTAAATGATATAACGGTTGGTCACTGTTTCATGTGTTTTGAGAAGGAGTGAAGGACATTAGTGTTACCGTGGAACTGATGTCAACTTCATGATCATCCAAGTGTTTGAATGATTTCTCAAAACCAACTAGCGCCTCAACCTAAAGAAGGGAAATTCGGTAGGATCAGAAAATGAGTCAAATGTTGGTCTAAGATGTAGAGATACAGTAGTAGTCTGTGGAATTTATTTACCAGTGTTATGTTAACAGTCATGTGTAGATCGTTTCCATCTCTTCGGAAACGAGCGTGTGGTGCAGTTCTGATTTTGAACTGCCAAATGTACAACAATGGTTTATTCTCTCTGATTTTGAAGTTAATTTGAAATAAAGGACAGTGAAATTAAGGGAAGAGCCTAACCTTAAGGTCTCCAGGTTCACCATCGAGGATGGGTTCACCGTCTTCATAGAAAGACACTTCCTGAAAAGTATTTGGTATTAAGAAACTTCAACAGGAGAAGTCGACGAGCTCATAAATAAATGAGTTTAAGAGCTAGTATGAAATGTAGTATCGAATGATTTTACAACAAGGGTGGTATAATTTTGAGACTTACTTCTCCATCTTTCATTCCTTTCTCGATATCAACTGTCACAAAGTATCCCTCCCTTTCGTACTTGACATTAGGGCATTTGTCACAGACCTGAGAGGAAAAGGAGGATACGTCGTTAAACAGATTTTAGGAGGAACAAGACCATCTGTGAAACTTAAATAGATATGTCCTTTACCTGCTCTGTCATCTGTTGGAACATTCCAGGACCAATTTGTCTGTGGTAAACCTCGTTCCTGCAGTTACACTTTCTCTTTCCAGGAGCTGGTTTAATCACATTCTTTTCCCTCCATACCTGATAGTTCAATGTGGAACATCCTCACTGAGAACTTAAGGCAAGTCCTTTAATTTGGCATTTACGTTAAAAAACTATCTACTCTTTTAACCAAACATCACATGAACGTAAAACAATGTCTAAAATAACACTATGAAATGTTCACTAATTTCTAAGAAACCATTTCCAGACGACTTCCATGTATTAGTGATGATAAAAGCATCCAGACATGGAGCTTAACATACCTTCATAGAGCCTCCCATGTACAAATCTTCTAGAGTTGCCTCAAGTTCCACAATCACATCATCACCCTTGACAACCTTCTCTTCTTCCTCCATCGAACCTCCACCAAAAAACCTATTAAGCACATCATTTAATCTCTGCAAATTAGCAATTGTGCAACCTTTAAACAAACATGATCCAAGATTAGGAACTATTCACGTTACAGTAGTTTCCCTAAACATAACAAAAAATTCAATTGTATCCACTATCCATACATAAAAATCACACGACTTCAATGTTTGCCAGATCCCAAACTCAGCTAATTGAAAAGATAGAATGATTATATATTCTAGTGATCCTGAATCTTGAACCTCTAGCTGAATCCTAAGGCGTCACCATTATGCACGTTAAAATGAAATGCCAGTAAGATTCAAAAAATTACGAGCTGAAAATGTCCTGCATATTCATGCCCCCTCCTCCTCCTCCTCTTCCACCATTAGCAGCAAACTGTTTAAGTCCTTCTTCACCATACTTGTTATATATCTCCCTCTTCTCCTCATCCGATAACACTTCATAAGCTGGTTACATCAACCACAATACGTCAAATTTCAAGCAGAATCAGAAGTTGCAGCAATACAAGACAAAAAAAATACTGCACACACCATTGTTGATCTCAGCGAATTTGCGAGTAGCTTCCTCATTTCCTTGATTCTTATCTGGATGATACTTTAAAGCGAGTTTCCTATAAGCTCTCTTGATCTGTTCATCCGATGCACCTTTCGGCACTTGCAACACATCGTAGTAACTCTTCCTGAAGAAAATCACACCCATATAGATATTTTTTTAAGCATTCACATTTTATATATGCACTAACTAAATAATAATAATAATATGCTTCGAAAGATTCGAATATACCCGGCAAGAACGCATATGGCATAAGAGAGAGCGAACAATAGAATACACAGCTCCGGCCACCGAATCGCCATAGAAACGGAGAGAGAATCGGATCTCTCCCAAGGAGACACCTAGCTTCGAGGGTTACTTACTCCCCTAACCTGAGATTCGTTTCGATTTTTTTTTGTTTTAACAATGAAATCCCTACTCACAGATGTGTCCTTGGAGTCGAATCTCTCACTTCCCCTTTCTTTCGCGGAATGAGCTCTTCCAAAAACGAGTTTTAGGATTCGGAGCATCGTGGCCGTGTTTACGTGTACATTGCTATGCTTAACCAATCAGGATTAAGTCTCTGACGAACGTAACCAATAGGTATCAGCCACGTGGATCAACACCGCTGACTCTTCTTTTCGTCGACTTTTAAAGGTACGGCGTCGTTTATGTTACGTCTCTAAACAGGCCCATTAAAATTGAAGAAGGCTTGTAACGCTATCTTAAAAACGTCAATGTTAATCCTTCTGGATTAATTATAACGTACAACAAGTCTAGGTTACTCGGCCCAAATACAATCAACGAAAATTTTATGTAGGTTTTTGGACCAAAAATTAAGATCATAAATAAACCGGATTTTTGTTCTGGGTAATAATAGTTATAAAAAAAAAACTTATTAAAAACATAATGTGCATGATAGGGAAAAAAGTCATTTCCGACCTCGGCAATATGGAAAGTGTCAATTTCTACATGTACAAACTATCGGTGCTAATTTATACATGCACTCAAATAAAATTCAAATTTCATACCCAATTTAAAAAATAGTATCGATTTCAAAGTCAACATCAACAAATATTAGTCAAACGCTGACTCAGATGACACATGGCTAGTGAGGTGGCATCATATATCAAAAACGACGTCGTTTTGACGATGTGATTTCGTTTCAAAATTAAAAGTAAGACCCTAGACTCGAACCCTGGTCCAAGAAGCTTTTATAGCAAACCTTTTACCAAATTATCCAACAGCCTTATTCGGAATAATATGTAATTTTTATGTATATAACTATACCCACTGGGCGAGAATCTTCATCCTTCTCGCTCCGCTTCCTTTTTTCTTTGGTATCGTCGATGGCTGCTCTTGGTTGTGCTCCGCTGTGATTTCTTCTCCATCCAGATCCGGCTTCGTTGGCTCCTCCTCTCCCAGATCTGCCCATGGTGGTCTTTCATGTTATTTTACAAATTTTTTTCAGTAAAATAATCTCTTTAAGTCGATGATTCATGGAGGTTAGCACCTGAAACAGAGCAAACCACCGGAAGAAGCGACGAGAATGGAAGAACGGTGAGCACAATGAATTTTTCTAGTAAGGTTCATAGTTATAAACATTAAAGTTCCCCTTCCTTTCGAATAAGTCTGTGGGATTAAATGGTAAAAGGTTAGTTTAAAACCCTTGATGGACCAGAGTTTGATCCGTGGTAGTACATTTGTTTTTAGAATTAAATTATAACATCAAAACGACGTTGTTTTGATATACAATGCCACCTCAATAGACGTGTCATCTAAGTCAGCGTTTGACTAATATTTGCTGATGTTGACTTTGAAATCGACACTATTTTTTAAATTGGGTATGAAATTTGAATTTTATTTGAGTACATGTATAAATTAGCACCAATAGTTTGTACAAGTAGAAATTGGCACTTTCGATATTGTACATGTGCGAAATGGCCCTTTTCCCGTGCATGATATTTGGAGATCTCTCACTTGATGTTTTGAGACGATGTAATGATGTAATGATATTTTTTATGGGAGACGATGCATGGTATATACGAAACGCTGGAAGACTTTGCCGGTTGGTCAGGTTTACATATGAATAGAGAGAATGGGAGACGATGCATGGTATATACGAAACGCTGGAAGACTTTGCAGGTTGGTCAGGTTTACATATGAATAGCGAGAAAACGCACCTATATTACGCATGCTTGTATCACGCTGAATTCGAAGCTCTGGCAAACTACGGATTCCCAGTTGGTTCTCTGCCTGTAAAATACATGGGGTCTCCCTTTGACAAGTCGAAAGCTTAAACTATCAGAATATGCTCCCTTACTCAAGAAAATCACAGCAAAATTCAATTCATGGGCCGCTAGAGCCTTCTCTTTCGCGGGAAGAAAACTGTTGATCGCTTCTATAATTACTGAAACAGCATTTTTTTGGATTTCTACCTTCATCCTTCCACAAGGTTGTATTAGAAAGATCAAATCATTATTTTCAAGCTTCCTCTGGTCAGGTAACATTGAAAAGAAAGGTCTAGTAAAAGTGGCTTGGTCATAAGTTTTTTTGCCAAAAACAGAAGGTGGACTGGGGCTAAGGAGATTTGCGGTCTGGAACAAAACTTTGTGCCTAAGATTGATTTGGCTTCTGTTTTCAACTAGTGGCTCCTTATGGGTCGCTTGGCACAAACATCACAACTTTAACAACACAACGAGCTTTTGGAACCAAATTGAAAAACCAAACTACTCGTGGAATTGGAAGTGTATACTAAGGTTGAGAGAATTGGCTGGGAGATTTCTCAAGTGCAACATTGGTAATGGAAAGTCAGCAAGTTTCTGGTTTGATAACTGGACACCATTTGGACCGATGATCAAGTTTATTGGCAGTGACGGACCGAGAGACTTGAGAATAAATCTAAACACAAAAGTCTTTGATGTTTGCAGCTCTAATAGGTGGGTTCTTGCATATCCTAGATCTGACTAGGCTTTGAGGATCCATATTCACTTAATAAACATAACCATCCCAAGGGAGGAGGAGGGGTTGGACAATTATGTTTGGATGGTGGAAAAAAAAAATTGCAATGGCTTCTTAGCTTCACTAACATGGTCCGTGTTAAGACCAAGAGTTGAGGTGGTGGACTGGGCAGATCTTGCCTGGTTCAAAGGGGCAACGCCTAAACACGCTTTCATGATGTGGATAGCAACCCTTGTCTGTTTACCTACAAATTCATGTCTCCATCGCTGGGGTATGCAGATAAACCCATTTTGTGGTCTTTGCTCCATTCAACAGGAAACTAGGGATCATCTGCTTTTGTCCTATGACTATGCTTTGTTCCTTTGGCACATTGTGAGTAGAAAGTTGGAACTATCTGCTATCAACTTCCATAATTGGTAAAACTTGCTCTCCTGGCTAAAGATTAAGAACAAAATGTCACGGCCTACTCTCCGCAAGCTGATAGTCCAATATATTATGTATGCTATCTAGAAACAGCGAAATAACTTGCACCACAACCAGACCACGTGCTGCTTTCCGTGATTTTCTAAGACATTGATCGAGAAATCATGAATTCCTTCCTCGCAAGAGGCCTCAAAAAACGTTTCAAGAAGCTTATAGGATTATGGTTACATCATTAATGATGTTCGTGCTTATCTAAGCTTGTACTGTTGCTTTCTTGTTTTTAACCTTTTTCTGCCGAGAAACTAGCTTATTAGGTTGTAACTTTTGTAACATTACATCTTTCATATTATATAATATTTGCACTTTAGCGAAAAAAAATGAGCATGAATACAGAATATCAAATCTAAATAATTATTTTAAAAAAATAACAAAATACAAAAAAACGAAAAAAAAACAGAAATGCTTAATATATTTTGTTGCTAAGGCTGAAACATGAAATAAAAGAGTGGTTAAAGTACAATCAATATATTTTGTTGTTTGTTAATTTGCATGCAAAGAAACATTAACAGTGTGGCTTGTACAATCATGCCATGTCAGATCTTTTCAATCTTCGCGTCTTCAACGAACGAAATTTTTTATACGTCGTCATTAGACGTCTCCACACGACTGGTCCCAGCCCATTAATACCATTTACATTTCATTGAAAAACCGCTGACAACAGTTTTTTTGTTGTTCACAGTTTTTTCCACTATTCGAAGAGAATTACTAATTGATAAAAAGTACGATTTTGATATTATTGTTAAAAGATTACCACTGAATCCGAATTTAACAGTATAATTGATGCAGAGGATGGAATATAATATAGTAGTAGTATCTAAGATACCCACACGTGTTTTGAGACTATTGAAATACATATTCTTTTGTTAAAGTAAGATGGAAAGTTTATGGCTATTTTGCTAATTGCTATTGTCTTATTTACGTATGCATACAACTTTGACATATAATCCTGTTTCAGTCCCTCTAATTTTAAAACAAGGTACAGGTTAAAAAAATATATATAATGTATAGATTCATATTTTAAAAACTGTAACTATAGCATCTAGCTAGTAAAACAAGGACGAGCCAGGTTGAACTGGTTAGTATCTCTCGACAGTGGATGAGCCACGACTTCTGTTTCAACATAGACCAACGTGGCTCGTCCTATCACTTGAATACTTGATACGTGTCGGCCATCTCCTTAGCCCCCATCTCTCCCCTATTCATATAAGTATTAAATACCAAATCAGTCACTTTTTGTGCTGTCGTCAGTCGCCACTTTACTCCTCTTTAATACCTCTTGACTCTTAAGGGTTAAGTGAAGTGAGTGAAACTTAACAATCGCGCGCGGGAGAGAATGGGAAGAGCGCCGTGCTGTGAGAAGGTAGGAATGAAAAAAGGGCGGTGGACGGCGGAGGAAGACCAGATTCTCTCCGACTACATTCAGTCTAACGGCGAAGGCTCATGGCGTTCTCTTCCCAAAAATGCCGGTAAATTATTTCTATACAATACTCTCCCTCTCTCTCTATCGCAGGCAGGCATGCATTAGGCCATGTTTATAGGGAGAACACATGGGGTGTTCTTAGGCATTTTAAAAATGAAAATAATTGAATAGTGGACTTAAGATCAGGCTCACTGATCTTATTCTAGAACTGTTCTTGGGCCTGATCTTGTGTGACGTATCTCTTTCGGATTGGTTGAAAATATATGGAATAAATTTGGACATTAATCTATGTATTAATTAAATAAAATGTTTGTCTTGTTTAATTAATTAAGTAATATGTTTGTTTGTTTTTTTTTAAAATTTTATTTACAATGTTTTTTTTTGTTTCATAAAAATATGGCATTGTATTTTGAATTTTAATAAAAGTTTTATAAGTTTGCAATTAAAATGTTATTTTATAAATTTTTATAATTGTAATATGTTTAAGAATATTAATAAACATTATATTATTAAATAGTATTAAACATTCTTAAATTTTTTATTAAACATTAATCTATGTATTTATTAAACATTCTTAAATTTCTATAAGAATATTATATTATTAAATATTAAGATCTTAAACATGTTCTCCCAATAACTAACTTTTTAACAAAAGTTCTTAACTACTGATTTTACATTATTTTCACAATATTTATACTCTAAGAACACCCTAAACTAATCTCCCTATAAACATGCCCTTATAAGAGAATTCCTCTTTTTTTTTTTTTTTGTTAAAACTTAGTAGTATATAGGAGAATCTTCCCTTAACCCTTTTATATTTGCATAGAGAAATTAATCAATCTCTACAATGAATATAAAGTTGTCGTAATCGTAGATACTTGATGAATAGTTCGTCAAGGCATATTAATTTGATTTTTAACAAATAAGAAAATGTAAAAAAATTTGGTTCGATGATATAAAAAAAAGTGGTATCTTTTTTTTTTCTTTTAAACTTAGTAGTATATAGGAGAATCTTCCCTTAACCCTTTTATATTTGCATAGAGAAATTAATCAATCTCTACAATGAATATAATGTTGTCGTAATCGCAGATACTTGATGAATAGTTCGTCAAGGCATATTAATTTGATTTTAACAAATAAGAAAATGTAAAAAATTTTGGTTCGATGATATAAAAAAAAAGTGGTATATTTGACATTTATAAAATTTGAGGTTTTTACTCATAATCAATTTCAAATTTTCAATGAACTAAAATCTCAATAATTTACGTATCGGGTGTTGACTGTAGGAGGTGTGAACAGGAAATTTCTTTATTATAACACAAGTATTTAGATGTATCAACGTTTTATTTTCTGCAGCTAATGTAGAATGATCTGTTCTGTTTTGCTAGTTGTTGATAAAACTGACGATCGAACTATCAATAAAAAAATTAAAAAAAAAAAAAAAACTATTTTCCTATCAACAATATTGGGATCGTAATATTCTAAGAATGTTATGCAACTGTGTGGTCGTCATATACCAAACTTGCCTTCTTGTTCTCAGACATTATTGTTTATTTACATATATGCACTCTAACTTCACAGAAAAAAAAAAACAAAACAGCTGTATACATGGAGAAGATAAAAAATGAAGAATCGTTGACTATAATTTCTTTTGCCTTAAAATCTGACGTGGTATTTTTTTTGAATTTGAGTAAATTTTTAAAACAGGGCTAAAGAGATGTGGAAAGAGCTGTAGATTGAGATGGATTAACTATTTGAGATCAGACCTCAAGAGAGGAAACATAACTCCCCAAGAAGATGACCTCATTGTTAAGTTGCATTCCACTTTGGGAAGCAGGTAACTTTTATCTATGTCTATATCGTACTTTGAAATAAATGACTAAAGTTCTAAACTTTAATAAAAACATTTATACTAAACTG
The DNA here is from genome assembly GCF_030686135.1 of Camelina sativa. Classification (NCBI taxonomy): domain Eukaryota; kingdom Viridiplantae; phylum Streptophyta; class Magnoliopsida; order Brassicales; family Brassicaceae; genus Camelina; species Camelina sativa. The sequence continues at coordinate 486,487 of NC_141895.1, read as the reverse complement.
TATATGATAATTTTAACGCTAAAATGCAGGTGGTCAATAATTGCAAGCAATCTACCGGGAAGGACAGACAACGAAATCAAAAACTATTGGAATTCACATCTCAGCCGTAAACTCCACGGTTACTTCAGGAAACCAACTGTCACTGATGTCGTCGAGAATGCTCCTCTGCCTCCGAAGCGTAAACCCGGAGGAACTAGCAGATCAGCCATGAAGCCCAAATTCATCCCGACCTCTAAAACCCCTAAATCCTTAACAAAGACAAACAAAAACGGAATGGTTTTGCCAACTACAACAATAGAGATCAATGGAGAGGGAAACAAAGAAGACGCATTAATGGTTTTGTCAAGTAGTAGCATCAGTGGAGCCAAGGAACCTGGTTTAGTACCATGTGGCTATGGACACGATGGTTATTGTAACACGAGCATTAATGGCGACGATGGAGGTTTGTGTAGCAATGACGACATATTCGATGCTTGTTTTCCACTAAACGAGCCTGATGCTGTCCACGTGTCCTCATTTGAGTCGAACAACGTAGAAAACTCTGAGCCATACGGAACGAGCTCCGCCTCCGCTGAGCATGAAAATATCGAGTCGATGGCTGATGACTTCATTGACTGGGACCTTGTATGGAGAGAAGGTGAAACCCTTTGGGACGAGAAAGAGGATCTTGATTCGGTTTTGTCGTGGCTGTTCCAGGGGGATGAAAAAGCATCTGAGAGCAGACAAAAGGACTCCAACGACATTGGAGAACCGTTGGATTTTGAACAAGAAAACAAGATGGCTGCTTGGCTTTTGTCTTGGATACCATATGCATTTTTTCATTGGTCGGATTAAAAAAGTCCCCACGTGGCTGGATCTGGTCCGTTATCTTCTTCATTAACTAGAGTAGACGTATTTACGTACCAAAAAAGAAGACAAAAGAGGGTCACTATCTTACGTTTAGAAGTAATTAGATTTGGTCACATAGTCACTACAATAATGCCTCACGTGATGCCATGCACTATTGTCTCTACTATTTATTTCCCTTTTTATACCGGTAGCCGTATGATACGTTTTAAAGAAAATACTTATTTATATAGCCTATAGAAAAATATCTCTATAAAGTTCATGGGATGGACCGTTCCTACGAATTTACTGCAAACTCAGACGCATTTCATGTGCCGACATCGTACTACTAAATAAATAATCCCTCCATTTTTATTAATTGTCAGTTAAAATTTTGTGTCATAATACTTGTCATTTTAGATTATTAATGCAAATATTCTGTAAATATTTCAATTTTATCCAACTGTTTTAATGTTTTAACTAATAAAAAAATTAGAAATTATATTTAAAAGAAATAAAACAATAAAATTAATAGTTTTCTTACTCTATGTGAAACCACTTTAGACGATAACTAATAAAAGTTCGAAGGAGTAGTACTAATTAAAATACAAAATTATGTAAATCGTATAAAGCTACGAACTACAAACAAATTGGTGTGACATCTTCCGTCTTCCCACGAAAGTTACTTGGGTGTTACCGTGTTAGTATTACCTTACTTAGATTAGAAAAAAAAACAGTCCTAAGAAAGTTACTTGGGTGTTAGTATTACTTTACTTAGAGCTTCTTTATCGGTAGTATTTTAGAGGGTTGTTAGAGGGGTTTTAAGTGTTTTGTAGAGAAAAAATAAATCAGAAAGAAAGAAAAAACAGAAGAGATCCTTTAATATAATAGACTCATTTTGGATATAAGAGGCGGTACGTGTCTTTATTTGGTTGGGCGAGAGTAAAATAGAAAAGGGGAAAAAAATATTTGACGCAGAAATTTTTTTCTTTCTCTCTTTCTCTCTTTCTCTCATTCTCTCTTTGTGTCGCGATCAAATTCTCGATCCGACAAAGGAATTTCTCCATGAATCGGAGGTTAAAGAAAGAATCAATGGAGTGTTGGGTCGGAGACGATTTGAATCGGCGGAGATCTTATCGGAGGCGACTGTAGGGCAAGCGATTTGAATCGTCATGGAGATGGTAGCAGAGGCGAATTGAAGGAGAAGGCGATTCAATCGGAAGAGAGTGGATCAATTCGATTGAGAGGGTAAGTTTCTCAGTACAATAATATGATTAGGTAAACTGTTAGGTTTATTTGATTTTGGATCGCAAATTAGGGTTTTTGATGTTTGTTCGAGAAATTGAGTTCTTGGTGTGTTTGTGTTCCGATTGATAATTGAAGCTTTAAACGGATTAGGGTAACTTGGTGTGCATGTGTTCCGATTGGGTATGTTTGTGTTCCGATTAGGTGTGTTCAGTCATTGTTTGTGTTTGTGTTTAATATTTTTTGTTATTTGTGTTTGTGTACCGATTGATAAGTGATATTGTGTGTGGTTTACACATGATTGTAAAAAAACAAAGTATATTGTTCTTGTTCGATTTAGGTTGTATTAGTATCCACTCCTTGTGATATTCATTGTAATTTGTGTAATTGTGATATATGTCTCTCTTTTGTTTTTAGGCTAAATGGGCAAAAGTGGATTGATGGATTGAGAAGTATAGAGTGTGCTACCTATTCGGCCATAAAAGAAGGTAATTATCAGTCTCTTCTTTCTTTATTTTTTTGATGTGAGTTAAAGTATGACTTGAGTTACTCATTGATATTAAAGCTTTTGTTTGTTGGTTGTGATAAATGTGTTTAGTACTTGTTAGTGTAGGTATCTAGTTAGTCATTGTTTGTGTTTGTGTGTAGTACTTGTTGTTGTTTGTGTTTGTGTACCAATTTATAAGTAATGTTTTGTGTTGTTTAGACATGATTGTAAAAAAACAAAGTGTAGTTCTTGTTCGATTTAGGTTGTGTTGTTTAAACATGATTGTACAGAAAACAAAGTATAGTTCTTGTATCCACTCCTTGTGTTTGTTTGGTATTCATAGTAATTTGCCAAATTATTATATATGTCTCTCTCTTTTGCTTTTGAGGTTAAAGCTTTTGTGTTTAATAATTGTTAGTGTAGCTATTAGTCTAGTTAGTCATTGATGTTGTACATTGAAGTTTTGTGTTAGTTGGTTGTGAGATGTTTAATGTGTGGTTGTTGTACAACTTAATTTCACAATTTAAACCAACTAATTGTAAAAGTACATAAAACATAAACCTTATAAATTAAAAGACTTCCCCTTCATAGTTATAAAACAAAACTCAACCATTGTAATATTAGTCATTCTCTCCATTTATGAATTGCACTTCTATTGTAATATGTATTAATGTTTTTATTATGTTTTGTATGTTTGAAAATTAATTAAAATGCAATATTTTCTAATTTTATAAAATCTTAAATGTTTACACATTTATACCACTTCTATTCTATTTAAAATTTTTAAATTTAAAAAAACATTATTTTCAAAAATAAGAGACCCAAAATTAGAACTTACCAATAAATGGAAAAATTTTAACTAAGAGATCATAGGTTCTTATATTCAAAATCAAACACAATTAATTCATAAAAAAATTAAAACAGTGCTTAACATCCCCTCCCTAAGATACTACCGATATTGTTGCTCTTAGGTTAAAAAAACCTAGCCCACTTAGCCATGACTGGGTTTTCCTTTTTTTTGTTGCTATCATTTATGTCATCTGATTAATTTTAATGTTCTGATTAGTAATCTATATTATTATTTTCACAGTATTTTTGAGAAGAAGACTTAAAATTAGGCAATATTTACATCATATGTCATTGTAACTAAAACATTTAATACAAAAATTTTAAAAAAAAATTAAATTAGGAAAATCGAGTATGGAAATATATATTTACCTAAAATATCTGAACAACATCAATTTCTATTTTTCTTTTTAATTACAAGTTTTAAAATGTTTTAATGAAAAAAAAAACTATAGTATCTTACCTTATTCAATTTCGATTTTCTTTAATTGGTTTGGCATTATACATGTTTTCCATTATACATGAATTGTAAAATATTTTCTATGTTAAAATGGATAGAGCAATTGATGTCAAAATGGGTAGAAAAAATATAAAAATAAACTAATAATGTATGATTTTATTATACTATATATATATATATATTTTTTGTTTTAACCTCCACAAAATGATATATGTTTTTTGACTAAAAAACATGTGTCATTTATAGAGTTATGATGTCAAATACAAATATATATATATAGATATAATATAATCTGTGTAAATATCAATAACAATACTAAAAAAGCAACAATAATTTATGGAAAATTTTATTTATCCACGGGTCCAAACCTAAACTAAAAATAATCATAAGAATGTGATGGGAATTATGTTAATATTAGTACACTTATATATATTTTGCGGGTTGATTTAGAAACACAAACAAAATATTTTAAAACTTAATTTTATATGAAAAGAGTTAAAAACCAACACTAACCCGCTCCATCATACTCAGATACAAAACTAACTATATTTTTTAATAACTATTTTTTTATCCATGGGTCCAAACTTAGACTAAAAATAATCATAAGTATATGATGGAAATTAGGTTAATATTAGTACACTTATAAATTTTTGTGGGTTGGTCAAAAAACACAAACAAAATATTTAAAACTTAATTTTATATGAAAGAAGTTAAAAACCAACACTAACCCGCTCCATCATACTCATAGACAAAACTAACTAATTTCAAATTAGTGAATAAAATTTAAATAATTTTACACTAAGTATTATACATATTAACAGATGTTTATTTTCACAACAACTAACTTTGATTGATTAAAATCCAAAATAAAAGAATTTTTATTAATTAAATTTCAAAAGAAAATAATAATTTTTATATAGATCAAGAAAATAAAATTACAAATATCTCAATATTATTGTAAAAAAGTTTAAAACATATATTCAATCCAACATAATGTATTTTTAGTAAGTTATATAAAATATATAAAAATACATAATCTTGTGGTGTATCGCGGGTTATAATTTAGTTAGGTTGAATAAATAGAAAAATCAATGAATATTAAAATTAGTCGAACTAACTTTTTACACAAAGAAAAACTGAAATGGGCATTGTCTTTTATATTTCTTTTATTACAGGCCCAATTAACAAGGGCCAGATATAAATCCGCCGTTGTGTATAGCTTCCGGTGAAGCGGCGACGATGTTTGCGGCGAGAGTACGAGCTTCTCTTAATCCTTTGTTCCATGGAAGGTATTATAATAGCTCCTCGGTGACCAGAAATTGTACGTTACTCGTTACTCTTCTTCCTGAATTGAATAATTATTGCATTTCCTAGAGATTTTTTTTCAGATAATTGAATCCACTGAGAATGTTAAACTTGACGAAATGTCTAATTCGGTGTTTCTCAGGTGAAATTGCAGAGGTTTCGAAACGTATTCTACAAGAGAGGTGAGGTTTGAATCCGTAAATTGTTACTCTTTTGGGTTGTTTGACATTGTTTCGTTCGTTAGGGTTTTTAGTAACAATTGGACTTTTTTCTTGTTGGGTAGATTCAGAGATGGAAAGCAGATTATGAGTAGCACTGGTAATGGACTAAGAATCAAACTGTTCAACCGCTCATTTCATAGCTCTCCTCAGTGTTCTGATACCTCAGAATCTGATGTAGGTACGCTTTTGTTAACCAGAGAACTTGGATGATTGAGAGAATAGATGATAAATTTTGTGATCTTGAAAATGGTGATTCTTATTATCTGTGTGAAAGTACTTTCAGGAGTGAGAACACTTGCACCTGCGTTATTTAGTCATCTTGAGGATGATTTATTCTCAGAGTTGGGTCCTGTAGAAAAAGACTTGGATCGGAATGTGATTGTGAAGATGTTAACTCAGAAGCCAGAGCCACTACAGGTTAAGAAACCAGAGCTTGTTCAGGTAAGCTTTATATAATCTTCTTCATTGAGATTTCCTTCTTTCTTCTATATTACTGAAGTGAAGTTTTCATTCACTCTATCCTTAGGATGAGGTTCTTTTCGCTGCAATGGTTTATTATCCAAAAAGATATCAAAAATTTCTTTATTGAGCTGATTTATTTTTTATTCCAGAAAACTAAAAGCAAGAAGACGAAGAAGAAGAAGAAGAAGAAGAAACATGATCAAGCTTCTGATTCAGTTTCCAAACCAATGCTGTTGACTGAGAAGCCAGAAGTTTCTTGGGTATATACATTTATCATATTTATGTTAAAACTTTTCTCTGGACAAGATTTTTGATATAAGAAGATTGAAAGCTCGTAATTGTGTGCTTAATCCATTTTTCTTACCAGAAAACCAATGGCAAGAGGAAGACGGAAACACATACTTCTTCACCAGCAAGAGATGTTACGGATTCAAATGTTTCATTTTCCAAGCCAACCATGCCATCGTCTCCTGTTCAAGATCTCAATTCCAAGTCTCAAAGCATAATCAGTCCCAGTTCAGAGCCGAGAAATGAATCCAGCTCCAAGGGTTCTGCTACCTCAAATCATCCCTCGTCAGTTGTCTTTATAAGGATTGGGAATTTAAACTCGAAAACAGCTGACTCTTTGATACACTCGATGTGCTTGTCGGTTGGCCCTCTCGAGGGTCTTGCTAGGGTTAATGAGGACACTGTTGACGTCTTATATCGAGTGAAAAAACGGAACGTGGCAGATTCTATACTGGAAGAGTAAGTGAAACTGAAGAAAATAAAAAGTCTTTTTTTTTCGGTTCTTTGAAACAAAATTCCCTAAAGCTGTTCCTAATTTTGTTTCCAGGCTAAAAGATACAACGGTAGATAACTCTCAGTGGACGGCTGAGATTTTACCAGAAGCCGAAGAAGCTTCTAAAGATGAAATGGGTCTGAGAATCACCCGCTGTTGCAAAAAATTGGATAAGCATCTGCTTATGCAGCGCATCCTTGGAAAAGACTTGGAAGTTCTACTCCATTCGGTTATGCATCTGGAGAACCATCCAATGGCTCGAGATAGGGGCTAAAGGTTTTAGTTTAGGATGTTCCCAAGAAGCCTAATGACGATCTTGGGTATCTGTTAAGGTCTTGCAGTTCCTTTGATAATCAATTGAATTGGGGTTTGATAAAATTTAAAAGTAAGGGAGTGTAACGAAACTATTATGAATTACAGGGGGCGTTAAATTTTTAAGTCCGTTAATTAAGGCGGGTGTTGCGGTAGTGAAAAGGACTGTCTTCCCCCATGTTTCAAAGTGTTGATGCAGTCATGGTGGTGGGACTCCGGTGCTCCAAAGTTACACTGGTTCCAATCTTGTAATCTCCATAGTCCACTCTATGGCTTCATATGTTTTGCTATCTATTTATGTCATCAAGAAAAGATTAAAAAACAAGTAAAAGTATTATTACAAGTGATAGCCTATCTGAAAGGGACTGTCTAGGCCTAATTATGATAGGCCCATTATAAACAGCTTATTATTTATTGGTTAGCCCATTATTAACCTTGACTGTACTGTACGTTTAGCTTTCCATTTGAGAATTGACAAAGAAACAAGTTTTTGTTCTTGTTGGCGATGTTAATTGTAAGTTTAAACAACTCCAGCGGAAGGGTGGAGTTTCTGATCGTGTTGAAGCGTGAACACAAAAATACCAAAACTAGGGTTTACCCGCTTCTATATATTTGAAACTTTCTCAAAAAGTCCAATTTTGACTTGTAAACTATATAAATAAGTAATATTTTACTGAAGAAAATTAGAAATTACAGCTTACATTTGTGTCATTTGATATCGGAAATAGAAAGTTCCCACGCAGGAACAGTGTGAGACAGATCAGATCAGCACAGCTAAGCAATGAAGTGTACAGTAGTTACGACTTTACGTAGACGATTGATTGAAGTGACACCCTCCACCACTTGTTGTTACTTATAGTTTTTGTCCATAAAACTATTTTCCACTAATATATTAATTTAAATATATTCTTTTTTTTGTTTAATTTCTGAAACTCGTACGACTTTAGACGTGAATCATTAAGATGTGGTTATAAAGTTGGTTATAAAGTTTTACTATAGGTAAACATTGCTTTAGTTAAACATCATAGATTGTAAATAAAATTATTCTAAAGTAAAATAAACAAAATAAAAAAATATCTTTCAAAACTATCTGGAAAAAGTGTCTAATAATAAAATAAAAAATTACGGCCATGTTTTTTTTATGACTGGCCATCCTATGAATGATTTTAATAGTGTTTTTTCATCATAAAATATTTTTTAAAAATTTTGCATGAGTTATTATTATATTGTGATATGATCTCTGATCAACTGAGTTAAGATACAAATAAAAACAAGTAAGCTAGTCTGCTTATAAAGCATATTAAGGTCCCATGACATGACTGTCTTTAATGTAATCTGTCGCAAATTATTACGCTTATTGATTTTTATGGAGAAGAAAAGCCAAAAAACCAAAAAAAATGAAGAGAGATTTTCACTTTTCAGAGGAGTGGGTCATGTCAAAGTATGGACCTCCTCTGTTCTGTTCTTTACTACTCTTCTCTTACGACAACTCACGTGGCCTTTTCTTTCGTTTTCTTATTCCGCAAAATGTATAAAATCAGAGAGCTTATATATAAACTTTGGGCCCAAACTGAGACAAGTTCATGTGGGTTGAATATATTTCAGATAGATAAGACAGCTAATCTTTATGTTGTGCGGTGGATCGCTAAGTAGCTATACGTGCACGTCAAATTATATATTATTCGGTTTTTATTTTCAACGACAACTTTTGCCGCAGCAGTGGCAGCAAAAAACGACACCGTTCGTATTCGTTGTTAATTGTAATTATGAAATATCTTATTGTTGAATCAAATTCATCTTAGTATAGTTATGAAGGAGATTTGCTTCACATTTCAACACAACCTAATCTAATATGAAATATCTTATTGTTGAATCAAGAGTGTAGATATTTTAACTAAGGACACAAGGAAGAAAAAACCATATAAAACTCATGGTAGGGATGATAGTGAGTGATATTAACAATATAATAAAGCATATAGTAATATTTTAGCAAAAGGCCAATTAGATAAGACTTGAAAGATGCAGTTTCAATCACCAAATGTTAATAAGACAAACCACAAATGGGTCATGTAGAATTGTAGATGATGAAGATGCTCTCTCTTCTTAACTCCTTCACTCACATAGTCACATTACTCCAAAACACAACAACTCACTCATGGCCCCTCTCCCTCCAAATTTTCTCATTTTAATTATTTTAATCTCTATCTTTTGCAGATCTCACAGAGTACTTACAAAAAATTATTGCACTCTCTCTCTCAAGTCTCAACAAACTAAAACCCCACCCCACCATTATTGTTTTCATTACCTTAACTACCTTGTCCAAAAGATAACTAGAAAAAACTCACAAAACTGTTTTTACTACAACACATCACTGTAATATTTTTTTTAGATTCTGAATACATTCCCAAGAACTAAAAAGAGAATCATAGTAATTAAATCTAAGAACTGAAAAATACAATGACATATACTATATAAGAGAGGATTCATAATCTATACATAAGAAACATTTTTTTGCTTAATCTAATGATATGATGACTTAACCGGATGAAACTGGGTTTAAGCTACGGGCTAAACCGTTCAACGCGCTGTAACCTTTGGAACTAAACCCTAAACAGCCAAAGAGCCCATGCCTGTAAGGCAAATATGTCCTCTTCTTCATCTCCTCTGCTTGAGCTCTGTTCGTTGTGTAATGTAGCTCGTGAGCAGACGGCTGTGATCCTCGCCGTTTAGCTATCCCGTTGGTTGGTTTTCCGACGGTTGGAGTTTTCTTCGCCGGCGGTTGTTTCTGTTTCTGCTTCTTGGATTCGTCAACTACAGTTTCTTGAATCGGTTTCTCTTCAGCAGCAGGCTGAGGAGATTTGAGTTTCTTGTCTTTGAAATTGGAAGGAGAGAATGAAATGTTGGACCAGAACTTCTCTTTAGCGTTGCCTCTTCCTTCGCTTTTGCTACGATGAAGCAGATCCTTGAGAAAGATCCATTTCTTGGAGTTTCTACCGTAAGAGGATGATCGTGAAGATGAAGCTGAACAAGACGGTGTCGTTTCAGCTGAAGGCACGTTCTCGTCTTCTTGGAGCTTCCTTATAATACACTCCTTTACCTCTCTCTCTCCGGCGACTCCTTCTTCTTCTTCTTCATCCTCTTGGCTCCATTGGTGATACGCTGCGTTTCGTAGCGGGGAGAGAGATCTGGCTTTCCGATGAACAGATCTGCTTCTGAGTTTGAGATCTCTGCCACGCTTCATCTCACCGTCTGGTGTCTTGGCATCTTCGTCGTCGTCTTCGTCGTCTTCCTCGTTCTCCAGATCAAGAAGCGGCGATAGGATCTGAGGTCTCTGAAGATGAGAGGAGAGCTTCATGGGCTTGATCTGGCCGTTAGAGAAGAGCTCTTCAGCAGAGGTCATGGAAGGACCACTGCTCGAAGACAACCTCGAGGAGAAGTCAAACTCAAAGTCGCCGCAAGAAGAGGAGTTGAGCTTTTTAGGATTCTCGGATGAAGAAGAAGAAGAAGCAGAGCAAAGGAAGAAATGCATCGGACTCGACGGAGCGCTGAAGAAGTATCCTGGAGGAGGACCACGACCGGGACTAGAGGGAGCACTAACGAACGGGGTGGAGCAAGCAGAGCCAGAACCAAAGTCGTCACTGAAACGCGGCGTTTCAGGATCGCCATGACCAAAACTCTCAACAACATCCATAGTAGTAGTAAGTTAAGTAAGATTGTGACTGTTGTGGCTTCTTTCTCAAGAAAATGTTTTTTTTTTTTTGGGTGCAGAGAAAGAGAGAGAGAGAGAGCGCGAGGAGCGAGGTTAACGAAGCAGAGTTATACTACGTATTTATGTTGTACATTTTTTATTCTCACTATTTATTGATTTTTTTTTTTGTGCGATTCTCAAAACCTTTATTTAATTTATTTATTCTGTATAATATTCTTATGCTATTTTCCTGTAGAGGAAAAGTAAATTACAGTATACGCGATCTTTTTTCATAATTTGTTTAAATTATCTGACATGTTTGTTTGCATGACTATATATTATTATTATGAGGTAAATAAAATTGTTTTTTTAGTTGATGAATTTGATAATGTATTAGAGGTAATGCTATGGTTGTTGTTGCTTAGGATTCGGCAGGCTTGATCCAATAGAATAAAGAAGAAGAATCTACGATATGTTTTTTTGGAATTTTTTACATTTATGTTTTACGATTTTACCCATTACAATCTTTATTTCATATATTTTATTTCATTTTTCAGAGAAAAAATATTTATTTTGTTTTTTAGAAGAGATACTATTTTATATATGATTAAATGTTTCTACACTAGAGCTTCACATAAATAGCCATATAGATAAGGAGATTGCTAGCTTAAATATATTAGTAATTCTGGAAATGTTGGAACCATAGATAGAGATAAATGTCCTGTAGAGTACTTGCTGGGGTAAAAATGCTTGAGCTATCAAGTTCAATGATTCTTCTCCTCAACAATAGTTGTATCTCCTTCTTGATTTGATCCGTGGACTTGAAAGAGGGTGAGTGTAGTCTGCTGTTGCGTTCTGTCCAGATGAAATAAATAAGAGCTTGGTAGACGATCTTGCAAATGACATTGAGCTTCCTATTCGAGGTAGGATTCTTGATCCAACTCAGAGTTCCCATGAAGGTAGATGATTGAGATGGTATGAACGAAGCAAAAAAATCGAGCCACAGAACCTTTGAATACGAACACTGGAAAAAGAGATGGTCTCGAGACTCCTCCCCTGAATGACAAAGTAGACAGTTGGAAGGGACTTGAAGATTCCATCTCCGCATCCTGTCTCTTGTGGTTAGCCTATTTAAAACCGTAAGCCAGGCCATAAACGCCATCTTTGGAATTCTCTCCTTGAACCATATCTGAGAGTGCCAACTAACCGTATCACCAGGCGGATGCAAGTGCCTCCAAGTTTTAAGAGAGGAGAACGTACCTAGGGATTGATCAGGAGTTAGGTTCCAAGCAAACTCATCACCACCAGTTCGAGCTAACGGGGGATGATGATTCTGCAAACATTCGCGCAGTAGTTGGACTTGGGGATTCCTTCCTCGGGTAATAGACCATCCCCCATTCCTAACGGCTTGGGAGACCTTTGAGAGTAGACCTATACCAGTAACTCTCGGACCAGAATCTCCAATGACATCAATGAGATGCCCCAATCATGTCCAGTTATCATGCCAGAACAAGGCTTCATTGCCAGATACTATTTCACATGAAATGAAGGGTCTTGCCAAATGACGTAATTTAACAAACCTCCTCCAAATCCAACTTCCTGAGGATCTGAAATCTGTAGTCCAAAAGCTTCTTCCTCGAATAAGGTGCTTCCTAACCCATGAAACCCAGAGAGAACCAGCTTGGGAGAAGATTAACCAAATTAGCTTCAAGCCAAATATGTGGTTCCAATCCATGAGCCTTCTAAGCCCTAGACCTCCTGCAGTTTTTGGTGTGTATACAACTTCCCAAGAGACTTTTGCGCCACGAGCAGAGTTTGCAACTCCTTTCCAGAGGAAGGCACTACAAATTTGTTCAAGTTCCTCAATACATTTGTTTGGAAGAATAAAAATGGAGGCCCAGAAATTGATGGTACAGTTGATAAATGATTGTAGAAGCTAAAGTCGTCCCGCAAAGGAGAGGTGGCGATGCGTCCAACCCGAGATACGAGCCTTGAGTGAGCTTCTGTAGTCTGAAGGAGTGAGCTTCTGAGTGATCAGTGGAACACCGAGATACCTGACTGGTAGAGATCCATGGACTAGGTTGAGAGATAATGCCATTCTCCGAGTTTCCTCTCTATTGTTGCCATCCAGGAAGAGGCAAGACTTTGCCAGATTGATTCCCAAACCCAAAGCTTTCTTGAACTGATCCAGAACTTGTACAATTGCAGTGAGGGATACCTCCGACCCATCAAAGAACACAAGAAGATCATCCGTGAAACTTAAGTGGGTGATGAGAGGATCAATACATATCGGATGAGGCTTGATCAAATCTTGTGTAGTAGCCAAGTCGAGCTTCCTTGATAGAATGTCCATGACCAGAGTGAATAGAGGAGCTGATATCGAGTCACCTTGCCTTAGCCCTTTTTGCCCCGGGAAGTATCCTATGAGTTCACCATTAAAAGCCACTGAAAAGGATGGAGTCGTAAAGCATGTAACCAACCATTTGATGAAAACTAGAGGCAACTCATAAGCCTTGAGAATGTTGATCAGGAAGTTCCAGTCCACATTATCAAACGCCTTGGATATATCAATTTGTAAGCATCCTCTGGTGGTAGGTCCTTCCTTATTGAAGTCTGCAACCAATTTAGCAGCCAGGAGAACATTCTCACATAGCAGCCTCCCTTTGATGAATGCAACCTGGTTACGTTGAACCGCTTGATTTGTGAAGAGCTTTAGTCTTCTTGCCAGCAACCTTGAGATAATCTTGTATATCGTGTTACAGCAAGAAACGGGTCTGAACTCGTTCAGTCTTTCTGAAGTTAGAGTCTTCGGTATGAGCGCCAGAATGGTAGCATTTGTCTGCTTTAGTAGCTTCCCAGTTGTGAACAATTCAGTGACTGCAGCAATGACATCATGACCAACTAATCCCCATGAGTTAACAAAAAAATCCGCAGTGAATCCGTCTGGTCCAGGCGCCTTATTACGAGGAAGGGAAAATAACGTGCTTGTTACTTCCTCAGGAGTTGGAATAAGTTGGAGTTTGGTTGCCAATTCATTGTTGCACCTGAATGGAGTGAGATCTTTGATTTCCTGAACAGACAACGGTTGTACCGCATCATTCTTGACTCCAAGCAAATTCTGGTAGTACTCTGTTATCAATTCCTTTAGCTGAAACGCCTCTGAAATCCTGTGATCATCATCAGTGAGAAGGTAGCAAATTCTGTTCCTTGCCTGATGAGCCTTGACTGACTTGTGAAAGAATCTCGTGTTCGAATCACCCTGTGAGTACCATCGTATTCTCGATTTTTGCTTAAGGAATGACTCTTCAGCCGAAGACAAGAACAACCATTTTTTCTTTAGTTCCTTCTCCTCACGAAATAATTGTTGAGTTGGCCTGCTAAGGACCTGAGATTGAATCCTTAATAGTGCTTCATGTGCTTCTGTTGTTCTAGCCTGAATATTGCTGAAGTTGTTTCGATTTAGTGCCTTACAACCAATCTTAACTTCCGTAAGCTTCTGACAAAGTCCATACATCGATGTACCTCTCAAAACTGGTCTGTTCCATGCGGATTCAAGTATACTTGCATAGTCAGGATGAGTAGATAAGAAGTTATAAAACTTGAAAGGTACCTTCCTCCTCTCGACTTCAGTGGAGGTTGTGACTAGAATAGGAGAATGGTCAGAACCACCTGGAGCATCAAAAAGGGCAATTGACTGAGGATAAGTATCCAACCAAGCTTCATTTATCATCGCTCTGTCCAGTTTCCTTTTCATTGGATTCAGCTCTTGTCCATTGTACCAAGTGTGAGAAGATCCTCGACCAGGCATATCCATCAACCCACAATTGTCTATACACTCCTGGAATTCCTCCATACCACGTAGAGGAAGCGGATAGGAAAGCATAGAGTAATGGTCCTGTGCCTGTAGAATTTGGTTGAAGTCACCGAGGACGAGCCAAGGTAAATCACGTTGGCTGCTATAATGATGCAACTCTTCAAGCGTTAACCATAGATCACGTCGAGCTATCATACAGTTCCGGCCATACACAAAGGTAACTGAGAAAGACTGATTCGTTGAAGTATCAAAAACGCCACAAGCAATTACCTGATCAGTTTTTTTGTAGATGAACACTTTAAGGGAAGGATCCCACACTACCCAGATTCTTCCATTACTTGCTTGAGATGAGTAGTTAGAATCCCATCTCCACCCTGGGAAGGTATTAGTCAAAATAGAGTTAGCACTCTCCTGATTCACATGAGTTTCCAAAATGCCTCCTATATGAGGTCTTTGAGACTGAATTCATCTCTTAAGCTCCTGTTGTCTATTAGAGGTATTTAACCCCCTTATTATAACAAAAAAGTTGTATCTTCATCATCAATGGGCAAAAAGTGTTGAAAGCTAAGCTTTCAAGCATGATGATGGGGACGACCCTTCCCTGGGCGTCCATTGATGGAGTTCTTAACACTCTTCTGAGTCCCTTTCTTAGACTTGTTAGGATTGGCTGACAATGAGGATCCAATAGCCCTTGTCCTCCTATTAGAACCTTCGGGATGCACTTGTTTCTCTTGTGTCAATCCAACTCTCTGGACAGAACTTCCTGTGCTCTGCTTCTTTGACAAATCTGTCGATCCCAATAGCACCTGAGACTTAGAATAGAAGCTTCACCAATAACTACAGTGTTATTTTCCTGTATTATAGCAGCTTTGTCCTTGTTCGCAGTATCAGTTTTCTTAGGTGAGTTCGATCTACGCTTGACCACCGTCCATTCCGATGGAGAGTCTGCAGGAGGAGATTCAATCTATCGATGGGTTGGTTTAGGTCTGAACTCTTGCACCGAAGGATTTCCTAAGTTGATAGCAGGAGTTGCAA
Source organism: Camelina sativa (assembly GCF_030686135.1). Taxonomy (NCBI): domain Eukaryota; kingdom Viridiplantae; phylum Streptophyta; class Magnoliopsida; order Brassicales; family Brassicaceae; genus Camelina; species Camelina sativa. The sequence goes on along the minus strand of NC_141895.1, from coordinate 471,006 downwards.
CATTAGCCAGAGGTGCGATTGCAGTAACCTTAGAAGCATCAACCGAAGTTCTTTCATCAGTGCTCCTTGTAGGTATAGGAGGAGCTGATATTGATACGGTAATAGCTGGTGCAGAAGGACAACGGTGGTAGAGATGACCAAACTCACTACAGTAATCACACTTTGGCGGAAGCCGAGGATATTCAACCCAAATTCTGATCTCGTTTCCATCATCATCCTCCACCAATACTGAATGAGGGAGCTCCTTTTTGAGAAGTATCTCGACTTTGATTCTAGTGTCCGCAGTCAGAGGAGGCAACTGAAACTTCTCTGTATGGAGAGGTTCTCCTATTCCAGAAGCAATTGTACTTAGACATGGGAGAGAATATAGCTGAGGAGGTACGTCTTTAAGAATAACCCATATTGGGAGTGATATGAGCTTAACTGGAGTGAGTGAAGTAGTCGGAGACCAGGCAGTGACAGTGAAAAGGCAGTTCCCCGCTTGCCAACATCCCACCTCTATAACCCATTTCCAAGTAGCTTCAGAAGGAATATAAATGAGCACAAGTCCATTCGCTAGACAACGAATGTTTATACGACCATTTTTACCCCAGATAGGATTAAGATCAACAAATATTTTTCCAGGAGGTGGAGGATTGCCATGGAAATGGGCCACTATGTGGTCTTTCCAAGTATCGGAAGCTTTAAGTATCACTGCAGCAGGAGCACGAACTCTCGGAGTACCATCCTCTGTGTAAGATGGTTTAGCAGCCTTTGTGAGATTCCTAAGACTAGTGTCAAACCTTTCTGTCCAAACTAGCTCAATATCTTCTATTACCGGTGGAGTTTTAATCGCAGGAGGAGGAAGAGGTAAAGATTCAGAAATTGGAGGTGTAGAGTCAGGGGATACATTACCATTCTCAATCAACAAGGATGGAGGAGGAGGTGGAGGTGGATAAGACGAAAGTAAACTTGCTCCAGATCTGAAATGGTCCGAAGACACCTTGTTTAGATCTGGAATCAAGGTTGGTCCTTTGCAGGTTAATTCCTTTGGATCTGGTGACTCAGATTGTGACATTGAGGAGTTCTGAGGGCAGAAAAGAAGAGGGGAGAGAAAGGAAAGATTCTCGTCGGCAACGTGAGGCCAACCGACGGTATCGATGGATCTTAGGTCGTTCTTCTTTTATCGTTTTCTTTTATGGCCTTCCAATCTCGTTAGTTTTCATTTTAACATTTATTTTGTTAGGCAATAACTCAATGAGTAAAGGACCAATGCTATCGTGACATTCACTATAAATAGTAGAATCAATTCAAGTCGGCTTATATAACTTTTTCTACTTTTTTCTCTGACATAAGCTATAGCTACTCACTTTTCAATTTTAATTTTCAAATAGAAGATCTAGCTCATCTCTCAATAAATAAAATGAGCTAATATCCATGTTTGTGTTCGTGTATATTTATTTCGTATCAGTAAACCCATTTCAAATTTTTTTTATCATACTATTTGAATATTTGATTTGTTTGCTCATGTACTAAAATTTCGAAACGTATGAATTCATTTGGACTTCAATTTTGTTGCTTAACATCTCTCTCTCTCTACATGAACATGATGACTACATCAAATTTATTTTATTGCGCAAAATAATAGAGTGCGTGCAGAATCTGGAGAAAATCACAAATGATTAAAGACAATACACGAAAATAATTAACACAAGCGGGGGGGGGGGGGGGGGGGCATTATTGTAATCCAGTAAAGGTTATTATGGGTAAAGCGAATAAAAGAGAAGACGTGGCTTCACGTGCTAAACTATGATCGTGCGTAGAAGGTGCTTTGCTTTGGTCTTTCTCTCTCTTTCACTATAAAAACAAAAAACTAAACACACACTTCCCCATGCTCGTGTAATTTAATAAACCCTCTCTATATATATTCGTACTAACTTAAATGGGCCTTAGTAAAGTATTCCATGGGCTTCATTAATATGTTAAAAAATGCATAATTTGGGCCACATATCTGGACCGTGTTGGACCTGAATCATACAACGACGTTGTCTTGCTTTATCATCAAAAAACACTCCTTTGAAAATCTCACCAAAACAAAAAAGTTGCCGGAGATTATCGCCGACGACAGGCTTAAGGCATGATTCGCCGGAAAATACAAAGAATACAATGAAATCATCCGTGGATAATCTGAGAGTACCTGTTCTTGATCCAACGAAACCCTTTCTTGACGGTGGCTTTAACTTTGCCTTCCATAGCGTAAGCCTTGTACGTTGCGATTCTCTTCTTCCTCTTTGTTTCCGCGTCGAACAATTTCCACGGAGCAGCGGTCGTCGTGGATGCACCCGGAGGAGGGGGGATACTCTGGTGAAAGTCTGGTGAGACGGGTCGAGTTGAGTAGGTTTGTGTTGTTGTTGATTCACCAACGCCGTAACCTTTACCGTTAACGATCTGCATCCATCGATCAACGGCTAGTGTTTTTTGGTTCGACCCGAACCCGTCCATTGTCTCTAGAGCTCCTTCCGAATTAGGAAGAAGCACCGGTAAGAGTATGGATTTGGATGATTCTTCGATTTTGGGATCGATACAGATTAATAAGGGGAGATTGTGAGAGGCTCTGCGATCGATGAGGCGCTTTCTCGTTTTTTTTTTTTTAATGATGGTTAATTTTAGAAAAATAAAAGAAAACTTGGAAAAAAAAATGTGATTTATATGGTAACTTTGTTAATTCTCTTCTTCTTTGCCTTTACAATCTATATATATATATTTTGCAAGTTTTCCATCTAAATATGTATATATACGAAATTATAAGGAAAATGAATCAATCCATATATTTACCTTACAGTTTCAAAATGTTAATAACATTTATATGGTATCTTTGTAATGTATCTTAGGTGGAAAAGTTTATCTTTAGATGGTTTGTAAGCTGGCTTCCGATGATAATACATTTGGGTATTTGTTTTAACAACATTCGGCCCAATGTTTAAATAGTGTATTAGGCTCATAGCAAGAACAAGTTGATTCAAAAAACAAAGAGAATTCAACCAAAAAAACCCAAACTTTCCTGAATTTACCTGAAAAAGTATTAATTTCTGGTCTAGCCAAATAAATACTCAATTTTTGTTGATTTTCAAATATAATAACAAATTTTTCATTGACTTGCCAAATTAGCACGTTGTTTATAAAATTAACAGAAAATTAAACGTCATTAGCAACACGTTAACATTTGAGGTTAAATCATACGACGTCGTTTTGAAATTTTTAATTAAAAAAAAAATGCATCACCAAGGGTCGAACTCGTGTTTTTATTATATGCGTACACAGAATTATACCACTGTACCAGCAGCAACTTTCAAACAATGTTGTAACATACTTGTTTTTATTATATGTGTACACAGAATTAAAAAAAAAAAATAATCAGAGTTTATCGACGTCTCGAGAGAATAAAACCTTGCCGTAGAGCAAGCACGTCGAATTTTTTTCTTTCTTTTCAACCTTCAATTCACAGATGACACCACCTAATGAATGGGATAATGGAATGGCCTATAACTAATTGTAGTTGTTTTGTCTATAGTGTTTTTAGTTATACTCCCTCCGTTTCAAAATATAAGATGTTTTAGAGGTTTTGGTTTGTTTCATAATATAAGATGTTTTCAACTTTCTTGGCAACTTTTAGATTAATTTCATATTTTTTATTAGTTGTTTTATGTAGTCTTGTTTTTGATTGGTTAAACTTTTTAAAAGTAAGCATTCTTTATCATGCGTGCTTTTAGCCAAAACATCTTATATTTTGAAACGGAGGGAGTATATTTTATAAGAACTGATTTCATCCCTCCACCTAGAATTGCATGGTCTGATTTGGGCTAGAGAACGTTTGCTAAACCACAACCATTTTTGTTTTCTGTTCATTAATAGTTTTAGCAGAACTAATTGGAAACGGATAAAATGGCCAACGTTTGTTTGTCTGAGAGTCAAGGTCTTGGGTACAACAAATTCATCCGATTACAAAAACTGTTTTCTTAGCGCGTAATATTCGTTTCTAATCATTTATTTATGTGTCACTTTAATTAATTATCTTTAACAGAAAAAGATACTAGTTGCATTGCATTTTGCAGCTATGTGCAAATGAGTTTTAGTAAAGAAAACAGTGTTGCACGCAATTCCTGCATGCGGTGGTAGAGGGAATCTATCGATTTGATCAAATCACAGCTCAATCATCTCATTAATTAATGTTCCCATTACGTTTTCTTCAGTCAAATGTTTCCCACGATAAATAATTACTAATATTGTACTGATGTACATATGAGTGAAACCGATGTAGCCTCACCTAAAACATGCTACAATTTATTTGATTTAGACATTTTTAACGTAAAATATAGTAATTTCAAGACAAAAGAGACTATACATTACACTAAAACAGACACATGCGTGTCTATCTCACCCTCTATAATCTTCTTTACAAACAGGCTTGCGACGAAGAAGAGTGATCCAACGGTTAGGATTAAGCAGAAGATTTGTCACATGGCCCATGAGAGTATCGTCACACTCACACAGCGCCATTATTGCAAAAGTGATCGATTCACACTTAAATATAGATTATGCGATATTCGTTAGACACTAAATACCAAATGCTGAGATATTTTTGTTGACCTCATGACAAGAAATCACATATCGTCGATTAAACAACAAAGGGAATCAACGCTAGTTCACAAAAACAATCAATGATATACACTCTTCTTCACTATCCGAACCGTTCGTTTTTGGATAACAACTTCTTCACAAAAAACTGTATTAATCGAGACATGATCATTCATTGTTTGATTTATTGCTAACTAATTATAATCGTTATGTTAATAATAAACTTAAAAAGGGAATGAAAAAAATGTCAATCAATATCATACCGAATATTATTACGTATAAATAAATACATATAGATGCGTGTAACTAATCACGTGTATGCAGCTGCTGCCTATACAGCTGATTTTAATTAAACCATTTAAGGTCTTCCTCATAGTCATCATTATTATAAAGGGAACCCAACCAATATCTCTATCTTCCTCTCTTTAATTTCCTCATTCGTCTCCCCCACTCTATCTTTTTATTATTATTACTTATACACATCTCTAGATAGCGAGAGAGAAAGAGTGATGGAGATAACGCCGAAGAGGTACTGGCGGAGGTGGAGAGGATACGAGAAGCTTGATGGGTCATCATCATCAGAGAAGAAACCGGGTCGAAGGACAGGGAAACGGGTCAAAATGGATCCGACAAGAAAGAAACGGTTTTGGAGGATCAAGATCGTGCCGAAACTGAGGATCCTGAAAAAGGCGTCGCCCAAGAAGTTTTTGGTGTGGCTACGTGACTCTTATGTCAAGATGATGATGCGTTTGGCTAACTCACGGGTTGTCGGATCATCTGGATACGGTGGATCCGTATTCGGGTCGGGTCCAATGAAGGAGTATGATGAGAAAATGCTCGTGGAGATTTACAAGTCGATATTGATGGCGCAGTCTCAGGGGAATCTCGTGCACCGCGACACACCTAATAATAATATCAACAACAAGATTGCTTCTGAACCAGCTGTTGTTCCTGTCTCTTCTTCTCTTGTTTCTTGTTAGGTAATGATACAAACAATTATCCTTTTTCTTAAAAGAAATAATTTATAGTAATAAATTTCCAACGAAGAAGAAGAATCATAAATTTGTTTAATACTATTTCGAGATTGCTGATTGGGCGAAGTTGTGATTTTAATCTGTATCAAATTTTACATAATAAAGAAGAAAAAAATAGTACCCCCCACAAGATAAATAAATAGATAGTGGAGTGTGGGTCCAAAGAGTAATGTTTATTTAATGCGTTTTTTCTTCATTGATTTATCAAAAGTTTTGTTGGAAATATAAGAGTTTTGCATTTACATCGTAATTATTTACGGTACGGTTATACCAATCATGTCTTTTATGTGTCCAAAATTTTATATATCAAAATCGTCCCTATAAGTAAACTAAACCTATAATTAATCTAATTTTTGTTGACTGTTAAATGGAAATTAAGTTGACCACTTTTGTAGTTTTATTCAACGAAAAGCACGGCAATCAGGCACGTATTATGTGTAATTGAATTAATTAACAAAACCTGAACCTAAATAAATACCTAATCATGTGTTCATTATGAACTAGTGGGTCTAACCTTTTTCGATAAAGCTAGCATATTCACTCCTTGGTCTATATATACTCTATACGAATCGTGTATAATACGATACACAAACGTATATATAGGAATCCTATTAAACGGAGAATTAGTTAGGGATATTCATCACCTATTCATCACTAGTACAGTATTACCTTTGAATATTGCCATATTTGGGCTAATCTTTGTCGGTGCTATACATTTGAATAGTTCCGTTACTTCGTTAAGTCGTATTCTTTACAAAATTATTGGACTCGTCAATACTAATCGCAACTTGTATTATTTTTTAACTTATTGGACCACAATACTACTAATCGCGAACAATTAGGACTGTGCATGACTCTCTTTTAATAAATGACCATATTGGGTCAAATCCTAAATATTTGGGCTTATGAAGTTCCGAGCCTATAATTGGCCTTCAAAATATGTATATGGCTATTTTATAATTAGTTCCCCGAGTATATTCACATATATGTAGCAGTTTCACTTCATACATTAAAGCCTGAATTGATATTATAAAAGTTGTACTGATATTAAATCTTACTTTATGTACTCAAGTAAGCATAAGATGTGAAGTTTGCTATCGATCTTCGAAGTACATCAAGTCCTGACCCAATAAATATTGCCTCTATGCTTTCGTCTCGAAGTTAATAAAAATGTAGAGTAATTTGCCAACTCCTAAACTTCTAATTTCTAGGTTCATTACTTATGGCGCAAGCAAGCAATGAACATAGCGAGTTTTCCACGGGGTTCCTAGGATACAATTAGCCATCGTTGTTGTGACCCCAAGTAAGTGATTAGCGGCTTCATTTGCAAATAAATAGTGTGGACTTTATTATTTTGTCCCCCCACGATATATATATAGATCCAATGTATGCGTCTAAACGTTTCCGTGCGTTGAGATTTATTTAATTTATAAAACAAGCACTACAACTTCTACTAATGTTTTAAAAAAAAAAAAAAAAACACTATAGCTTCCTCTTAAATTTGTACACATTTAATTATATTGAAATAGTTGAATCTTAACATTTTGTTTACTCAATAAAGCATCTTAACGAAACCAGAAAACGAGATTATAAAAAGAATTTTAATTACAAATTTGTTTATTCTCTCAATTATGTTACGTGTATGTACATGTGCATCTTTGATTATATAATAATTAATAAAGAGAAATTTCTTTAAATACCATAACAAATATTTTTTTTTCCAAAAATATTATATTTTTGTTTTTTTTTTCAAAAATAGCACAAAAGTTTTTTTTTCAAAATTATCACGAACACAAAAAATTGATTTTTATAGATATAGATTTTTTTTTTAGGTTTGGGTTGACACATTTAGTTTTAGGGTATAGTTTTTAGGGGTAGGGTTTAATATTTAGAATTTAGAAATTAGTTTTTAGTATTAGAACTTTATTTCAGTTATGTGGTATTTTTGGAAAAAAATTATATTTTAATGATATTTTTGGAAAAAAATTAAATTATTGTATTTTTAAAATAAAAATTTATTTTAGTGGTATTTATGACAATTACCCGTTAATAAACCAATTGATATAAATTAATCAAGAAAGAGTTGACCAAAGAGCATAAAGTCCATTAGCTCAGCAGTGAATGAACGAATGAATTACTTGAAAGTTTGTTGTGTGGCACATGGAGTTTCGTGGTCGGTCCATATAAGAAAACAATTTACATAATATGAAACATTTGTTTATTGATTCTACAATTTTCGTAACATTTCATACTCGTACTGAATTGTCCGATTCAGTTTCTAATATTTTTTTTGAAACATACTATATAGTTATACAATGACATATGAACCATCCATGGTTGTTATCAATAGTGAAATATGAGTTTACTTGTGTAAAATGAATCGTCTTAGTCCCTCACAAGGAACAAATATAGTTGTCATATACAACCATTTTTTAATTTAAAATCAAATAGGAGTGGTACATTTTAACTACCCCTGGGCTTTCAGTCAGACCCGAAAAAACCAACCCGAGTAAACCGAAACATTCGGTTTTTGGGACCGAGATAGAAGGATGAGGAGAACCGATCGAGAAAATTAATTTGCGGATTCGGTTTCGGGAAATTACGGTTTGGGGGTTCATTTCCGATCGGTTTTACTAAACCGAGGTATAAATGGTGTCTCATTAACCCTAATAATCACTTTCAGTCTTTCACCCTCGAGAAAAAACCTTCTAACCCTACGCAGCCGACTACGAAGGCGATTCTTCGAGAAACCCAAACTCCGTCTCAGTCACTCATCATCATCATTTCTTCTCTCGTTCTCTTAATCTCTTCTTCTGTTATTCTTCGTTGTCTTTTATAAGTAGATCTTTGTTGGAAAATTCCCGAAATCGAAAGATTTGGTGAACCCTAATCCCTAAATCGAGAAGGTAAACTCTTATTCCTTTCAATCTATGTTCTTATAATTGAAATCGTTTTAAATCCTTGGGTTTCTGTTAATTTCTAGTACCCTGATCTCGTTAATGTCAGATTTCCAAAAAAACCTAACCCTAATTTTTTCAAATCGATTTATTTTCCAAAATTTGGTATAGTTTCTTATAATTTCGTCTTCTGGGTTGTTAAATTTAGTCGTAATTGTTTTCATCTGAGATTTAAACACAAACTAGGGTTGCTTTAATCGATTGTTGTGACTTGTGAGTATAAATTTTTTGATGGTTTACTTGCTCGAACTTCTCTAATGCTAAGAGTCTGTGATGGTTTGCAGATGGATGCTCAAGACCCGAACGACCCTAATGTCGACTCTGCTGCTGGGACTGCTGAGGCTGGGAATAAAAGGAATACAACAGACTCTGCTCTACCACCTAAGCCAAAGAGGAAGTATCCTAAAAGGGCTGAGGTATGGCGACACTTCATTCAGAGGAATGAGGATGATAAGTATAGTTTCTATAAGTATTGTAGGACAGAAGTAGGGTGTGATACGGTTCTAGCAGGGACTAGTTCGATGAGGGGTCACATTCGTATATGCAAATTGTACAAGGATTTCAATGAGAGGGAGAGTCAGAAGGCATTAGGTACTGATAATCAAGGGAATATGAGGGTCATTAGGTATGATCCTCAACTGTTTAGGCAATTGGTTAATGAATTGGTTGTGGTGAATGAGTTGCCATTCTCTTTTGTTGAATCTGAAGGGTGGAAGCGGTTTTGTTTCAACATTCTGCCATTATATCAGACTTTCTCTAGAAAGACCTGTTCTAAGGACATTGCTGGGAGGTATCTGCAAGAGAAATCAGAGCTAAAACACTTGTTTAGTGTTGAGAAACAAAGAGTCTCTCTAACCACTGATATATGGGTTTCACAATCCACATCTGTCAACTACATGGTTGTGACTGGTCACTGGATTGATGAGAATTGGGTAATGCAGAAAAGGATACTTAGCTTCAAGATAGTGACGGATCACAAAGGAGAGACAATTGCAGGACAGCTGCTTAATTGCTTAGAGGATTGGGGGATTGAGAAAGTCTTCACAGTTACGGTTGATAATGCTAAGGGGAATGACAAAGGTCTGAAGGTTTTTAGAGAAGCGTTGATGCTGAAAGAAGTTGGAGCTTTAGTAAGCAATGGTGAATTCATGCATATGAGGTGTTGTGCTCACATTCTCAATCTAATTGTGGGAGATGGTCTGAAAATGGCAAATAACAGCATTGTTGCTATCCGGAATGCCATCAAATATGTGAGATCTTCTTTTACGAGATTGAAGTCCTTTCAATTGAGGTGAACACTTTAAGTCTTTCACCATTTGGTTCTAATTATATTACTTTGGATTGTTTGCTTCTGATTTGGCTTTAATCTTCTACAGGTGTGACACATGAAATGTGTGTAGAGGCAGCTTGCCTCTCGATGTGGTTACAAGGTGGAATTCAACATATCTTATGCTCACCGCAGCTTTGAAGTTAAGAGTAGCCTTTGAGAAGATGCTGAGTGAGGACAAGTTGTACGATGAATACTTCCTGGAAGATGATGAGAAGACTAAGCAGTCACGTGTTGGACCACCAATGTATTCTGATTGGGAAAAGGCTGCAAGGTTAGTGAAGTTTCTCAAGGTCTTTTACAAATGCACTTTGACATTCTCGGCTTCCACAACTGTGATCTCGACTGTTTCTTACAAGGAGATTGTAAACATTGAAAGAAATTTAATTACTAAGTGTGGAAACAGTGATGAGGAGGTTAGGAAGCATGCTCACATTATGAGAGATAAATTTGAGAAGTATTGGGATGGGTTAATAATTATGAATCCGCTAGTTATTGTTGGTAGTGTCTTTGATCCTAGGAATAAGATGCAGTTTGCTAGTCTATGCTTTGAACAACTTTATGGTAAGGATACAATCGAGTGTAGGAAGCTTACTAAATTAGTCACAAGTGTGATGAAAAAACTGTATGAGGAATACAGTTTCAGACTTAGCATACCTGTTGAGGTTGAGCAACCCGAAGCATCACAGGCAGCAAATACTATGGCTGCCTTATCTGATGATAATGATGATGATGGCTGTGAGGGGGTAGTAGTTGGCTGCAGTGAGTTGGATATCTACTTAACTGAGAAAACAAATGTTAGAGTGGAGACTGCTTTGGGTTTCCCTTATGATGTCCTCTCATGGTGGAAGTGTAACACCCAGAAATTCCTTATCTTGTCTGCTATGGCTAAGGATGTTCTAGCTATCCAAGTCTCATCTGTCGGTTCAGAATTAGTGTTTAGTACTAGTGACCGAGTATTGGATTCATATAGGAGTTCTTTAACTCCTTATATGGTTGAAGTATTGATGCTCACTCAGCAATGGCTAAGGTGATCACTTTAACTCTGAATGTGCTTCTGATTTGTATTTATATTGCATTGGTTTGTTTACTTCTGATTTCTCTTTGCTATCGTACATGTGCTCTTTTAAAGCAGAAGCTGATGTTGCTTCCATGACGCAGATGTTGGAGGATGTTGCATTCTTTGAATCCCTTGGTTAATATAAGTGTATAACCAATCTGTTTACTTATGAGTTATGACCATTGTTTTGCTTGTATAGATTCTCGGAATGCAAAAAATGATACTCAGTGACTCTTGCTTGGTATAAGTTATGTATTTCCATTTATATCTTCTAAATACTAGTTAGATTATTGAATGTTGGAACTTGGATTACTTATTGTGTTTCTCTGTTTTGATGTTTACAGGTAGTAGTATAATTAGGAAGTAGCTCTTTTGTACTTTTTGATGTGTAATAGCAGCGTTAACATAACTCGGGAATAGGAAAGTGGTAGCTGCTCTCTTTTGTGGTTTTTTGATGCGGATAAGCAGCATGCACAATGCAGCCTTGATATGGTATTGATTCAATAGCTTCTACCTCCTAAACAATGAGTTGGTATTGATTCAATTCTAATCAAACTGTTATTTAGGCTGAGGGCTTTTGGTCCATTCTTTTGTAAATCATGGTTGCATATGGGTCTATAATGATGTGATACATACACTTGTTAGGCTCAGTTTTTTTGGTTACTTCGGTGCATAATAAGCGAAGTAGTGTAGATTCGGTTTGAATTCGGAATGCAATATTTCTCAGAAAACCGATCCGATTAATCTGAGTCCCGAATACACCGAACCGAATAAATTATCGGTCCAATTCAACAAAATTTCTCAAAAACCGAATAAATAACAAACCGAACAAACCGATCCGATTTAGCCGAACAAACCGAATGTCTAGGGCTAATTTCAAGTGTCATATTGGGATATTATTTATAATTTCGGACAATATAGAATTAAAATTATAGTATATATCTCTTTTTCGAAAAAGAAGAAGATGAAAGTGACGACGAAGCGTAAAGTAGGCTACACGTACCTGATATGATGGTTATACACAAATAATTGTCTTTGGGTTTTGAATAGACTTCGTATATATGTTACCGACAGTGTTCTCCATGCTAATCACAAAATGATATTTTAGTGATAAATGAAAAATGTACGTAGAGGCTCACGTATAATCTCGTGTATAATTTGTTAACATAATAGTTTCGTCAAATATGCAAACTAGATAACTATTTTTAAAAGAATTTCCCAAAATAAACGAATTTGTAAGTCAATTGACAGATATATATATATATATATATATATATATATATATATATATATATATATAATCCAAGTCGTTTTATTTTGTCCCGTTTCTGGTTAAAGATCCAAATCTGAAAAATCTATAACAATTAATACAGTTCAAAAGTTCACAGGAAAGTAACGGTCCTATTATCTACCACTCATGAGTCATAAATCATGAATCATGAGGTTCACTTGATCTGGAAATCTACACTTTTATCAGCATTAATAAAGATATAAAGTTTTTTAAAAACAAATTAATTGCTTGCGATATGAATGTAATTAAGTTATCTTGTTACCGAATCAATCAATTATAGTAATAAAGATTGGTTTGGTTGTGTGCTGAATCCTTAACTAACAATTACTTGTTCCAACTGGATTAGGATATTATTTAATCTTGTATATCAAATGTATTTAGCCGGGAAGTAATTAGTGACTGTACTTCGTCTCCACGTTATAAATTATTAAATTGTTTTGGTTTAGTATAAGTAAACAATCAATATAATACTTTTTGTTTAAACGGACCAGACCAGGTTATCCGGGTTGTTGGTCAAAGGTAAACAAAGATGGTTTTGGTGTTGAGATGGACACATTAACCGCCGAACAGGGTAGTCTCAGCACGTAAATGGCTAATGTCATGAAGAACAATTTTAGTTTTATCATTTATTGTAATAAATCACGTATTTGTCAATAAATTCATGAATCTTTTCAGTCTTTGTTTGTCCTTTTTATTCGGTTTAGTTAAATGTTTTACGACACTTGTACCCTATATTTATTTATCAAGTTCAGCTATATAAGAAAAAGAAATGCATATAGGCCTCATATCTAATTCAACCGATGGCTGGTTGATTAGGATTTTGGTTTACGTTTGGTTTGCATTTTTTGTTTTCCATTTATCTTTAAAAAAAAAACATAATATCAACGTGCAATGAAAACAAATAGGTTTTGTTAACTTTAAAGTTTTATTAATTTGAGACTAAAACATAACTTTAGTAAATTTCGAATAATTAATACACAATTTGAAAATTTTATTCAAGTTAATATTAAAGTGTTATTAATTTGAGATAATAAAGCATAATTCAGTAAATCTCTGTTAATTAACATAGTTTACTGATTATGAAATCTAAATTACAAACAAATGAATATTATTAAAATAAATTTTTAATGAAAATTATGAGACTATACGTACTAGAATAGTAATTTTTGATATTCAGACTATATTAAATTAATTTAATGATTATTAATATTAAATAACCATAATTTACTGTTTATTAAAACTAATTTAATAAATGTAGTTATTAGTAAAATTTAAAATATTTAATGATTAAATTTGAGATTATACATACTAAGAATATTTAAATTTTGATATTGAGACTACAGTATGTTAAATATGAATAGATTATATTTTGATATAGTAATGATTAGCATTTAAAAAAAAAGATTTATCTACCAAAAAAAAGAAGATATTTTTCCATAGAAAAGTCGATTTCAAGATCAAAAGATTGAATAGAGATGGATATATAAATAAGGTCACAATAATAGGCTGTCGAGAAAACGAAAAAAAAAAAACATAAAAATTTCTATGATTAGGCATACAAATAATAAGAAGAATACACAAAATCTGTTTGTTGTTGGCTAAGGAGAAATCGAAGGAATAAGTCTTTTTTGTGAGAGCCCATCTCTCTCTCTCTCTCCGCTTTGGCCTTTGCTGCTTCTTCCTTCTTCTATTCATCTTCTTCATTCTTTGTAATTACTAAAATAGAGAGAGAGAGAGCCTAAAAGAGAGAGAGAGAGAAGAAGGAGAGGAGGGCTTAAAACAGCAGACGGTGGCGCACCGTAGCACCGCCCCCTCCTAACCTGCGCCTTTTTTCTTCTTCCGATATCAAGAGATTCCTAAATAATTTTGATTCCTCTCCTCCTCTCTCAGGTCGCTTCGATCCCACGGCATATAGTTTTCGATCCCCCCCCCCCCACCCCACCCCAGGAATAATAATAATAATCGGATTCCTACGCTTGTCTTCTTCAGATGCATTCATCTACAAAACTCTGGCGGACATCAAAGGAACCCTAGCTTTTCTCCGGTCTTCCATCGCCTCTTTCGCCGCCCATCGGTGGTTTGATTTCAAATCCAAGAAGAAGAAGAAACGTAATATTAATATTAATATTAATCTCCTCCTCAGGAAGATGCTTTGGATTATGAGATTCTCCGGTTTATTCTCCGCCGCTTTGGTCATCATCGTCCTCTCTCCTTCTCTCCAATCTTTTCCACCAGCTGAAGCCATCAGATCCTCTCATCTCGACGCCTACCTCCGCTTCCCAACCTCCGATCCACAGCCCCATAGGTTCTCCTTCAGAAAAGCTCCCGTCTTCCGCAATGCCGCCGATTGCCCCGCCGCCGACATCGATTCCGGCGTCTGTAACCCTTCCTTGGTCCACGTCGCCATTACTCTCGATTTCGAGTACCTCCGTGGCTCGGTCGCCGCCGTGCACTCGATCCTGAAGCACTCTTCGTGTCCCGAGAGCGTCTTCTTCCATTTCCTCGTCTCCGAGACCGGCCTTGAGTCCTTGATCCGCTCGACCTTCCCCGAGCTGAGGTTCAAGGTTTACTACTTCGATCCCGAGATCGTACGGACCCTGATCTCGACCTCCGTCAGGCAAGCCCTCGAGCAGCCGTTGAATTACGCCAGAAACTACCTGGCTGGTCTCCTCGAGCCCTGCGTGCGCCGCGTGATCTATCTAGACTCCGATCTAGTCGTCGTCGATGACATAGCTAAGCTGTGGAAGACGAAGCTGGGATCGAAGACCATCGGAGCTCCGGAGTACTGCCACGCCAACTTCACGAAGTATTTCACGGCGGCGTTCTGGTCGGACGAGCGGTTCTCGGGAGCGTTCGCGGGGAGAAAACCGTGCTACTTCAACACGGGGGTGATGGTGATGGATCTAGAGAGATGGAGGCGCGTGGGGTACACGGAGGTGATTGAGAAGTGGATGGAGATCCAGAAGAAGAGTGATAGGAGGATATACGAGCTGGGGTCACTGCCACCGTTCTTGCTTGTATTCGCCGGAGAGGTGGCTCCGATAGAGCATCGGTGGAACCAGCACGGGCTAGGTGGAGATAACGTGAGAGGAAGCTGCAGAGATCTACATCCAGGTCCGGTTAGCTTGCTTCATTGGTCCGGTAGTGGTAAACCGTGGTTCCGGTTAGATTCCAGACGGCCTTGTCCACTTGATACTCTTTGGGCACCTTATGATTTGTATGGACACCACAACTCACGCTGATGATCTCTGTTTTTACATATTATATAGTCTCTCTCTCTCTCTCTCAGTCTCAGCTGGTAAATTCTCTCCTTCATTCACTGAAAACAAAATTAAATTCTTTCTTCTTTCTCTCCATTTTTTTTCTTTCTCTTATGATTTTTACAGACTTTTGGAATTTGTTTCTTCGTCCTCCTCTGTATTCTATTCGATTGTTCTGTGCATTGAAATAAAAAAAAATGAAAAAAATAAAAAAAGAAGAAGAAGAAGAAGATAGGAGATACTGAATTCAGATTTGTTGTACAGACTTTTTTACCATATGTTTTTTATATATATGATTCTGTCATTTTTTTTTCCCTAAATGGTTTTAACTGTCTCCCATATATATAGTTTTTATCGTTTGATCCAAATTAACACAAGTTGATTGAAAAGATTTCACCGACACTCTCTAGCTAGTTGTTTCCTCTTCTTGGTCTACAATAATGTTTTTTTCTTTCGGGAGATGCTTTTCAAATTGGAATAAGATTTGTTTCAAAGTCGGAATATGATGGAAAACATGGCAAAAGCCAAAGTGCCAGAAGAAGGACACGACTCTTCCAAGAGTATGTCGTAGTTTAAAAAAATAAAACATGGTGTCGGTCTCTTTGCTTACTTCACCTTTTTTTGTTTCTTTTTAGTGCTTCGACTCTTCTTCTTATTTCATTAGTGGAAGGGACTGATTATAATAAGCTTTTGAAATTGATATAGTATGCGATCACACTTTGATTGTTTGATTGTCCTCCTCTGGTTGGTTCTTAACCAAAAAGTAACGCACTTTGCTTTTCAATCAGATTAAATTAACTTAAACCACCATATGTATTTTTGTGCTGACATTTGTTGTTGTTGTTACAACATAGTTGGATGGATCTCTATTTGAATGATTCATTGGTTTCAGTATTCGTTTTCTCTTTTCCGAAGCATAGGCAAGTAGTATTATTTTAAATTGAATAGTTTCTAGCTAGTATTAGCAAAGGTGGCAGCTCCTCTTTGTTTTGAGAGGGAAGAAAATGAAAAGAAGAAAAAGTTCTGGTTAGATTATCCTTTTAGTTGCGTATGTGATACGGAAGGACTCGGTTTGATTTTTGGAATCATCCATTCCATTCCATAACGATAAGGTGGTGATCAAATATCATCATACTAATCGTAAAAAAAAAAAAAAAAAAAAAATGGGGGCAAATTTTATGATATTTCTTTTTTGACAAATAGAGTATTCGAGGGTGATGTGGAATTGAGTACTTTTTAATTAAAAACAACAATGAATTAACGCTTGTTAATTTTTTTTTTATTATTATTATTGTTGTTGGCTTTTTTGGCTCACACAACACAAAAGTGTGTGTACCTCCTGGCATCCCACGTGGCCAAGTTGCTGTAACCTTCTCCTGGAATCAGCTGGTTCCATGTGCTCCGTGTCACTCTCCCAGGCTGTCTCTCTCTCTTTCTCTCTTGTGTTTTTGACTCTCTCCTTCCAATATCCCCATCGTTAATTTCTTTTTGCGGTCATTGCATTGGTTCTTAATTGGAATCGTCGTTAACACTCACTCTTCATAATCTATGTATCAGAATTTTGGGAAAATTTGGTCGGCTAATGAAGCTTAATGCAGAAATAGATAAACACTGCATGGTGATTTTTTTTTCTTGTATAAGCAAGATCGAGAATGACCTACACAATACTTGTTGGTTCGTTTATTATATTTTGGCCTTTTAACAATTAATTAATCGTAAAAATTTGTGTTAATCCCAAATAAGACATACCCCACTAGGCCATAGTATTTATCCTTATCCGGTTATCCCACACAGAAAAATCTCGCAAGGCCCATCGCAAAGTTAATCGACTAAATTACAGTGTATCTTTAACTGAAATTTTCAAAGTAAACTACTTAAATTTTCATTATGATCACGGTTCACAAGTTAACAACACAAATCCAGAGCCTACATACTAAAATGAAATCGCAATGTACAGAGGTAAATTTTGTTTCTTGTCAATAGATATACAGTCTAGCTAGAATCTAGATACATAGTTGATGGAAAGAGAGCAATATCAAACGTCGTGATTGGGATTTTGTAAGTATATATATCGTTTTGACTATTAAAAAAAAAACCTTTTGAAAAACTCTGAGCGTCCGAACACAAAAGCAAGTAATTCGAAAACAGTGAGTACTATCAACGAATGTTGCCATTGACATTGCCCAATCATCAAATCAACTATAATATATATACGCGAGTGATTAAATTATATAGATCACTCAAATATTAAACCATAGGTTCGACCAAAGCAAAAAGAAAACAAAAACAGTATTGCATGCTTCAAACGCAAATCGCAACGAGGTATTGCAATTCACATTTGTAGGATATAATAAAAGATCCCCTACGTACGTGCAAGACCAAAAAAAATCAGTGGGTAGATATAGAAAATGCTACGATCACCTAAGACAAGAGAATTCAATTTCGACCAGTTTGATCGAAATTGTTGTTGAATCCAGCAAGTGGGAACTGATCACGAGTGTTGTTCAATCCAGAAGGTGGGAACTGGTCACGAGTGTTGTTGTTCATTCCAGCAAGTGGGAACTGATCACGATTGTTGTTGTTCAATCCAGAAGGTGGGAACTGATCACGATTGTTGTTGTTCAATCCAGCAGGTGGGAACTGATCATGATTGCTGTTCATTCCAGCAGGTGGGAACTGATGATCACGATTGTTGTTTAATCCAAAAGGTGGGAACTGATCAGGATTGTTGTTGTTATTGAATTCTGCTGGTGGGAAATAATCGTCGTGATCAAAATTAGGGAAACTTGAGCTATAGATGAGCGTATCTGAATTTTCCATGGCTGACGACACGTGTCCAGATTCTTGCTTGGTTAGCATGGAGGGCAAATTAAGACAAGGATATTGGTACTGCTGTTGTTGCAGAGGCTGCTGGAATTGGTCAATATAAGTCACATGGTTGGCCATGAAGTAGGTGTTCTTGTTGTTCATCGGCAGGTTGTAACCGTTTGATAAACACTGGATCGGTGGTGCGGCTTGATCGGTCGTGAAATATGATGTTCTAGGCATAGCAGCTGCTTGAATATCGTTCATGAAATAGGGCGCTCTAGTCGAGCTTAGAGGCGGATTAGAAGCTGCGAAATCAGGGGGATCTTGCCCAGTGTTACACCAGTCAAAATGATCTTCTTGGGTTTCCTGCGGAGTGCTGGTCTTTTTGTTGGAACTTTGACGATACTTCTGCCATCGCAATAGCTGTAAATTGTTAGCCCTGACTAATGGTTTCTTGTCCCGGAAGAAACAAAAAAACAACCAAAGTATAATTGATAAAAAGAAAGACAAATTCGATATAGATATTGATTACCTGAAGATGACTTGCTACGTTGTTTCTAGTGAGCCCCTGGACATTCATATCTTCTTGCATGCATTTGAGAATCTGCTTCGGATAAGCCTCTGCCAAATGCAATAAGTAAGATTATCATCAAGAAACTTATTATCTACGCAAATAGATTATATATAGTGTGATTAATTTAATTACTCTCAATGCTGCCGATCTTTTCGACAGCTGCTTCAAATTTTTGGTGAAGTTCAGCACTCCACTTCATCCGAGGTTTCATGGCGGAAGACACGTCTTCTTTTTGATCGCAAGTGTTCTTGGAGCCTTCTCCGTGGCTCTGATGTAGATTGTCTTGCCCTAATAAACCCTCGTATTCGTCCGAATCTGATTCAACCGTACATGATTCACCCGGTTTATCTAAACCAGATTTTGATATGCTCTTGCGATAAACATGTTGCCATACAACTGCAACGACCTCTTTGCTCACCGGCTCCACGAGAAAGTCACACGCGCCGTTCTTGGTCGATGCCATAACAGTTTCCTTCTTGTGGTCATGAGACATGACTGAACACGAATAATTCACATATGGAAGATTAGAGATTTCCTTATTATATACGCGCGCTATATATATCGAGAAAGACAGTGGGTATAAATTGTATATACTTACTTACTACGGGTAAATCCATCTCTTTACCAATGGTATTGAGAGCGTCGAGTCCATTGATATCGGGCATATGGAAATCCCAAATTACCAGATCGATCTCATGCTTACTCTTCATCAAGAAAGCCATGGCCTCTTCTCCGTTGTCATATTTCGTTACTGAAACACAAAATTAAACACAATCGTACGTAAACCGTTATATATGTAATACCCTCAATTACACAAACAAAAATTTAAAGTAAAACCCTAATCCCTTGATTAAAAACCCTAATTCGTCAAAGAAACGACATAAAAAGAAACCCTAAAGTTAAATCAAAGAACTAGATACCTTGATAGGAGTACTGTGCCATGAGATTCGTCATGAGGAGTAAAGAATTGGAATCTGCATCGACCAAAAGAACCCTAATACTCGTCGTCGGGAACTCTTCGTCGTCATCGTTGATAGGAGATTCAATTTCATCATCACAAGCTAAAACCTCTTTTCGCAAGTTGCGAGAGTTCTCATCGAGTATGTTAGCTGAAACTGACATCGAAGATAACAATTCTAAACTATGAATGCTTGAAGCGCAAGAAAAAAGAGAAAGAAATTGAATTAAAGAAGGATGAGAGAGAGAAGAGTTTTAAGAGCGTGCGAAAAAACTAGGTATGTATATAGTTCACGTACGAAAAGTTGAATATTGGAAAGCATATATTCTGCTATTAATTTTAGCTTAAAGACTTCCTTTTTTTCAGTAATTATCCATAAATTTTTTTTGTTAAAAAGAATTGCAAAAAGAAGTGTGGAGGGCAATAACATTTTTTATCTTTGTAAAACAAATTAATAATAAAAAAAATTAAAGAAACGAGAGAGTGTACTGTTAGCGTTCCTCTCTTTAATTAGCTCGTTTCGTTTATCATTTTAACCGTTTAAGTCGTTACTTGAACTTGGTAGGCTATGCATGTCATTATTAGGTCCATTAAAATTCACCCAGCCCATTTGGTTCGTAACTAAACCTATTATTTGGTTGGTCAGACTCGTTCATGGTTTGACTTCTTTGACTGAAAAAATTGTACCGTATACGTACGTACTTCAAGAAAATATACTTGAAGAAATTTATTAGTAAAGTATCGAATTCAACACGCACATTCAATTGATATTCCTATATTTGAAGACTGAACCTAGTAATTAGTAATGTTGCTTTTCCTGATCATATAGTTTTGAATTTTGATTGATTATATATAAGTATGATCAGACGTCTCAAATCCAAGAATGAACACACGGTCTGCTCTTTGTTTGATCTGATGAGTCTGTCTCTCTCTAGGATCTAGCTAATAGTATGTAGTTTTAAGAAAAATTTAGTCTTAATTTATTTCTCTTTAAGAATTTTTCTTCTCCTCTATATATTAGTAGAAATTTTGTAATGTTACTAGTTATTTATCTTTTCCCTTTGGATGTACTTTGAGAAATTAAGAAAAATTCTAGCTAAGCTTTCTTTCTTTGTTACAAATTTATTATTCACACCAAAAACCTCCACATAATAAATTGATGTTTGGCATTATCACACATGTTAAAAAAAGTTTAGTTTTTATTTATAAATGAATTTATAATTACTTTTTGGTAGATAGAGAAAATATGAATCATTAAATAAATGATATGTTTGAAAAAACATAAAGTAAAAATGAGATTTTAGTTTTTAATCTACAAAATTAATCTTTTAGGAACACAAAAAAATCATATAACATCAATCTATTAGGGACATAGTAGCATTCTTCACTAAAAATATTAATTGAATATATGGATGTGGAAAAACAGTCAATTCCTCCACTAACTTAATTGTTTTAAATATGTCTAAAACTACATAAACTTAAATAAAATTTGAATTTTCAACTTGTGGAATCTAAATCTGGCAAGTCTACTCTCTCCCCACCGGTTTACGCTAAGCCAATCCCACCTCCGGTTTTCTTGTCATTTGTTGTGTTTAATGCTTATCTCTACATCATCTACTCCTACATGACGGCAAACAACTCTCTTACCGAGGCCACCACATTGTGACCGGGCTTGGTTTGACGTTTAATCTGATATTTTGTGGTTGGATGATTCTCAATGAGGTGAAAATTCGCTTTTTTGTTCTCTCTGTGCCTTCGTTCAAAGTTCAATCCGGGCCGTCGTAACAATTTCAATGCACCGATGACGATACGTGTCAATAGACTATTGGCGGTGAAAGGTAAGGAAGCTAGTCTGTGCACTCATTACTTCATGCTCGTAGGCTCATTAATATTATTTACACCCTGTGTAATTTACACGCTACTAAATCTTCCTTTTGCTATTTATTTTTTATTATTTTCTCTTTTGTAATAACAATTACTCCATTTGTAAAACTTATTCCCCATTCATATGTAATATAAATGTATATATGCGCGTGAAGTGATTTTAGTGCAGTAGTAAGAGATAAGTTCATTTGTAGAAAGGACTATCACACCCAGGATCGAATCCCGGTTCTTACGAATATAGGAATTTGACTTATGGACCGGCTAGTTGTGACTTAATGATAATAAAAAAAAATGTGTAATATGCGCGTTATAAATAATCCAAATTCTACACACGTATAAACGTACGTACGTAGTATGTACCCTATTATATAGGGGATAAAAGACCAGATATTAAAACAACAATTTATTTTACATTTTCCACCTCTTCATGGTGAGTCATGATGCCATTATGTTTCTCATGCCGTTTGCAGGAGTTTTCAGAAATCAGGATTGCAAAAAAAATAATTTAATTATTGTAAACTAGAAAATCGAATGAAGGAATTCTCTTGTTATTATTCATTGATCAAACTCGAGGTTATATATATAGTTAAGGGCAAAGCCCAATTACATTAGGAATACTAAACCGACCTAGATAAAAGGATAAGGCCGATAGACCTTATGGCTTTGGACGGACACAGGCCATGTACGGGCCGTGTATGGGTCTGGTTATAGAGTCCATCCGTAAAGTGGTTTATAACACTCCCCTTGGATGACATAACCATGCCGATGCTAAGGGATCGTTGCAATATGCTAGAGGGTGCTGCCTCATTAAAACCTTACCAAGAAAACTCAATGAGACAAAACCACGGTGAAGGAAAAAGAGTACAACACGCATTGCTCCCCTTGTTCCAAGCATCACTCTAAGTCCTTAAGCCTCCGCAATCCAATCTGGTGCATGAGCTTCTTGAACGTTGTTGTCGGTAATGCCTTAGTGAAGAGATCGGCTGAGTTGTCGCATGATTGCACTTGCACCACTTGAACTTCTCCGGCCTTTTGTAGTTCGTGTGTGAAAAAGAACTTCGGTAAGATATGCTTCGTCCGATCTCCCTTGATGTAACCTTCCTTGAGCTGTGCGATACAGGCCGTATTGTCTTCATAGATTACGGTTAGTTCCTTGTCCTCGACCATACCGCAATTCGCCCTGATGTGTTGAGTCGTCGACCTCAACCATACACTTTCTCGTCCGGCTTCATGAATTGCTAGGATTTCCGCATGGTTAGACGAAGTGGCCACAATACTTTGCTTCATAGAACGCCACAAGATCGCCGTACCACCGTGTGTAAATACGTAACCTGTTTGAGACTTACCATTATGTGGATCGGATAGATAACCTGCATCAGCAAAACCAACTAAACCTTTTTTGTTATAGTTAGTATAATATAAACCAGAATCTACCGTCCCTTGTAGGTAACGCAACACATGTTTAATACCGTTCCAGTGCCTTTTAGTCGGACAAGAACTAAATCTTGCTAGGAGGTTCACGAAAAAACATATGTCCGGTCTAGTGTGGCTAGCCAAGAACATTAACGCTCCTATAGCACTGAGGTATGGCACTTCAGGTCCGAGAACTTCTTCATCGGCCTTCTTTGGACCAAATAGATCTTTATCCAAGTCTAAGCTTCTAACAACTATTGACTGGTCAATGGGTGAGCTTGGTCCATTTTAAACCTCTTGAGTACTTTTTCTGTATATGCCTTTTAATGCACAAGGATTCCATTACCAATGTACTCAAGCTGTAATCCCAAACATAATTTTGTCTTGCCTAGGTCTTTCATTTCAAATTCTTTCTTTAGATATTCGACTGTTTGGGTGATTTCCCCAGAGGTCCCAAGGATGTTTAAATCATCCACATAAACTGCTATAATTACAAACCCTTTGTTTGCAAACTTCTTTATAAATATACATGGACTGATTGGGTCATTCTTATAGCCTTCTTTAGCTAAATATTCACTTAACCGGTTATACCACATTCGACCACTCTGTTTCACTCTATAAAGGGATTTGTTCAGCCTAATGCAGTACTGTTCTCGAGAACCACTCTTATCTTTGAGCTCAAAACCCTCTGGTAATCTCATATATATTTCATTATCTAGTGGACCATATAAGTATGCGGTTACAACATCCATTAACCGCAAATCCAGTTTTTCTCTTATAGCCAGATTTATTAAGTACCTAAATGTTGTTGCATCCATCACAGGGGAGTATGTCTCCTCATAGTCCATTCCTGGTCTTTGAGAGAATCCTTGTGCTACAAGCCGTGCTTTGTATCTCACGATTTCATTTTTCTCATTTCTCTTCCTTACAAAAACCCACTTATGTCCAACTGGCTTTATTTCAGGTGTTGTCCTTAAGATCGGACCAAACACACTTCTCTTCTTTAAAGAGTTTAACTCCACGTTAATGGCTTCTTTCCACTTTAGCCAATCTTTACTTTGAGTGCACTCTAATATAGACGTGGGTTCATGATCCTCATTTATCTCAAGTGCTACCTTGTATGCAAATATTTCATCGATGTCGACATCTTTACGGTTCCATTGAATTCCAGACATGATATAATTTATTGAGATCTCATTATTATCAACACCTTCAGGATCTTGAGGTTCAGCGTCCCAAACCTCATTTGGTACCTTAGGCTTTGCCGCGGCTATGTCTGTATTTTCTGTAATTCCCTTAATCTCGGTCTGTTTTGCACCTTTAGACTTCCGAGGGTTCTTATCTTTGGAACCTAATGGTCTACCTTGTTTCAAACGTGGCTTAGACTCTGTAGCAACTTGATTATTGTGTTCCTTCTGAACATCAATACGTATTGGTGCATTACAAGCTGGTATGTACGAATTTGTTACTCTCTTTGGGTCAACAAAGGAATCTGGCAATTGTATATCTAGCTTTTGCAAATGTATGATTTTCTGGACCTCTGCATCACAGGCTAGAGTCCGAGGATCTTGCCAATTCAAGGATGTTTGATTCCATGTTAATTTTTTAACCAGCTTGCTAGTCTCTCCACCCAACATAGGGAATTCGAATTCTGTAAATTGACAGTCCGCGTATCTGGCCTTAAATAAATTTCCTGTGGTTGGCTCAAGATACTTTATAATGGTGGAAGACTGATATCCAACATATATTCCCATCTTCCTTTGAAGTCCTATCTTAGTTCTCTGTGGTGGAGCAATAGGTACATAAACGGCACAACCAAATGTTTTGAGATGGGATATGTCTGGCTCATGACCCGTTAATAATTGGGATGGTGAATATTTGTGTTCACTAGATGGCCTGATGCGTATAAGTTCTGCAGCATGTAAAACTGTGTGTCCCCAAGCCAACACAGGAAGCTTCGATCTCATTAGCAATGGTCGAGCAATTAATTGTATTCGTTTAATGAAGGATTCAGCTAATCCGTTTTGTGTATGGACATGTGCCACAGGATGTTCCACACTCAGCCCATGGACATACAATAATCATTAAACGTTTGGGATGTAAATTCACCAGCATTGTCTAAACGTATAGTCTTAAGGGAAAAATCTGGAAAGTGTGCTCTTAGTCTTATAATTTGAGCTAACATCCTAGCAAATGCTAGGTTCCTTGTGGATAACAAGCAAATGTGTGACTATCTGGTTGATGCATCGATCATAACCATAAAATATCTAAACGTCCCACAAGGTGGGTGTACTGGTCCACATATATCACCTTGTATCCTTTCCAGAAAGTTTAAAGTCTCTTTATGGACTTTGGCTGGTGATGGCCGTATAATAAGTTTCCCTTGTGCACATGCTATACATGTGATATTTTTAGGGATAACTTTTCTCTCTTTAAGGTTGTGCCCATTTGAACTATTAATCAGTTTACGCATCATGTTCGTACCCGGATGGCCAAGCCGGTCATGCCATAGAGTGAACTGTTCATTGAACATTTTGTGCTTTGCCAAGTTAGCTTCTATCATGTTAATCTTAGCATGGTATAAACCAGTGGCTAGTGCAGGTATAGTCTCTAGGACCTTCTTATGTCCATTTACAATTTCGGTAATGTATAGAAATTCTTTGCTACCTTCACCCTTTGTTTCAATATGATAACCATTCAACCGAATGTCTTTAAAACTCAATAAGCTTCTCTTAGAGCTGGGTGAGTACAAGGCATCACTTATTTCAATATGTGTGTCATTAGGTAATAATATATGAGCTTGGCTGTATCCTTCTATTAAGCTTGCTATACCCGCAATTGTACTAACATTGGCACTTTTCATTATGAGGTCTATGAAATATCTTTTATCCTTCAATATTGTGTGGCTGGATCCACTGTCCACCACTAGTATATTCATATCCTCATCCATTTCTATAATGACAATAATTTTGTTTTAAACTTTAATAAAACAAGCAAATAAATATTGAAATAAAATCATTGAATTTAAACCAAAATAATTATCCAATACATTACCATAAAATCATAAAATTAAACCAAAAATAAAATCGAAATTTAGTCATCATCTTTAAGGCAATCGGAAGTCTCATATGCTAGTGAATCATCATTCTCATGGTCGAAGTCATCTTCACCATCAAGATGCACATAGTTGGCTTATGGGTTCTTCTTCAAGACTTCTTGATATGCATCAATAAGATGCTTAGGTGTTCTGCAATTCTTGGCCCAATGGTTAGACATACCACATCGGTGACAAACATATTTAGCCTTGGATTGTGGTTTAAAGGACCCACGGCCCCTACCACCACGTCCGCGGCCTCCACGGCCATTACCGTCAAAACGGCTAGCCTGGAATTGCCCACGACCACCACGTCCTCTGCCACCACGACCACGACCATAGTGTCTTTCTCTGTGGACATAGTTGGTCTCTTTGGGCTCCTTAGGCTCATTCGGATTTTGCTTTACCACATCCACCTTGTGTGCTTCTGGTAATGGAGCTGTACCAGGAGGTCTCATAGCACTGTTCATCAACAACAATTCATTGTTCTGCTCAGCTAGCAGTAGACATGAGATTAGGTCCCCATAGGTTTCAAAACCCTTTTATCGGTATTGTTGTTGAAGCAATATGTTGTTAGGGCTAAAAGTAGACAATGTCTTCTCTAGTAGCTCTTTCTCGGTGACCTTAGTACCACACAACCTAAGGAGTGAGACAATCCTAAAAAGCTCTGAGTTATACTCATCCACGGATTTGTAATCCTGAATCATTAGGTTTTTCCAATCGAATTGAGCCTTTGGTAGGAGCACCGTTCGTTGGTGTCCGTATCTGCGTTTAAGCTCTGTCCAAAGGTCAAAAGGATCTTCTATGATGAGGTACTGGTTCTTAAGACTCTCAGCAAGGTGATGGCGCATATGCATAATGGCCTTGTACTTTTGTTTGTCAGATGGTTCAAAACCTTCCTCAATGCACTCAAATAAGTCATTGGACTTCAGCATGATCTTAGTGTCCAATGCCCATTGCAGATAGTTGTCTCCAGAAGCATTCAAGGCAGCATAGTCTAGGTTGTTAAGCCTTGCCATCTGCATAGAACAGAAATAGACAACCGATCATTAGCATGCGGTGTTTGAGACCGAACCATGCAATCAATTAATAGGTCATGCGGTATTTAAGACCGAACCATGCCTTAGGCTATGCGGTATTTAAGACCGAACCATGCCTTGCCTTTCACTTATTATTTTCGGCTTTTGGTATGCATGAAAAACAAACAAAACTAGATAGAAACTAGCATGCAACAATTTCCTTTTCTTAGATGTTTTTAGAAATTTCCTTTTTCTTAAAATTGGATAATGATAAATTTTAGGAAATATTTCCTTAAACTTTTAAGTTAATAATTATAATTAATTTAGAAATTATCCAAATTTATTTTATGCATAATAATTTCCGATTTTTCTTAAACCTTTTGGTTTAGGGTTTGAATTTCTCAAACACCTAAATCGATTTTAATTCTTAGAATCATTAGATTAAATTTTCTTTTAACTTAGCAAAATTTCCTACTCCTAATAGGAACTAGGTTCGAATTTTAGCAACCTAAAACAAGTCTACCAAATTCGATTTTAGGGTTCATGCATCAATAAACAATTTATGCAATACCCGATTTTATGATATTGTATACATGATCTGATTTTTATACTTATGATGCATGCAATAAACAAACAAGCAACAAACAATCCATGACAAACAAATCCGATTTTAGGGTCATAGAAATCATAGTTTTTAACCTTTTATTAGTTTGTGCAGTTGCAGGATTTTAAGGTTCAATAGTTTTAGATTCAAGTTCGATTATATGGTCCCATAAGTTTCGATATTACCTTAACACCAAAAAGGGTCTGACCGGTTTTGACCTGGGAGCTAAAGACCTCAGATATCTCTCACGAACCTCGAACAGAACCGCAAACAGCTTTCCTACGAACAGATCTCAAACCGCTCCTTGCACCGCTCACGTACTGCACTCACCCCGGAACCGCGAACCAACCTCGAACAGGTTTCGGATAGAACTTGATCACGAACACAGTTTTGCTCATGAACAGGAGTTAGTTTCGAACAAAGAGGAGAAAGATGGCGGTTTAGGGTTTTGGTGGAAGAAGAAAGATGAACGGCAGCGGTTAGGGTTTTAGGGTTTTACTCAGCTGGATTTTTAGAAACGATCGTGCTGATAACGTGTTGTAAACTAGAGAATCGAATGAAGGAATTCTCTTGTTCTTATTCATTGATCAAACTCGAGGTTACATATATATAGTCAAGGGCAAAGCCCAATTATATTAGGAATACTAAACCGACCTAGATAAAAGGATAAGGCAGATGGGCCTTATGGCCTTGGACGGACACAGACCATGTACGGACCATGTATGGGCTGATTATGGAGTCCATCCGTAAACTGGTTTATAACATTAATATAATTTTCGTTTTTTTCTTTTTTGGTAAGTCATAATTTTGTAAAGCATATTCTCTCCATTTTTTCTGAATTTATGACAGGTAAACCTCATTTCTAGTCTTTTATTTTTGTCTCGTTTTGTCTAAGAGTTTTTACTACATCATTTTCTAAACTGATACGTGATAAATGATAACAGTCAAATAGTCTACCTAAAGTTAACATGTAATAAATCATCTTCTCATTCAAATGGACAATGACAAAAATCTCTATCTTACTATCGAGTAATTAACTATATATACCTACAAAAAAAAATAAAAAATAGGATGGTCAAAATGAAAAAAAAAAAAAAAAAAAAAACATAAAAAAGGATTTGAATCTCATTGATGAATTTTAGTAAAATTGTTAAAGTTGTTAAAAAAATCTATGCATTAGAAAAGGAAAAATATAACTTGTTTCCTTACCTATATATGCATGCGAGCATAATTAGTTGACTTCTCAATTAGACTATATATATTGATAACTGGTCGTTATACTTTCCAAATAATTCACATGTAATGATATATATGTATATTTAGTTCAAAAAAAAATGATATATATGTATATTACATATAACTGCATGTAAAAATGAAAATAAAATATATACACGAAAAAGTGTGTTTTCCAAAAAAATTCACATGTGTGTTCACATATTTTTACGTATATTTCCTTTTTAAAAACGATTCACTCGATATTGTATGATTTGTATACCCGTTTGTTCACCTTAATATAAAATGTATAAAAGACGAAGTTAAACCAACTTTAATCCCTAACTAAAAACCGACAGAAACTGCTTCAACTATTTTATTGCGAAGGTACATATATATGTTCGTCACCTTCTCGATCCCAACTGTACATGTGATTTTTTTTTTTTTTTTTAATTGTTCTTTATTCTTGGTTCTATAACGCCTTTAATTTCCTCTACATACCAACGACAGGTTGCACCCATCACCCATGTCGCCTCTATGTTTGATTTTAAGGGAGTGTTTTCTGGAAATTTATATGTATATTTTATTTCTCTCACTGACGATCAACATTGCCTCAGAATTGTCAAGGGAGTTGGGAGTTCCATGTCTCCCTAATAACATGAAGTTTTATTTAAGGCAACACAGTAAATTTAAAAGATTCAAACTATCTGCAGCAAACATAATAACATGAAGTTTTATTTATGTCTTGTTGATGGCTTGTGTGGTCAGGATTTGTTGGGCCATTCTCACAATTGCGTACGTATTCGTTTTCCCCATGAAGGTCAAATTTGTGGTGGAACCCACAAACGAGTCGAAGAAATTGGATTGAGATGGAGAAGAGTACCCAAACTAAAATACAAGACTTTGACTTCGTTCTTCTAGTATTAGTAGTTTGGTATTCTTCTTTCTAGTGTGTTGATATTTTCATGGTTTTGTTTTTTGTTATTTTATGGTTTTGTTTTGGGTTGAGATACTATTTTATTTTTCTCCATTGTTTTTCTAAACTACTTATAAGGGAATATGAATAATCTATATTATTATTTTCACAGCAACTTTAGCAAAGAAGGCTTGAAGTTGAGAATTATTTATATCTCATGCCATTGTAATTTAATATTTTCTTTAATAAAATTATAAAACAAAAAAAAATTTCCTAATTTGTTTCTTTATTAAATCTGAAATAAAATTTCCAAATTTCATTCTCCTAAAATCTCTCTACAAATTCTTTACAATAATCGATTTAAAATATAAATTTATGAGGAGCCTATAAATCAGCTACATTTGATTTTCTATCTTCCTAATTAATCACCACATTCAATTCTAAAATACAATAATTTTGTCCCGAATTTCTATATATAAAATCATATTAAAAAAATTAATGACTTATAATCAATCAAAATTATCTAATAATATAAACTTGGCATATTCCCATATATATATTATGCGATTTTATAGTTATTAATTTGTTTTTATACGATTTTATATATAGAAATTTGGGACAAAATTATAGTATTTTAGAATTGAATGTGGTGATTAATGAGATTAAGTTGAATATGTCCACCTGTAAGTTGAATATATCCACCTATAAATAATGTTGACTCCTATTCTCAAGTTAGTATCACCAGCAACATAAAAAGATGGACCTATTTGCTATGCTCATTTGGCAGCTGCACATATACAACTGTGATGAAATATGTCGAGATGTCATGGAGTGATCACCAAATCTAGAGCAGTTCCTATGCCTCCCATCATCCCATGCCACAGCTGAAAGATAAGATTGTGACCTCTACGTTCTTTTGCTGATGGAAAACAGTCTAAAATAGCTGACTTTTTAAAAGTTTTTATGCTTTATAAATGTCTATCTCTCTCTTTTTGTTTACTTTTCTCTCGATTCAATACTTCTTATTTTATTTTTGGTCTATCATTCAAATTCACAGGGTTATATAGCTTCACGGGTTTGGATTAGTATTAATGTAAATTTGAAATATCATTATTTTGGTAGTACACAATTATTCATTAAAAGTATTTATCAATATTAAAATATTAGACATATTTAATTAACTTGATTAAATTATGATTATGTAAAAGTAAATTATTTCTCTGTATACTACGGGTTAAATCCTAGTATTAACTATCAAAATACACTTATACAATTTTAAATACTAAATAAATTAAACAAAAATTAACAAAAAAATGCAGCTTATAATTTTCATATTTTAGTTTAAATATATCTTCCCGCGGTGTACCGCGGGTTAAAATCTAGTAATGATTTATGAGCAGCAACCAACGTTGTTGAACGTTGTTGTGTGTGTTGGATAAAGATATGGCCAAGCCATTGCCATTGTTGTACTACTTATTTACGAATTATAAATGTCTCTAGAATGTCTCATTTACGAATAAAACCCCATATTTAATAAAACCCCATGTTTCTTATTTACGAATTACGTTGTGTTTCTATTTACATATACGTTTTAAATGAGTAGAATTGAAATAACAAAAAAAAACGTTTTTGTTAAATATTTAAATTTAACACTTAAGTTTGACAATATATTTTTTTTATTAATAAAAACGTTTTTGTAAAATAAAATTCTTTTAGTTGAAATAACAAAAAAATATTCAAAACATGATTTTTGAAAAAATCATCCTGAGGCGAGTCACGGTTGTTCTGAAACTCGACACCATAAACGAGAGAGAGTAGCTGCCATTAGTTTGTTACACATAGTACAAAAGAAAACGCATCAAAGTCAGAGATAGCATCTTTATTTACGTCCCATCAAGATCAAACTAAAAGACGACTATTACGAACCTGCTAATACCTCTCTTGGGATCGATGGAGATCATTCAATCAATCGAACGATGATATGCTTTCAGCTCTGATCAATCTTAGTCCTATGCATAATGTAATGTTGTTGCAGCGATCATCATCAGAATTCACAGTCTCTGCTAAAGACATTCTCTGGAGAAAGTACTACTTACAATGTCATCTTCAGACATGTGCATGTCAATTTGACATATGGTTTCGATTTCCCGAGGAATATCATCATCAGATGAAGAAGCTGCCACGACCATATATGTACCTTATAGCTGCTCTGAGTCAACGGTTCACATCAGTTGCCTTAAGGGATTCCATATCATATTCCTGAAAGTGATTCAATTAAATCCATCCTCATTAACATAAATTTTTTAACACTTAGCTTGCATCATCATATACCACAATTGCTAGAGGAATTGGATGCATACCTCCAATATATTTATTGAGATGGCAGCAGCAGCTATGGCTCTTTCTTTCAGCAAAGAGTCCAGGCAAAGACATGACATCTGTTAAAGGAGCACCACTTGATGATCAGCAGATTCTTCTCCCCCTAGTGCCCATCCCACCAAGTAATTAACTAGAACTACCATATGTATATATAACTTTTGTCTCTCCTCTCTGTTTGTGCATCCCTCCCTAACTAAGTAACTAACACACAGCTTCTATATATATATATATATATCTTTGGTTCTAGTACTAACAGAGTCGTATGCTTTGATGATACTATCGAATTAGCAATCTACAATCTTTGCGACACAGAACATGCAAATAACAAAAAAAGAAATTATTGCAAAAATAACCTTCCTAAGACTTATATAGCTCTGCTGCTGTCTTCTACATCGTTGATCATGATGCCTCAGACCAATCCTGCTGAGAGGGAAAACTGTTAAGGAGTTAGGGCATCTCCAATGGTAAACATGTAAACAAATATGTTAGCATTATTTTAAATAGATAAAATACAAATTCAAAGCTAATAACTTTCATAAGATACAAGTGGAAAATATACCTCCAATGGTAAAGTTCTTAATTCAAACGTTCTTAATTATTTTTCAAAAACTTGCTTTAAGTACAAGTAAAACATGAATTTACAATCATGTTCTTCCTAATCTTAAATCAGTTTGTGCTTCAAAAAAGATCTAAACAGAGGGAACTACTTGTGGAGTATTTACGTTAAGAGTGCAAAAAAGAAAAAAGGCAGACCTTTTTGGTCTTCTTGGCAGCATCTTTGCGTTTGTCCATGTCAGATCCCTGAAAAAGATACAAAGGATTAACTATTGCTCCATTACGGCAACTTGTATAAGATTTTGGACCAGCTTGACGAAGATTTTCTCCTCGGTAGTCTTCTTGTTAGAAAGCTGTTGCATGGACTCAAACACTTTGGTGTCAACTTTTCTTTCCTCGACCTTAGTGGCTTGCGAGCCTTCTTCTTCTCCTCCAGAATTTTCTCATACTCTGGAAACTCTTCCAGAGACATCTCCTATTACAACAAACAATATGAGTTTTTCTAATTAGCAAACATGAAAACTTTACATAAGAGTTCATAAGATATTGCAATAGCTGTAATCGATGACGGTACCTTGTCTTCAGCTTCTTTCTGTGCTTGCTCTTCGGCTTCTTTGGTTGCATCAGCGGTTTCATCCTCACCTCCTTGCTTCTCAGCAACAGGGCTCTTCTCAACCTCCATGGTGGGTTCCTCAGTAGCTCTAATGTATCACAAATATTAGTTTTTAAACAGCCTAGAGAGTTCAAGACATATGGAATGGAAAATTAAACTGAAGACCAGGATGCTTACGGAGCAATGTCATCTTCAGTAGTTCTCCAGTTTCCACGACCACCACCCTCACGTTTTAGATCAGTACTAAACAAAACAAAACAAAAAGATCACAAATATTAGAAGTTAAACAACAAAGCAGTAACCAAAGTAGTGGACAGAAGAAAGAAGAAAAAAAAAGCTTAATTACCCACGACAAGTACCGCTACGGGATCCAAAAGCTTTATGATTCGGAGATGAGCAAGACAGCAGCAAACAAAAATTTCAGAGATAGGAAACTCAGAAAAATAATAAAGAAGCATCAAAATAGCCTAAAATTTCTCTAAGACACTGCAAAAAAAGATCAATTGCGACCATTGTTCTTGATCAGTATGAAAAAGGTCACATGAAAAGTTACATGGATTCACATATACATATACAGCATCAACTAACATTAACCTATAAAAAAACTTAGATTCCACAAATTCAAAATGTATATACACACTGATTCCAGATCAAACAAAGCACAGATCTAATCCAAATCTGCTAAAAAAGAAATCAATACATATTAGTACTTCCTCTATCCTCCAATTGAGCTAACGAAACATTCTGCTACGACGAATTCGTAAACCCAAGAGACCATCATCCTCATAAGAAGAAGAGCGGTGACGCAAACCTCTCCCACGCCGCCGTCTCCTCCGCCTATACTCAACAAAAACACAAGCCATATGTAAACCACACTGAAACCCATAACCAACAACCCAAACTCTCAACGGCACGTTAGGTCTCTCGTCACAGCTAAGAATCAGAACAGCGACATCGATCGCAACAAAAAGCTAGATTCTCCAACCAAACTCCGATTTGCAGATGATAACCAGCGGATTAGAGAGAGTTCCTTCTCGATTCTCCTCTAAAATCAAATGAGATAGATCAAGATCCCTTCTGTCGCCATCGGAGATAACGAGACATCGCGAGAGAGAGAGAGAGAGAAGAAAACAAAAAAAAATCAGGCGCAAGTTTTTTTTTTACCATTTTACTCTAAAACGCTACCCATTCACATGTAAACACGTGGCTGTAAGATATAAAAATTTATTAGCTTAAGATATACTATTTCTTAGCATAATGACCATTTTTGATTTATTTGTTTTTCCCATTTTTGCCTAAGATATTTTTGCTTACATACTCCCATTATAAATCAAACTTTATCACAAAATCTAAGATTAGTAAATTATCAAAAACACAATAACTCTTTTAAAGAGAATCAATCATCCGAGATTAAAAAAAAAACGTGATAAAACCGTAAGACGACGAAACTGAGAAGCTCACGGTGGATTCTAAAAAGAGAAGAGAGCGATCCAAAGGGTGAGAACATAGAAGAGCAGAGGGATCTCGTACAAGAGTCCGTTATCCTTGTCAGACATTACTACGCCTTTTGAGATGATATGCAATCACAACATACAGTAGTAATAAGCTCCCATGGCTTTCAAACAAAACAAAAAAGGAAATTTTTTGATTGCAACGGTCACATAAACTTAGTTTTTAAGGAAATTTTAAGAGATCTGTTTCTCGTATTTCCTTTTTTTCTTTATTATTAGTCGTCACAACGGTAACAAAATGTATTTACCTTTTTACCGTTTACAACCGTCATCTTCTTTTTTATCCCACGACCCACGTCACGAGAGGTGAGAGATGAGATAATATGATTTGAGTTTAATAGTATAGTTTAAGGTGAATGCCCATTATAGTTGTTCGGTCCATTATCTTTCTTCTTCTTTTTTTTGTACGTTTTTTTTATGCCAAACAATATAATAAGTAACCCTCCCATTTATGAGCTTTGGCCTTTGGCTAGAATTGATCGATATTACTTAACTTTCACCTTTTGATTTTTGACAGTAGTAACAAAGTTAATAGGTAGAGAAATCTCATCAAAAAGAGAAATTGAATCGTTGTTTGTTCTATTTTCTTTTTGTGTCATCTGCTAAATAATATCATCGTAATGCCATGTTTTTTACTAGCATAAAATTCGTATAGCTTCTTCCTTGAGAAACAAATTCAAAACTTCTCAATTCTTGAAACGCCATCAACATGTGTTAAAAATACTGGTATGGTTTTGACTATTTCGTTAAAAATATTCATTGCGTCTAAATTTTTGGTGGTATTGTTCAACTGCATCACAAGTATTTGACTACAACATATACAAATAATCTACTAAACTAACATGGATGCATACCGATCACAAAATCAGACCCATAAACTGCATAATACGATCACACAAAAAAACAGAGAACAAAACAGTTTAGTACCACCTAGTAATTAAATCTGAGATTGATGATTAGTCGGGAATTAAAAAAATGTAAGCAGAGTTACTAATAATTGATGATTTGTAAGTTGGAAGATTTTTAATACATGATTATGTAAAACTAGTCATTTTGATAAAAAGAAGATGATACATTTGGTCTTTCGAAAGTAATAATAATCCAAGCGGCTGAACATCTGTTGTAAAGTAGATGTTGTTACGGTGTCCAATTTGTCCGTAGTCTTTTTCTTTTCCCCTAAAAGTATATTTTTTATATAAAAAAAGGGATGCAAGTAAAAAATGTAGAAATACTTTATTTAAAATACTTTCATTCCGTCCAATAAAAGAATTGAGATTTGATTGGGGAATAGACAACACACACACCGTCTCTAAAATACGTCTTTTTAATTCTTCTTTTCGTCGTATCTAGTACTATTTATTAGGAACAAGAGAGATACACACACCTTTGTTTGAGAAAAAAAATATATATTGAACAAAGAGACTTTTTTTTTTTTTTTTTAACAAAGGAACAAAGAGACTATTATTATTATTATTATTATACATACAATGCAACACAAATACACAATAATAGTCTTTTTATAAAGAGTAATATATATTGAGGGATCTTTCAAGGGATCCATGCCAACAAATTAAGCGGATATCTTCTTATTAGTATTGTATTTGATTGACGGTTTGACTATTTTTTTAGTCCTGGGCAAACGGTGAAGTCGGGTTTTTCGGGTCGGGTCTTTCGATTTTGAGGTAATTTTGGGTTTGAAAAAATTTAACCGAACCAGATTTTGGTTCAGGTCGGTTGGTACTCGGTTTATACGGATCGGTTATCGATTTTTATTTGTCTTCCGAAATTAATCGAAACATTTCAAATTTCGGTTAATTCCACCCGAAATTACCTAATAAAAGAGCCAAAACAAGTATAAATACTTGACAATTCCTTGTCTTACATCTGGGAACCATTACAGACCATTATGATAAGCTAGCATTACATCATATGTAAGCTAGCAAAGTACCAAAAAATCATTAGAGACCATTACATAAGCTGATAAGCTAGCATTGCATCAAGTTTAAGCTAGCATTGTACCAAAAAATCATTATAGAACCATCAAACACGTTAGTCATTACACATAAGCATGCAACTCCACATCCAAAAGTAGTCAAAAGAGCAGCTTAGATGAAAGTCAGTAGTATCCCAGTCCGTTGTTAATTAGGCTTTGCTTATCGGCATCAAAAAGTAGTCAAAAGACGCAGCCTCTACCTACCTACGCATCATGAAAATTTGAAAACCATAACAAAGAGTTAGCGAATCTGATAAAGACATAAATCAAACAAGAGTAGAGACTTAGGTAGTTAAGCTTGGTAAGGTTTTGATTTAGACTCTTAACAGTTCAAACCTTAATAAACTAAACCTTAACTATGCAAGGGAAAAGTAAAGAAAACATACCAAACTCCCATTATGATGAATCATGTTGGAGCTGCCGCTGAATTCCTTTCATCTACACAAGGAAACAAAATCATAAGTACATAAGAGTTTTATAAAGCAAAAAAATCAGAATACATGAGACTTAATTTTACTTACCAAGAGATTCAAGAAACTCAACTTCTTCCAGCATTTGCACCAAGTTTGCTATCTGTACTTCTGATTTATATGAACACCTTAACCATTGTTGGGTGCATATCAAAACCTCAACCATGTAAAGAGTTAAAGAACTCCTATAAGGGTCCAACACTCAGCCACTTGTACTAAAAGCAGACTCAGAAGCCACTGATGAGACTTGAACTGATAGAACATCTCTAGCAAGTTCTGACAAGATCGGAAACTTCAAGCTATTGCACCTCCACCAGCTCAAAACATCATAAGGCAACCCCAAACTATTTTCAGCTCTTACCTCGGTTTTTTCAGACAAATAAATCTGCAACTCACTGCAGCCATCTTCAGTTCTCCTTAAGTCAACCATCTGATTGTAAAGTGTGTCCATCCGCTCATAATCTTCATCATCCGACAGGTCACACATGACAGGCGGGTCAGACATTGTAGGAGCTTTGTTGTATACTGCTTGGCTCAGCCTGGAACTGTAATCCTCATACAACTTCTTCATTGCCAATTCTATTGAAGAATTAAGGTGCTTACTCTCTATGGTGTCCTTACCATATAGCTGATCGAAGCAGAGGGAAGCAAACTTCAACTTATTGCGAGGATCAAAAACACTTGCCATAATCACTAGAGGATTCATGTTATGCAATCCATCCCAGTATTTCTCGAACTTATCTCTCATGATATGAGCTTGCTTTCTGATCTTTTCATCGGAGCTGCCACACTTAGCAATGAGACTCCTCTCGATGTCCACAATTTCACTATAACATAG
This sequence comes from Camelina sativa, assembly GCF_030686135.1. Taxonomy (NCBI): domain Eukaryota; kingdom Viridiplantae; phylum Streptophyta; class Magnoliopsida; order Brassicales; family Brassicaceae; genus Camelina; species Camelina sativa. The sequence goes on along the minus strand of NC_141895.1, from coordinate 432,622 downwards.
TGTAGAAGTGACTGACTTTGAAGCTGAGAAGGTCAAAGTACACTTGTAGAAGATTTTCAGAAACTTCACCAATCTTGAAACTTCCTCCCAATCAGAATCAACAGGTGGTCCAACTCTCTTTTTCTTTGTCTTCTCCTCCATTTCCTCAAAATAATCACAATAGAGTTTGTCTTCAGCCGCCATCTTCTCAAACGCAACTCTCAGCTTCAAAGCAGAATTTAACATAAGATAAGTCGAGTTCCAGCATGTGATAACATCTAATGGCAAGCTACCTCTATTGACTTTTCCTGTTTCACACCTCATTGCAAAAGACCTAAGCCTAGAAAAAGATGATCTCACATACTTGATTGCATTTCTGATGGCAACAATACTCGGATTTGACTCTTTCAAACCATCTCCAACAATCAAATTCAGAATGTGTGCACAACAACGCATATGTAAGAAATCCCCATCTATAACTAATGCTTCTCCTTCTCTCAGCCTTAACTCATCTTTAAAAACATCCAGCGCCTTGTCATTACTCTTTGCATTATCAACTGTCACTGTAAAAACCTTCTCAATACCCCATTCTTCTAAGCAATCCATCAGTTGTCCTGCAATGGTGTCGCCTTTGTGGTCAGTGATGACCTTAAAGCTGAGAATCCTCTTCTGCATTTCCCACTGAGCATTGATCCAATGAGTTGTGATCACCATGTAGTTGTAAGAGGTTACAGGACTTGTCCATATGTCCGTAGTCAGAGAAACCCGTTGTTTCTCAACCCCAAACAGATTCTTCAAAGCAGCTTTCTCTTGCAGATAAAGTCCAACTATATCTCGTGTACAAGTCCTTCTCGAAAATGTCTTGTAGAGAGGCAAGACATTCGAACAAAAGCGTTTCCAGCCCTCATATTCGACAAAGGAGAATGGCAACTCATTTACCACAACCATCTCATTAACTGATCTTCTAAATACCAGCAGATCAAACTTGATTACCTTCAAATTCCCAGCACTATCACCACTTAGAACCTTCTGTTTTTCCTTGTCATCATAATCCTTGTACTGCTTGCAGATTTTTAAGTGGCCTAACATCAGACTAGTGCCAATGGTTTTTGAATCGCAATTCATCTCTTGACCATAGTACATACAGTAGCTCTTTGTGGGTTCGTCATCCCTTTGCAGAAAATGCTGCCATACAACTGATCTTTTAGAATACTTCTTATGTGGTCTTGGTGGCTTAGCAGAAGCAGATGCTGGTGCTTTACACGTCTTTCCAGTTTCAACCTCTTCAGTAACCTCAGGTTCAAGCAGCGGGTCTTTCTCATGGTGTTCTTTAGACATCTACAAAAGTTACACAAAACTGGGTTATCACAAATATAATAGACAAAGACATAACAAGCAACACAAGAATAATAAAAAAAAACAAGACATAACAGTCAACACAAGACTAATACAAAAACAACACAACTATAATACACATACAAGACACGACAATAATGGTTTTGTATGTGTATTATAGTTGTGTTGTTTTTGTATTAGTCTTGTGTTGTCGTGGCAAAGAGTAATCAAAGTACCTCATGGCAAAGAGTAATGACAATAATAGATAATAGTTGTCTATATAATACAAATACAAGACACGACAATAATCAAAGTACAAAACATTTGACATATCTCTGATTTTGAAGTTTAGAAACTCTAAAATAAACCCTAACACTAAATGGTTACACTTATACAGCTACACAATACAAGGAGCATAAACAAATTACAAAACCATAAGAAGAATCGATCAACTCTCATTTGGAAGTTTGAAAACAATCCTTAAAACCTAAAATGCTACAATAGATACTAGTACTAATACTAATAGATACACATAAACAAATAAGAACAGTAAACAAAGCACAAACCCCAGATTAAGTCATCTTAATTTCAGATTTTGAAGTTTAAACCCTTAACTCTAAAATTTGACAAATCGATTTGGAGAATTTTAGGTTTAAGAGTTTAAACTTCAAAATCTGAGCTGATAAAGATTAAGAAAGAAATTATACAGAAAAGAAACAAACGAAGAAACGATTGAGGAGAAAGAAGAAGAGCTTTACCTCTAACAAATTCTCTTCTATGGATTGAAACCCAAGTCTTTCACAATAACAGAGGTTTCAGAAAATAAAAGAGATTGTAGAAGATGAAGAATTGATGAAGGAGAAGAAACGAGATGATCTTTGCTTACTGACTATTTGATTATGTCGGGAAAATGAGAACTTTGCTCGCTTTAACAAGAGACGAAGGCGGAGAAACAAATAGGCACGATTATTAGATAAGGTTAGTAGCTCATTAGCTTTATATAGGGAACCAAACATAATCTCGGTTTAGGTAAAACCGATCGGTATCCGATTACCGATCTGACCCGACCCGACTTCCGAAATTGCAAAACATTCTCGCTGATCGGTTGCAGCTCATGTCTGTACTCGGTGCCGAGAACCGAATTCGTCGGGTTTCTCGGATCGGTTTGTTCGGTTCGACCCGTTCGCCCAGGACTAATTTTTTTGATCGATAGAGAAAATTGTAAAAAGATTTGGAGGCTACTCATTTAGCTTTGGAGGTTCCTCAAAGGGTATAATTGGAATTTGCAAAAAATGATTTACCTTCAACTTGAGCCGCTTGTTGTATATAATATAAGAAACAAAAACTTCAATCCTAGATAGTTTTGCACATGTTTGAGAGAGAGAGAGCCAGAGAGACTGAGAAAACAGAAAAAGGAGAAAATGGAGAGAGAATGAGAGATCCAGCAAGTGTCGGTAGAAAGAGGGATGTCAGAGTGGAAGTTCAAAGTTGCTAGCATCTGTACACTTTTGGTTCTTTTTGACCTCGGCTTAATCGGCTATCTATTTGGAGAACCGGTCGCTTACGCAGTTGGTACCATCTTCACTTGCATACTTCTTCTTTTGGGTTACTTGGGGATAATCATATACCACAATTGCTAGAGGAATTGGATGATGAAAATGGTAGTCATCAAATTTCATGATGTATTATTATTATAATACACATAACACAACACAACACAATAATGAGTAATATATATTGGGGGATCTTTTAAGGGATCAATGCCAACAAATTAAACTGATATCTTCTTATTAGTATTATATTTGGTTGACGGTTTAACTACTTTTTTGACCGATAGAAAAAATTGTAAAAAGACTCGGAGGCTACTCATTTAGCCTTGGAGGTTACTCAAAGGGTATAATTAGAATTTGCAAAAAAAAAAATCTTCTCTATATATTAGTATAGATTCGCTAACGTTACTAGTTTATCTTTTCCAAAATTAAGAAAAAATATAGCTAAGTTATCTTTCTTTTTACAAATTTATTATTTCCTCACTAATTTATATAGTACTTCTTTTGTATCACAATAGATGATGTTTTAAAATTTTACATTAATTAAAAAAATATTTAATGTTTAACAATAAGTAAATTAGGATTTTTACATTAATTAAGAAAAACATTTAATGTGTTGTTGGATAAAGATATGGCCAAGCCATTGCCATTGTTGTACTACTTATTTACGAATTATGATGTAATGTCTCTAGAGTTGTCTGTCAAAAAAACTTCTATTTACATATACATTTTAAATGAGTAGAATTGTCTTATCAATATAACATATTTACACTTAAGTTTCAAAATGTAATATATAGTTTAAAAATACATGTAAAGCCTTCCAACACCAAAACTGCTTATCCATAAGATTAGATAGGATGTTAAATACGGTTTGTTCTTAACGTATTTATTAATTTTTTAACACTTAGCTTGCATCATCATATACCACAATTGCTAGAGGAATTGGATGCATACCTCCAATATATTTATTGAGATGGCAGCAGCAGCTATGGCTTTTTCTTTCAGGAGAGAGTCCAGGCAAAGACATGACATCTGTTAAAGGAGCACTACTTGATGATCAGCAGATTCTTCTCCCCCTAGTGCCCATCCCACCTAGTAAGTAACTAAAAATACCATATGTATATATAACTTTTGTCTCTCCTCTCTGCTTGTGCATCCCTCCCTAAGTAACTAACACTAACACACAACTTCTTCTATATATATATATATGCGTTTGAACAATCTCTTTGGCTTTATCCACTGCTCCTTTAAGACCCTTGTCTGGATTCGTTAGCACAATCAATCTCTTTGGTTCTAGTACTGAGAAGAGAAGAGAGCGATCCAAAGGGTGAGAACTGAGAAGAGAAAAGGGATCTCGTACAAGAGTCTGTTATCCTTGTCAGACATTACTACGCCTTTTGAGATTATATGCGATCACAACATACAGTAGTCATAAGCTCTCATGGCTTTCAAACAAAACAAAAAAGGAAATTTATTGATCGCAACGGTGAAATTTTACGAGATATGTTTCTCTTATTTCCTTTTTCTTTCTTTTTTTTATATGTATACTACTAGATAAGGCCCGCGTTATTAAGCGGATAAAAATTAAAAAATTTATTAAGAATAGTTAAGTAGTAACATACATGTTTTTAGATTTTATCTTGTAACATTTTAATATTGAATATGAACCTCTCATATTTCATTAAAACTCTCTCAATTCCATTATATAAGAGTTTTATAATATTTTCTCAAAGTTCTATATACAATTTTTATTAATATAACAATTTATAACTATTTGAATTATACAATATATTTCCTATTGGTAGAAATTTTATAAATGACATAATATTTTTTGTTTATTAATCTTGTGCTTTTACCCAAAAACTCTTATAGCATACGAAGTACCATTTAAATATCTATACCATCATAATGGACAATATTTTAAGTTTAGTTACACATTTCATCTTAATGCATAGAAATAAATATTTTATATCAAACACAATAAATACATCATATCAAATCTATATCTTAGTAAGAACAGAAAATATAAATAAAAATTAACAAAATATAATTTGCAAAAAAAAACTCAATCAACATTATTTAAGATATATTTGTTATGTCGTTATCTCATAAGTACTAATTTTACCTTATGTCATAATCAATTTTAATGAGTAAAATTTATAAAATAAAAACATATATAAAGATACAGAGAAATTCTCAATAACTGAAGTTATAATTTATAATTTCTTTTTCAAATTATCTTATGTTTTGACATATGCATTACAAAAATACATGTGTTAAAATTATAAAATTAAACATTAAAAATTACTAATATTCTTGAATGATTTTTTTTTAACTGAAACATATTAATATTTGAAAATTTTTTAATCTATGTAATCGAAAATAAATTTCATCGTTAGACATTCAGTTTAGTAATCACATTTAACTATATATTTCATCGTAAAACCATAATTCACTTCTTCATGGATTAGTTAAAAATTTTAATAACAAAAATAATATGAGCACATATGAGATAATATGTATATTGGTTAGTATTTTAAATTTAACAATAAAAATAATCAGTAAAAAAATCAGTTAACATCGACAAAATTTTTGGAAATCGAAAAATATCCTAAATATTATTCTTCTATATGTCATAATTTCATAAGTAATACTTTTTGTCAATTTTAATCAATTAACCAAAATTTCATTCTTACAAATGCATTTTTCTATTTTCTTTCAGGTTTCTCATATTACTACATGCATTAAAACATTAAAATAAAACATGTAAAACTATACTTATACAAATCATGTATTGAATTATTTTTTAATTTATTTATTCTTTCAAGGTTTTGTGTACTTACATACAATTAAAATTTATATTACAACGATAAATACAATTTATATCCGAATTATGTTAAATAACTTATGTTATTCTTTTTAACTTTGTTATTCATTATTTATTGATTAATATACATGCTTAATAAATTATTTTTTTGCTTACACTTGTAAAATTTATTAAGAAACCACATATAATATAATTAGCATACAATGGAAAATATATTGATTTTGTTAGTTTTCCTTTTTGATTTAGGAAAATAAATGTTTTAAAATATAAACATGTAAAATTCTGTAAATATAATTAGTTGTCCTACTACGTTTACAGAAAAAAAAATTGACATGTGTCAACATCTAATCAAAAGATTTGACACATGTCACAATCTTGTTAATGGGTAACTTTGACATCAAGCTTAGATAATAAGGTTTGTTAGTTTTCCTTTTTGTTTTAGGGAAATAAATGTTTTAAAATATAAACATGTAAAATTCTGTAAATATAATTAGCCGTCTTACGTTTATAAAAAAAATTGACATGTGTCAACATGTAATCAATATATTTGACACATCCAGCTTTATATGAGGTTCATCTGCAAATATATTTTCCATCATAGCAATCTAATCATCACTCATGATACCCCGTTTTCTTTTACTAGCATGGTTTGTAACTGTCTCTTTGATGTTCATGATTTTCTACTGTACTCAAAGTTTTGATTTGATATGAGATACCACTTAGTAGACATTTTTATATAATAAGACATATGCTCAATTTCCTTACAGTGATAGGTAAATATTTTTTAAACTTTTTTTTGTTTCTAGAAAGCGTGGCCAATATGTAGAATAGTAAAAATCAAATAATTGACATATTTTGTTTCTATAAACGTGGCCAATATCACGTAGAATAATATTAGTCTAAATATTGCAACTGCAACAAATAGAAATGTGCCTAATTCACGTGGAATAGTAAAATAGTAAAAATCAAATAATTGATATATTAATTTTTAACACGTGTCAATATCTTATCAATATATTTGACACATGTCACGATTTTGTTAATTAGTAATTTTGACATGGAACTTTATATAATAAAATTAGTCGTCACAACGGTAACAAAATGTATTTACCTTTTTACCGTTTACAATCGTCATCTTCTTTTTTATCCCACGTCACGAGAGGTGAGAGATAATATGATTTGGTGTGAATGTCATTGCCTGGTCTGCTTATTATTTACTAACAGGCACGAAAGAGCTAAAGATGCGCTTCCAAGACTTAAGCCCCATTATAGCTGTTGGGTCCATTATCTTTCTTCTTCTTATTTTTGACAATTGTCGGTCGTAATTTTTTTAATGCCAAACAATATAAAAGTAATAAGTAATAACCCTCCCATTTATGAGCTTTGGCTAGAATGGATCGATATTTACTTAACTATCACCTTTTGATTTTTGACAGTAGTAACAAAGTTAATTGGTAGAGAAATCTCATCTTAAAGAGAAATTGAATCGTTGTTTGTTCTATTTTCTTTCTTGTCATCTGCTAAATAATATCATCGTAATGCCATGTTTTTTATTAGGGGTAGGCATAAAAACCGTACCCGAATACCCAACCCGAAACCTGACCCGAAAATACCGGTTTGGGTTGGGTACAGGTATGTCTTAATAATTTTATTGGGTTCCATTCTCATCAACCCGTGGGTTCGGGTTCAATTCCGGGTAATACCCGATACCCAAACGGGTACCCGACAAACCCGAAATAACAAAACACTTAACATTTAGGCCTTTAGGGATTTTAGGGATTTCATCAGTTTGTTAAGATTTTGCGATTTTGTCGATGATTCAATTTCCTAAAATCTCTCCAGTTTCAATCTTCGCTTCAATCCTTTTTAAATCTTTATATAAATCCCAAAAACAAACCTGGAAACCCTTGGTGTTAACTTGTCAGAGACCTTGTCGTCGCCGTCGAAAGAGATAAACTCACCACCGTCAGCTTTGTCGCGAAATCATTCAGAGGTTTGTCTTCTTTCTACAGTTAAGTTATCAATTTTGTATTTCTTATTTTTGTGAAAATAGAATAGAAATTGAATCTCTGTGAGACAAAATCGAAACATCATAGAAATTAAATCTAAATTAAATTCTTTTGTTTTTAAGTTAGATTGTTAAAGTCTTGTTGTAGACTTGTTCTTTTTTCTTTTCACAAAACTTTTCATATACAGTATTTGGTTGTTTGGTTTAGTTTAATGATGCAGATACTTTGGTTTTTTACTTCTCTGTTGTTAAACACAAGTCATGAAAAAAATAGACTTCTTCAGTATATATACGTAAATATGAAATAAAACTCATTGTGTGAGTCTGTGAGAGATGAATGGTGGCAAGCAGTTCACGGTTGCATTGGTTGTGTTGTTGTGTTGTTTTTTTTATATAAAAATATATTGCCTATATAGTTTATACATATATTTTGAAGACAAAGAAGTTTCCTGCCTCGGAAGATTGGATGTGGCAAAGATGTGGCAAAGTTTTATGTCCACTTGTTGTTGACTTCTTATGTTGTTGTCGTGTATTTTTTTATTTTTTATTTTTTCATCTTGTTGTGTTGTTTTTTCTTTAACAGTTTTGTTAATCTATCGATTATTAGATTCTAGAGATTGATTATTGGTTTGTTTATATTTGTAAAATGCAGATGGCTTCTAATGATGATCCAAATCCTCCAGATGATAATGTTGAATTAGATGGATCGGATGTTAATTGTCAGACTCCTACTTCTGAAAATAAAGGGAAGAGAAAAGAGCAAGTTAGTGATGATGCAGAAGGTATTAGTTCTGCTAAGAAGGCGAAGACAAGATCTTGGGTCTGGGACCACTTCACCAAGCTGGAAAAAAAAACCAGAGAAATGCAAATGCCATTATTGTGGGAGAGACTTGGGTTGTGCTTCTAGCAATGGCACTTCTTCTTTGAAGAAACATTTGGAATTGTTCTGCAAAGAATACAAGGCATGGCAGAATGCTAATAATTCTTCTCAAACTGTTTTCACTTCTGACAGTGCTAGTGGTAGTCTTAGAGTGAGTAAGGTTTCAGAAGCAATAATTAGAGAAGCTACTAATGAGATGTTGATACTCGCAGAGTTACCCTTGTCTTTCATAGAGTGCTTAGGTTGGAGACATTTTTGTTCCAAGGCTCAGTTGTATAAACCTCTTTCTAGGAGAGCAGCATCAAGAGATATTATGGAGCTTTATGTTAGTAAGAAAGCAGCTATGAAGAAGATTCTTGGGCATAATAGGCAGAGGTTGTCATTGACTACAGACATATGGGTTTCAACCACTACTGGAGCCAGTTATATGGTAATAACTGCTCATTTTGTTGATGCTATGTGGAAGTTAAAGAAGATGGTCATAGGATTCAAGAGTGTTGATGATCATAAGGGTGAGACAATCTGTAAGGTTCTTCTTGAGTGTCTAGCTGAGTGGGATATACAGAGAGTGTTCTGCATCACAGTGGATAATGCTACAGCAAATAGTTCTGCTATGACTAAATTTAAGAAAGCAATGAAGCAGATTGGAGATGATGCATTGATATTGAAAGGTGAATATATGCATTTAAGGTGTGCTACTCACATATTGAATTTGATTGTTAGAGAAGGTTTGCAAGAAGTAGACAACAGTGTGGCTGCTATTCGCAATGGAATTCAATATGTGAGAGCTACAACAAACAGACTGAAATCATTTGATTTGCGTCTTGAGACAATGAAGATTAAAAGGGAAAGTGTACCTTTGGATGTGAAAACGAGATGGAACTCGACATATCTCATGTTAGATCAAGCGATGAAGTTTAAATTGGCATTTGAGAGGATGGAAGCTGAAGATAAAGTGTATAACGATTACTTTTTGGAAAAGGTGGATGGAAGTAAAAGGATTGGACCACCTACGCCAAGTGATTGGGTTGAAGTTGAAAGGTTGGTTTCTACTCTTGTCATATTTTATAAATCCACATTGGTTCTTTCAACTTCAAATTATGTTGCCTCTCATAAACTCTATAATGAGATAGTGTCTGTTACCAAGAGCTTGAATGACTTAACCTTTAGTACAGATTCTGAAGACGGTTTGAAAAAGAAAGCTTTATCTATGTTAAGTAAGTTGGGAAAGTATTGGGATCCATTTGGAGAACATGTTGAAATGAATAGGCTTGTGATAGTAGCAAGTGTTTTTGATCCTAGAAAGAAAACTAAATTTGCTGAGCTCTGTTTTGATGCATTGTATGGGAAAGGCAGTGTGGAGTCTACTCATCTTTCAGATGATTTGAGTAATATTTTGAAGGATTTGTATGATGAGTACAGTAGAAACAACTTATTAAACAAAACTGGTGGTGTGTCATCTTCTCAGGCACAAGGATTATCTTCTCAGTCATAGTCCCAAGACTAAGTTGCACCTGATTTTTGTAAGAAAGCAGGTATTTTTGATATGAAAAACGCATATGATGAGATTGTGATGGAAACAGGAAGTCACAGTTCCTCTAATGAGTTGGAAATATACTTGAAAGATAAAGTGGAGAAACCAAGTATTCCTAAAAGTGCAGAATACGACTTGTTATCTTGGTGGAAGGTCAATAGTGGGAAATACCCTGTTCTATCACTAATAGCTAAGGATATACTTGCAATGCAAGTGTCGTCGGTAGCCTCAGAATCTGCTTTTAGCACTAGTGGTAGAATTTTAGATCTTTATAGGAGTTGTTTAACACACCAGATGGTTGAAGTGTTGATCTGCACTGAGCAATGGCTAAAAGCTGAAATTCATATCAATGAAAAAGGAGTCTCTACAGTACAACATTTGCTTTTGGAAGCTGAGTATGATGATGAATTTATGAGAGGTAAGTTTTATTTTTTTATGAACTTTTGATTTTACAAGTTTGAATCTGATTTTGATTGTAAAATGGTTGTTCTTTATTACTTTTACTTCTTAATCTTACAGTTTTTATTTTTTTTAAAAGAATATGAACCAAAATTCAAACATTTGGACAGCTAATCTTGAGAATGAGTCACAAAAAATGATCTTTATAATAGTCAGAAAGGTTAGTTTAAGTTTATAGTCTTTGCATTTGTCATTATTCACATTCTTGTTATCTTGTTATTGACATTCGTTTCATTTTGTTTCAGGAAATATCAAATCAAAGACATCGTTCATGTTTCACTTCTAGACAACTTGCAGTTTCTATGTTTTACTTTACTTCTAGGTTTCACTTTCACGTCAGACTTGTATTTTCATTTTGAATAACTTCAGTTTTTATTGGATTTGTGTAATACTAATTTCGATTGGTTATCACTTTTTTTTAATCTCTTTAAGTCTTTGGATGATAAATTTGGAGATACATTGTATGTTTTGTTAGATTTTTATGTTTTTTGATGGTAAAGTGCAGGTTTTTTCTTGTATTTCAGGTTAGGTTCGGTTTTTCGGGTTGGGTTTTGATTGGTTTCGGGTATCCATTACCCGAACCGAATGAAACCCGTTTTTTCTGGGTTTTTGAAATTATAACCCAAACCGACCCGAATCCGGTAATACTCAAACCGAACCGAACCCAAATAGTAAAATATACCCAATGGGTTCTATTTTCCATTACCCGAACCCGAATGGGTAATACCCGAATCCGAATGGGTAATACCCGAACCCGACCGGGTTACCCATATGCCCACCCCTATTTTTTACAGGCATAAAATTCGTATAGCTTCTTCCTTGAGAAACAAATTCAAAACTTCTCAATTCTTGAAACGCCATCAACATGTGTTAAAAATACTGGTATGGTTTTGACTATTTCGTTAAAAATATTCATTGCGTCTAAATTTATGGTGGTATTGTTCCAAGTGCATCAAAATATTTTGACTACAAAATCAACATGCATACCGATCACAAAATCAGATCCATAAACTGCATAATACGATCACACAAAAAAACAGAGAACAAAACAGTTTAGTACCATTGAATTAAAATTGAGATTGAATGGTCGGGAATAAAAAAAAAAATTGTAAGCAGAGTTACTAATAAAACACCTTCTGGGATATAAAAAAAAGAAGAAGGTATTATCAGCGAAACTTGCAACTTTGGTTTAGGCCTCACATGAATCAGATAAGTACGTTATTCAACTTAGCTGGGATTAAGAAAGGCCCTTTTTCAAAAAAACCATAAATCAAACTACCTATGAGCCGTAATAATTCCTCTAAGCATACGACTGAAGACAAAGAAGCAGAACCCTAAAAGACTGGAGAGAAATTTGATATAAAAATAACAAATCTCCGATCTATATATTAGTCAGTCAGTGGCCGCTGCTACGGCTTGAGTTTGAAACTGAGGCGTCGACAAATATATATACTAGTTTCTTTCTTTTCATTAATTAGGGTTTCCAGTTTTCGAATGTTTTGGGCTTCTCATTTTTCGAATGTTTTGGGCTTCTCAATTTGGGCTTTTAGGTTCAATTTGGCCCTTTTTGTTGGATTACTTTCGAATTGCAAGACCAAAGTCTAATCTTTCTCTTTTTTTTGCATATTTGACTTTTTCTTTTTAAATCAAAATTAAAGGGTTTAGGTTCAGATGTCACAAAAAGGTCAATGATCATCTGTCTAAATATTTATATTTAAATGTTGATTTAGTAGAACGGCAGATACGTTTTGATATGCTTAGAACAAAAACAAAGTTAAACGTCTTTTTCAGTTCTCCGATCCTTTGGTCGGCGTGTGTGTGTTGTGCTTGTGCATGGTTGTAAGATGTAAATGGCCAACATGTTTTTTGATCGTGCATTACACTATGAGAATCCCAAACATGATTATCACTAATTTAGTCACATTCGAAGATAACATTTATATATTATTTATTCAAATTGTTATCACTCTTAACATTTTCTTATAAATCCCCATTTGATGAAGTCGTTTAACTCATCCCAATTCATATACAAAGAACACACAAAAAAAGGAGCTAGCTTAAGGCAAAAGACAAGCTAAACGCTCCGCAATGGCGATCACACGCGCCTCCTTTTCCATTTGCCTCATCCTCTCCTTGGTTACCATTGCCACTGCTGATTACTACTCTCCCTCATCTCCTCCTGTTTACAAGTCACCGGAACACAAACCCACCCTTCCACCTCCGGTTTACACTCCACCGGTTTACAAGCCTACCCTTCCTCCTCCAGTCTACACTAAGCCAACTATCCCACCCCCGGTTTACACTCCACCGGTTTACAAGCCTACGCTTTCACCTCCGGTTTACACTAAGCCAACTATCCCACCCCCGGTCTACACTCCACCGGTTTACAAGCCTACTCTCTCACCTCCAGTTTACACCAAACCAACTATCCCACCTCCGGTCTATACTCCACCGGTTTACAAGCCTACTCTCTCCCCACCGGTTTACACTAAGCCAACTATCCCACCTCCAGTTTACACTCCACCGGTTTACAAGCCGACACTCTCCCCACCGGTTTACACTAAGCCAACTATCCCACCTCCGGTTTACACTCCACCTGTTTACAAGCCTACTCTCTCACCACCGGTTTACACTAAGCCAACTATCCCACCTCCGGTTTACACTCCACCGGTTTACAAGCCTACTCCTTCAGCTCCGGTCTACAAAAAGTCTCCAAGCTATTCATCTCCTCCCCCTCCATATGTGCCTAAACCAACCTACACTGCACCAGCCAAACCATACGTCCCAGAGATTCTTAAGGCGGTTGATGGCATCATCCTATGCAAAAACGGCTACGAAACCTACCCTATTCTAGGTATAAAAAAATACATACTTAAGCGTTCCAGATTAAATATTTACTATTAACAACAAAATCTCTAATCATATACTAACTTTTAATTTATATTCATGTAGGAGCAAAGGTAAAAATTGTGTGCTCCGACCCAGCATCATATGGGAAAAACAAGAACGAGGTTGTGATCTACAGCAATCCCACTAACTCTAAGGGTTACTTCCACGTGTCGTTGACCGACATCAAGGATCTAGCTTACTGCCGTGTCAAGCTTTACACATCTCCCATCGAGTCTTGCAATAACCCGACAAATGTCAACAAGGGTCTCACAGGAGTTCCCTTGTCGTTGTACGGATACCGTTTCTACTCCAACAAAAACTTGAAGCTCTTTAGCGTCGGACCTTTCTACTACACCGGTCCTAAGGCTGCTCCCGCCACTCCCAAATATTGATCGTGATGATCATCTTGCATGCTCATGATGCATTAATTATATGAGGTCACTTAAATCAATATTTTTTTGTTTTGAGTTTTTTTCCCTTGAAAATGTTCATTTGTTTGTTTGTTCCGAACCTTCCGATTTCATTTGCTTCGCAGCATTCCCAAATGCAATCTATCATTTTGGTTATGCTTTTATTTTATATAATTATATATTAAATTATGTGGGGAATTTTATTGTCTGATTATGCGACTGCATAATAATAATATTAGTATTCTTCCGGGATGATTAAAGTTATATGGTAAAAGTACTTGATAATTTATGGCCATTACGTACAACACGTGTCTACTGAAAACATAAACAACGATTTGTCTAGTTAACGAGTTTATTGCTCTAGTCATTAACCATTGATGGATTGCACAATATGAATCAGCAGCATTATTTTAACTAAATATACATGGAGTATGAATTACAAGAGCGCCATGAATCTATTAGTATAGGATAATACCAAATGATATTTGTGATAATACCAAATGATATTTGTGATACTCTTGTATAGATTTGAGTATATCATAATCTCTTGTACTATATATAGGATACACGTTTGATTAATGAAAATTAAGTTTTCACATTTCTTACATGGTATTAAAGCAAATCTGATCTTAAAAACTTTTTTCTCTTCGTTTTCTCTTTGTTCTACTTCCTCTGTTTTCCATTTCTCCTCTGTTTTTTGTTCTCTGATCTCATGGCAAAAAAAGCTTCCTCTGAATTTGCTGAATCAGCCTCGATCTTTAACCCCTCCAGTCCTAAATCCACGCTGATCTCTCTCAATATGTCAAACATCACCAAGTTAACCCCGACAAACTTCATTACCTGGAGGTTGCAGGTTCGTACTCTCCTTGAGGCGGATGAACTTCACTGGTTCATCGTTGATGATTCCTGTATCCCTAAAGAAACAGTCAAACCTTCTAACGGTCCTGTCGTGCCTAACCCTGAGTTTGCCGCCTGGCAACGCCAAGACAAGATGTTGTATAGTTCTCTTCTTGGTTCACTATCTCTTGCGGTTCAACCAATTGTTGCAAGAGCAACCACGTCTCGTGAAGTATGGGAGATTTTTCATCGTACCTATGGCAAACCATCCAGTGGTCATATCAAACAACTCAAACAAGAAATCAAGCATCTCACCAAGGACAACAAGTCTATTAATGAGTACATGCGAATCATCGTTGACAAAACTGATCAACTTGCGCTTCTAGGTGCGGCCATGGAACATGAAGACCTGCTTGATGTTATCACCGGTGGTCTTGGTGATGACTACAGAGCAATTGTGGAGATGTTCAATGGTCGTGATGTCCCAATCTCCATTGATGAGCTCCATGAAAAGCTTTTCAATCGTGAAAACACTCTGCATAGTGAAGAAGTCATCCCCAACTCTGCTCGTGTCACGGCAAATAATGCTCAGTTCCGTTCTTAGCAAGGACGTGGCTCCTTTTCTGGTAATCGTGGAGGCCACTCCAACTCTCATGGTGGCTACTCACCCTCTCGTGGAGGATTCCGTCCACCTCGTCCCTACCTTAGGAAGTGTCAGATTTCTGGAGTGCAGGGTCATGGTGCCAAACGATAACCGCAATATCAGCAGAGTATCTCCACCTCTCCTCACCAACAATACTCACCTCATCAGGCATCTCCCTATCGTGGTCTTCTACCTTGGCCTGCGTCTGCTTCGCATCTCCCGTTTCCGTCTCCACAATGGTCTAGTCAGGCACACCATACGACTGCAACCTCTCATGACTTGTATCCGTAGCTTCTGCACAGTGGTGCTTCACACCACATTGCTAGTGATCTCTCCAGTTTATCTCTACACTCTCCTTACACTGGCGGTGTGAGTGTAACGGTTGGCAATGGAGTTGCTCTCCCGATCACACACACTGGCTCCACCATTCTCCCTTCCACCTCTCGTTCCCTCTATCTTAATAATGCTCTATGTGTTCCATCAATACACAAGAATCTTATATCAGTGAACAAACTTTGCAAAGCTAACAATGTTTTGGTTCAATTTTGTTCTTTTGATTTTCAGGTGAAGGATCTCAAAACGGGGACAACTTTACTCAGCGGCAAGGCCAATGAGGGAGTGTACGAATGGCCTCTGAAACACACTTCACCCATCTCTGCTTTTTTATGCTCCAAATCCTCTCTTGCGGATTGGCACTCTTGCTTATGACACCCACATTCTCATACTCTTCGCCATATGATTTCTAGTTTTTCTTTACCACTTTCAAACGCATTGTCTTCTTCTCTTATTTGCAACTCTTGTTCCAGTAATAAAATTCACAAATTGCCTTTCTCCCCCTCAACTCTTGTCTCAAAAGCCCTCTTGATATTATTTTCTCTGATGTCTAGACATCACCAGTTACTTATGTTGATGGTTACAAATACTATGTTCTTTTTGTTGATCACTTCACCCGGTACTCCTGGCTATATCCATTGAAAACAAAGTCACAAGTCGCTCAAGTATTTCCTCTCTTCAAATCTCTGGTTGAAAACCGCTTCAAGACTACTATCACCACCCTCTACTCTGACAATGGAGGAGAGTACATTGCTCTCAAACACTTCCTTGGCACAAATGACATCACACATCTAACGACACCTCAACACACTCCTGAACACAATGGCATTGCTGAGCATCGTCATCGTCACATCGTCGAAACCAGACTTGCTCTTCTCTCCCATGCCGGCATCCCGACATCATACTGGACGTACTCGTTTGCCACAACCGTGTACTTGATCAACCGTCTCACAACTCCAAACCTGTCGAACACATCACCGTACCAGCTCATGTTTCAGTCTACACCAAATTATGCCAAACTCCGCATCTTTGGCTGCCTCTGCTACCCTTGGCTTCGCCCCTACGGTCAGAATAAATTCTAGTCCTGGGATTTTAAACCGAACCGAAATAACCGAACCGAACCGAACTGAAGGATTGTCTTCTCGGTCTTGGCTTTATGAACTCCGTTGCTGATGCATCTCTCTTCATCCTTCGCACACGCATTGCTTATGTCTACATTCTTGTTTACGTGGATGATATCATAATCACGGGTTTGTCTCTGGCTGAAATCACTCGCATTACCACTCTGTTCGCTGCCAAGTTCTCTCTCAAGCAACTTGGGAATCTCTCCTATTTTCTTGGGATGGAAGCTACTCATACTCCTGCTGGTTTGCTCCTTACTCAAACAAAGTTCATCACTGATATACTTCGTAAAACAAAGATGTTTCATGCTAAACCGGTTGCCACACCTATGTCCTCTTCGGATATTCTCACGCTAGCTATCGGGACTGTTCTCTCTGATCCGACTGAGTATTGTGCTACTGTTGGGAGTCTACAGTATCTGGGTCTCACTCGTCCTGATATCGCCTTTGCGGTAAACCGACTTTCTTAGTTTATGCATAAGCCAACTGATGTGCATTGGGTTGTTGTGAAGCGTGTCTTTCGTTATTTGGCTGGTTCTCCTCACAAAGGCATTTTTTTCTCAGCCTCGACTCCTCTCTCTCTCTTCATGTGTACTCTGATGCAGATTGGGGAGGCAACCGTGATGATTACACCTCTACTGGTGCGTACATTGTCTATCTTGGCAAGCAACCTGGTCCTCGAAGAAACAGACCGGTGTCTCTCGGTCCTCTAATGAAGCAGAGTATATGGCTCTTGCAAATGCAGCGTCTGAAGTTAGGTGGCTCACCTGTCTAATGACTGAGCTTGGTCTTTAATCTCCTGCTGTTCCGGTTATGTTTTGTGATAATATTGGAGCTACTTACTTGGCGGCCAATCCGGTTTTCCACTCCCGGATGATACATCTGGCTCTTGACTATCATTTCGTCAGAGAACAAGTCCAGGCAAAGGCTCTTCGTGTCTCTCACATCTTCTCGGCTGATCAGCTTGCTGATGCCTTGATCAAACCGCTTCCTCGAGCGCGCTTCCTTCAGCTTATTTCCAAGATTGGACTCTCTTCTCAGCGTCCATCTGGAGGGGACATATTAATATAGGATAATACCAAATGATATATGTGATACTCTTGTATAGATTTGAGTATATCACAATCTCTTGTACTATATATAAGACACACGTTTGATCAATGAGAATTAAGCTTTCACATTCTCTACAGAATCAGCAGCATTATTTTAGTCGTGCGACCAAGTCTCGCACTTAATAATAAAAAAAAAAGTCTCGCATTTGTATACTACGTACATGACAGAATTAAAATTCGTATATTATGCGCCTTGTCAAATACTAGTATACATCGTGCAGCAGGATCTTGCAGTCTAGTGTCAACATGTTGATTTTGTCCTCTTCAAATATGTGTTTATCGCGATGCCGTGTTGTGGGCACCAGATAACACCAACGGGCAACGGCATTACTAGCCCTATAGGCTAGTAAAAAAAAAAAAAAAATTACTAGCCCTATAGTAATAGCAATTACTAGTAACGGCTACTTTTATCGATTAATAAACGATTAAAATCTACATTTAAATTTATAAATTTGGATTTGTGTCATAATCATTAATCCATGCGTTATGTACCGAACTCAATCCGCATTTTTGGACTTCACACCTGAAATTAGGTAATCGTTCGACTTATGTCTATTAAATGTAACGGATGTCGACCCCTTTTTCCCCCTTTTAACAAGAGTGTGGGTTGAATTGAGAGTCAAATATCATCTATCAAACATTTTTGGTCGACATATATGTTATATCAATGCATTATACATGCATGTATAAGGAATAAGTAATTGGTAATTTGACCCCACAAATCAATATGAAAATCGGAGACATGTGCACGAAAAAATAGCTTTTGAAACTAAAAGCTGCCTCGTCGTTATAATTTGTTTATTAAGAGGAAAAAGAAACTAAGAAATGAATCAGATTCCACTTTCTTTCTTAACCCATGCACACCGCACGCGAGTCGGTCGGATGGTCCACCCCTTTTCGAGTCTTTGAGTCCACGTCAGTTTTGTGTACGTGTCAATACAAGAGTCAAAACTCCATCCTACCTAATACCACATATTGCATATATATAACTATCAATTAATTAATTTCGGAAAGTTGCTTTAGTTGTATTGTAATTAACCACTATTCTATTACAAGTAAATTATTATTGAATGATTTGCATTGTGTATCCATTTTCTCATAACACAACTATACACGGCCGACATTGTACGATTGAAACAACATTTTGACTAAAAAACAATAGATGGATTATTAATCTTTTAGTACAAATCTGTACAAAAACATTAGAGGGCCAACATAAGGTTAAAAATAATAATTAATGAATGAGATTTAAACTTGTAATTACAGAAACAAGATAATATCTCGATCACATGACTTCCTTAAACCGTTGAGATTACACTTCACTTATTTTAGTTACATGTCTCCAAATCAACCATTTTAAGAGGAGGAGAAAAAACAAAGAGAATAATTTTGGTCTGGGAGGGTAATTCGCTTAGCGATTGCTTCTCCCTACTCTTAAAACGACACCGTCCAGTATATACATTGATCAACGGCTCCGTTACTTTATACATCACTTCCGTTCGCTTTTTTTCTGTTTTTCCAAACGCCGTCTCTCTGTAAAAGCAAACGTCTCAGTGATCGCCACGTGGATTTCCAAAACGCCATGTGTCGTCTTCCATGCCACTAATACGATTTTGCCCGCCCACCGAGTCCGAATTACCAGCTCGAATATCATGCCCACCCGTTTCCCCCCAAGAACCGGGTCGGATTCAATCACTGTCCAATGTTGCAAGAACAGAGGAAGTAATCAAATACTCCATAGCCTTTTCAATGAAGCCCGGTTATTATTCGACCCGTTATCTCCGGGTAAACCCGAATTAGAATCTTCAAATTCCCTCGGAATCTCCACAATTATACCGACTAAATCAATCGGCGGTGCTCTCTCACAAGCTTCCGTCGGAAATCTCACCGGCGAACCGGAGGATGAAGACGGCGTCGATGACTCGGATTCGTCCGAGGATGACGAACTCCCGGCTTCGGTATCCTCAATTGGCTTAACCGATGGAAACAAGGCAGGAACCGGTTCGGATTCGGTAACCGGTTGTACAGGTTGAACCGGAGCTCTGCAAAGGGGACAGCTAGATCTCGACCGGAACCACGTGTCGATACAATCAACATGGAACACGTGGCCGCATTTGGGAAGGACACGTCCTTCGTCGTCTTCTTCGAACTCCGACAAGCAAACAGAGCACTCCTCCAGTGGAGATTCATGGGTTTTGACGGAGTAGACGAATACCGGGATCTTCTCAAGCACCGTGGGATCGAGAGGAGAGAGGGACGCGGAGGATTGGGTGGGGTCTCGAGCAGCGGAGAGTGATCGGAGGTGAGCACTGATACGGCGGCGAATACGGCGGTTTTGACGGCGGAATAACCATCTGGCGTAGCTGTGAAAACAGAGGATTAAAATGACGGCGACGAAGAGGATGATGACTGAAGCAAGCATGATTTTGCCGTTAAGAGCGTAACGTGACGATCCATGGTTCATGTTTGCCCATATTGTCTTGCTACTGTCAAACACGTTACCACCCATTGTTTTAGGGAGAGAGAGAGAGAGAGTCAGAGAGAGAGAATGAAAGATGGAAGTGAGTGGGTGAAACGAAGAAGAAGAAGAGCGAGTGAGAAGTTTCCAATGTGCTGATGCTTCTGTGGGTTTGAATCTTCTTTATTTATAGACGACCAAAACTCATATTCATGTGAATTATTGGGCCCTCTTTATTATTATTATTTTATTTTATTTTTATTGTAATCTCCTTTTTCTATTATGTATATGTTTGTTTTGGTTTGGGATTTCTTGTTGATTTCGACTCAAGTAAGTTAACGTTATATGTATATACGAGTTATGTATATATTGCTAATATGAAGAAGAAAAAAAGATAATAAAACTTAAAAAGTGGAAAAAAAAGAGAAAAAGATCAAGGCTTTTACGAGTTGCGACTTTTATTTTTTTTGGTTTTCGCAGAACATATATATATTCGTGTAATAGCTACTTGAGCTTTGAACCCACTTGTTAGTTGTTAGATGTGAGTTCTTCATAAAATATCGTGGAGACATACTTTCAGCAAGTCTTTGACCGTAGTTTGCTTTATGATTTTTAACATCTTGCTCACCAAATCCTTTTTTCTTTTTTTTCTTTTTGAGAATTTTAATTTTAATACTGTTCAACTTACAGGTTTGTCATTTTTATTTTTATTTTAGGCATATCAGACTTTCTATATATCTTATATATATACTTTGATGTATCATTCTAGTTTACATTCAGCAATACCATATGTTGAAAATCTATATATATATATATATAAGAAAAAGATATAGTAGATAGATAGCAATATAAACACACTTAGTAATAAGTGAAAAATGCATATGGTCCAAACCAAATGAAACGAAACTAAAAAAAGCCATAACTAAATAAACAGAAACGAACCATAAAATCTAGTAACGAATTAGCTTTTGGATCTCCATGAGTCATGGGGACTCAAGTCTTAAAGTAGTTTTAGTTTTGCTTAAATGCTCAGAGAAAGACTGTCCCAATCTGCCGGCTCTTTTATTTCGTTCTTCCTTTTTTATTTTTTTCAATAGATATAATAAATCTTTTGCTTTATTTCGCTCTTCTTCTTTTGTTTCCCTCTAATAATTATTTTTAATTTTGTTTTTGTTTAATTTCCGTCAACACTATAGCTTTGTTTGGGGGGAGTCTCTTTCAAAACATGTCTTTAAGACCGTTTTACACATCAGAAACCTACTAAATTTTTTGTCGTGAAGAGGATTTTCAAATGGCCCTTCCTTGCCAACGACCTTTGATGCCTTCACCCTTTTTTATTTTTTGGGTCTTGTTTCTCCTTTAAATAACATTGGAACTCTTCTTTCTTTTCTTTTTTTTTCGCATTCGTATTTCCACTTTCCTTCATTTTCAACACTATTACAACTATTATTTATTTTTTTATAACTCAATAGTTCTTTCTGGAGAATTGTACTATTGAATATCTAACATCTTTCTAAGAACTTCGTAGGCCATTGGCGGTTCAAAATGATTAGACGCCTCCATGCCACTACGAATATTCCAATTTAACCTTACTTTACCGGTGGTCCATTTGGTAGACAAAGTAGCATGCATATAACAAAACTATACATAGGCTGGAATTTCACGTATATGCGTATAGTGGGATGGACTCGATTGCACAAGTCACGAACACTCACATGCTTCTTAATATGTAACATAAATATTACATGCATGGGTGTGTTCTTTTCGGTGTAGTTGCGGCAAGATCCGGCAACGCCAAATATAAAGGATGGAGAACATAAAATCCTCATTTTTCTTGACGATGTGGCAATAGTCGGAGACAAAACATTATAAATAGAGAGAGAGAGTGGATATATGTCGTTTGATTTTTTTGGGCGTCATTGGCGTTCCTTGCTGATCAATCAACGGTTAAACAGCAAACTAGTACATCAAACCAAGACTGGATGGATCTAAGTGACGCATAAACATTTTGACTATCGTACCAGTAACTTATATTTTTCTTTTAGACAATATATAAATTGAAAACGAGGACAGACAGAAAAAAAAAAAAAAAAAAAAAAAAGAGAACTTACTAATTCACCTTGTTTCGGTTGTGATATTCAGTTATAATACAACGCATGGATTGCAAAATTTATATATATCGTTGGTTTAGGGTGGAAAAGGGTGTGTAATTAGACTTGTTTCCACGTTGAGTATTTTTTATTTTATTTGGTTGGTCAGTCAAAAGTAAATACGATATAATAAAAAGGATAAGGTCGGCCATTGGTCAAAACATTCTACAACTTGAGAGAGAAAAAACTCAAAAAGGCTAATGCAACCCCATGTGCCGTGCGCGTGCGGGATAACATGAAAATATCATACTTTTTATACGTCTGATGAAAATTACTCATCTTCTACTTTTTTTTCTTCTTTATTTTTTCAGCACACTACAATCTTTTTTTTTTTCCTACAGAAACTATATATTCTATATTTTTAGTTTATCAGATAAAGTAGCTAAAATTTCAATTCGAATATCAATATATGCAATACAGATTATCAGCTTTTTATTAAAAGAAATACTATTGACAGGATTATCCACCAAAATTTGTATTAAAGCTGACAGGTTTCTTAATAGTCATGAAAAAGAGAAAAAATAAAGGAAACATTTGAAAAGGGGTTAGACCGAAAAAATGGATAATTCAGAAAAAAGTAAGAATTGTTTCATTAAAAAAAACGATTAAGAGTTATTACTTATCAGTATTTCACAATGTTTAAAGTACTACAAAGCGCACAAAAAGGTGTTGGAATAGTGTTTAGGGTGTCAGGCTGATTAAAGGTCTTCTAAGACCATTTTCACTCATAAGCAACTCATTTAAATTTCTTAAAATTAAATATTTAATATTTTATTAATAAAAGAAGATTTAACCATTCAGAAGAAAGAAATAAGAGAGTATCGTTCTCTCTCAGTTCCTAAAATGCTTATACAAGCAACGTTGCTTTAATTTCTCTCTTTTTAGTTATGTACTTTTAATATTTTTTAATATTTTAGTTAAAAGCAACCATATGCAAATCACCAGTCGAGATGCCCTAAATACATCAACTTGATAATGGGTCTGACTGGTAACATGTGTTACCATTCACTTAACTTGAATTATGGACTTAACTCAAATTTTATTTAAAAATATTACCAATCACTAACAAAACTAATATTTTTGAAGTTGAGTTTGAATAATCATGTGTTATGGTTGATGTACAAGTTTGAGGTATATCCTTTGTAAAATTGTTAACTCAAAAGATTATTCAACATCATGGAAATTCTCGTGTGTTAGAGTTGAGTTATCAGTTTTTTAAATGATTCAAACGATTATTTTTTTAAAAAGTATTTGTTATTTGTTTCTTTTTTTATGCTAAGCACCCGTAAACAACTTTGGTCAAAGATTTTTCTAAAATTTTCTAGTTTTCATCAAACTCTTTCAAACGAAAAACGTTGTTCCTACTATGATTCGTCGTTGAAACGTACGCGGAAATTTTAAGTTGTATATATAGATGCCTAAAGCTTATTGTCAAATAAGCACACTTTGAAGAAACAGTAGTATGGTTTTCTTTCTTCTACTCTTTTTATCCATCGAGTTTATATATATCTTTAAAAATATTAGTTCATATTACTAATATATTTTATTTGTTTTGATGAAGATGTCTAATGAAGGTGGTGCAGCTCGTGGCGAGGATGTTGGTGGGAGTGGAAGTACCCGCCGTAAGGTAATGAATATGTCACATACGCAGTTTAAAAACGTTGGATGTTTAGTATTTAATCTTTTAATGTGTATTATAGAAACAAATTGTATGGGATGATGAGTATATCAGAATATTCTTGGAGCTTCTTGATGTTGAATTGGCCAGAATTAGATACAAGCAGAAGCTACCGAAAGAAATCGGCCGAGTGCGGATTTGTGAAAAGTTTTTGGAACAAACTAAGATAAATCTTCCGTGGGATTCTTTCAAGAGCAAATACGATGCTTTGAGAAATAAGTGGAATGCTTATAAGAGGCTGAGAAATTTCACTGGAATACACTATGATCAGAACACTGGTTTTATTTACATGGATCATGTCATTATTCAAAGAGATAGGGTATGAAGGTGGAACCAAGAAAACGGGTTGTGATGGAGAATCGAGTCAGACGAAGACTTTTAATCTAGAAGATTAAAAATCTTTTAATAATATTCCTATTCCTTTTTCTAATGCATTTTAGGTTAAGTTTTTTTTTTTTTTTGGGTTCAATGCTAATAAATTAGTTCTATTTTTCTTTATGTTACATGGTTTATGATCAATAAAATAATTAAGTTCTAATCCTAGTTTTTTTTATTTATTCTCATCTATTTATAGGTCATACGATTAAACGAGTTGTATTCTCGGGGTTTAGAAAATCTTATAGAAGACGAGTTGCTAGAGTTGTACAATCTAGAAGATGATGAGTATATGGATACGATAATGCAATCTTTGATGGAGTATTACAATCGTTATTTTTCTAAACAACCAATGGCGGAAGAACGAGGATTAGGTTGGCAAAACCTTGAAAGGCAGATTCGTAACAAGCCGGTAAATTGTATGAACATGTTAAGGATGCATCCGGAAGCATTCAAGAACCTGTGCACAACGCTGGAGCAACGTTACAACTTACGAAGTACCGATAATATCAGTATTGATGATATGGTGGCAATATTTTTGGTTACATGCGGTCAGAATGCATCTCAACGCTTTGTTGGAATGACTTTTGGTCATTCCCAAGAGACTGCTTATCGAAAGTTCCATGAGGTATTGGACGCTGTAGAGAGACTTGCATGTGAGTATTTAAAAACTCCAACAACAACATCACTCCAGCACTATCCTCGTAAGTTACAAGAAGATTCAAGATATTGGCCTTTCTTTAGTGGATTTGTTGGAGCACTTGATGGAACACATGTCAAAGTAATGGTTGGAGGTAGTGATGCATTCAGGTATTTTGATAGAAATGGACAGAAAAGTCTAAACATAATGGCCATATGCGATTTAAACATGATCTTCAAGTATGCATGGCTAGGCGCGGCTGGATCCACACATGATTCATTGGTGTTGCAGTATGCAATAGATGGAGATCCTTTATTCCCGAGACCTCCTATAGGTAAGTATTATCTCGTCGATTCTGGATATGCGAACAAGCGGGGATTTCTAGCTCCATATAGAGGAAGCAGCAGAGAAAACATCAGATATCATCTTTCAGAGTTTGATGCAGGTGCTCCGAGGAACAAAAAAGAATTATATAATAGGTGGCATGCATCACTTCGTTCTGTGACAGAACGAACATTCGGAGTTTGGAAACAAAAATGGACGATTCTTGACAATTTGCCTCGTTATGATGTCAAGACTCAGAACAAAATTGTGCATGCTACTATAGTTCTTCATAATTTTATCAGGCTTCATAGAATTCCAGATGCTGATTTTGAAGACGAAAATGTCACTGCTCGAGATAGTCGTGGACAGTGATTTGCAGAAGGCGAGCTTAATCGACTTGAGGAAGAAGAGGTAACAAATGATGGCCAATATATGAATAACGTACGAAATGAGATAGCAAATATGCTATGGAATGCGTAGTCATTAGTTTCTCTCTTTTTATTTTCTATGTCTCAAATGTTTTTCATTTTTTTTACATAGGATCATTTTATTTATCTATTTTACTAGTAAGATTAAATGTTTATTTATCTATTTTAAATTATTCTATTTGAAAAATATTATTTTTCTTAATAATTTTTTTATTTTTATTTTTAATAGATACCGCACCTGATACATCAAAAATGTTACCAATCAGTCATTTAAAGAAAATGTTTAATTTATTTTTTACTGCAAATTCACTACATCAAACTGTCGTTTATACCAGGTAATTTTTAGTGCAAGCTACATCGAATTTTAATACTTAGTGCAACTCAGAGCCGTCTGATATTTTACAAACGTACAACTTTTAAGGAGCTCTGATATTTTACAATCAACCGAACCGTGTGAAAGTCGTAAATAAATGATGTAACAGCCAGTGAAGTTACACTTCGCTACAAGTCGTGGCCAGCTCATTCATCTCCCTTTTTCAATTTGCTTTATTTAAAATTTTCAACTTTAACTTTATTGCCTTTATTTTTATTTTATTTTTTAATTGTAAGAATAAATAAGTAAGGCAACATATTTTTTTTTCTGGTCAACAATTTATAAAATGAATATATATATCAATAATAAACGTTACCCGCTTTAAGCAAACAGAAAGGCAAAGCGATACCAATACCATGAGAGAAAAAAAAATGCAGAACAAGCCAATAAAATACTTAATATTTTTCATACATACGGTTTTGGTTACAGTTTATTTACATTATTTCGTTAGTTCCAAATTGAACGCTAACTAAAAAGCACACCACACGGTTATGGAGACGCAATGATCCAAAGTTTAAATTCGTGAACCTAACAAACGAACAAGCCGTGGGGAAAAAGGAAAGACTAAAGAGTAACTTTTGTATGTTGGATTTAATGAAATCTATTGATAGAGAAAACCCAAAAAGGTAAATTTATAAAGGATTGGATATTTTTGATCTAATCCAAAACTAGATAATGTGCTGAAGAAATGAAAAAAAAAAAAAAAAGTAAACTCAAATGAATCTTGTTAACATCATGTTATTTCGTCGGAATATTCCCTACGGAATCTCTGCGACCACAATAAAAAGAGTCCCCAAGCTCTCTTCTATTGTATTTTCTTATAGAACTTTTCTCGGCGTCAAAGATACTGACTGAATCAACTCGTAAGTACCAATCAGGGAGTTTTGAAAGACTTGTAACAAAAAAGAGTATCGCCCATAAAAAGTTAGACAGCGCATTGCCAAAGGAGGGAACTTGTGATTATTGGAATTTTAATAAATCTACATAAAGAGAACGTTTACTAGTTTTCATATTCATATTCATAATTACTAGATTAGTTGAGTCAACTAAGTTGACCAAAAAGAAACGAAAAGAAGAAAAAAAGAAAGTAAAGGTTGATCTCATATTCCGGCGGACCGGAGAGCATACTCTTGGACCAATGCAGCAAACAAAGACTGTCTCTCAAGCAAACGAACTGGGCTATCGTACTCTTTCGCTTTTCCTACACCCGTTAACAACAACTCCATTATTAACAATCCACCACAAAGTAAACTAAACAACTTGGGTTTGGGTGTTCCGTTTTTGTTTTCTTACCTGCGTCTATGACAAGAACGCGATCGCAGTCCATCACCGTTGGAATCCTATGAGCAATGCTGATAATGGTACAAGCCGCGAAATCCTCCCTTATGATCTTTTGGATCATAGCGTCAGTCTGCGAATCAACGGATGCAGTTGCTTCATCCAAAAACAGAATCCGGCTTCGTTTCAGCATTACTCTTCCTAAACAAAGTAACTGTCTTTGCCCTACACTCCAGTTCTCCCCGTTATCCGCCACTGTGACAGTAGTACAAGTATTCTCCAATGTTAACAATCATCATCTCGACACAAAATCTGTCAACTGTTTCATTACAAATCACTTTTTAACTCACCAAGAGAATCGAGCTTCTCGAGCTTGGAAGAAACAACATCCTTAAGTTGGCATCGCTCGAGACTCTGTAAAATAAAAAAACAGAGCAAATTTTATAAACCGTTGGATCAAGAATCGAAAAAAAAAAGGTTTAAACTTTTTAAATCGCTAACCAACCTTCCAGATTTCTTCATCAGAGTATTTCTCAGTTGGATCATTGTTACTCCTCACGGTTCCTTCGAAGAGAACAGGTTCTTGAGGAATGATACCAAATCTTGACCTTAGATCATGAAGTCCTAAAGTGCAGATATCAATCTCGTCGATGATTATCTTGCCACCAGATGGTTCCACAAGTCTAAACAAGACCTGAATCAAAGTCGATTTACCACTTCCTGTTCTTCCAACCACACCAATCTTCTCTCCTCCTTTAATGTCCATTGTAAGTCCCTTGAGCACAAGAGGCGTGTTTGGTCTATACCGCACCTTTACATCTTCGAGACGAATGTTACCTTTGTACGGCCAACTTGGAGGTGGACGGCTCTCTTTGATCTCCCATTTCGCTTCCGTGGGAATATCAGTGAACTGTTTGATTCTTTCAACAGAAACCATCTTGTTCTCTATGAAACAGCTTAGATATATCGCCCAAAACAGAACACCGTTCAGCGATAGTCCGTAAGAAAGTGATAGCCCAACATTCTCTGGTTTGATAATGCTGCTTGGTAATAAGACCATGAACAGAGCAGAGATGCAGAGTACCCAGCTCCCAATAAGCTCTAGTCGAAATCCGAGCCATTCGTTTGAACCATTGTTGTGGAAGTCCATCCTGAGATTGTCGTTGACTCGCTTCACATTCTCTTGCCTAAACATTTGCTGTTTCTTGAAAGATCGGATCGTCATCACCCCAGCTATGCTCTCTGAGAAATGGTGGATTACTGGGGCCTTGGTGATTGAGTCAAGACGAGTTAGTTCCCTAGATGATGCAAGGTAATACCCCTGTTGGATCCAAAAATCAATCAGATTGTTTTTGTACAGATAACATCAAAGAGCTACTAGCATCAGAACAGAAACATCTCTTTTCCACACTTACCCGGTACCAAATGTTAAGCCATCCAAGCGGAATTATGAAGAAAACAGTTGGCCAAGCGTATTGACAGGTTACTATGAAGATACTGAGCAGAGTAGTATACATTGTGGCTACTAATCCTATCATGAACGGGATGAAGATATCCACATTGGTCTGATCAGTTGATGCCTGCAATAAACATTATAATGAGAGACTAATATGTCTTTAAATTGAAATCTTTCTGGTTTTCTATATTTTAAATGGAGAAAGTTATCTAACCCGACTGAGGATTCTTCCCGATGGCGTGGTGTCGAAGAAAGACATTGGTGCGTGCACGAGACTGTTGAGAATCTGTTTGAAGAAGATCTGAGCAGTCTTGAGGCCTAAGTGAGTGACGTAAAATGCACGGATGCATACAAGAACAATGGAAACAGCAGCTATAATTACATAGACGCGGATGAAGACTGTAGCGTCGAAGGAAACCTCGTTTTTGGCTGATGTTTCATAGGCAAGCCAATAATCACTAGCCATTAAAGAGCCTTGCCAAGCTACAGAGAAGACTAGAACAAGTATTATTCCCCACCAGCCATAAGCTTCGGTTGAGTAAAGTTTGTAAACTTGAAAGCTCACTTGTCCGACTTCTCTTTCTTCGTCTTTGATCAGTCTTGATCCATCTTCTGGGATGTTGGATCCGAGAAACGACTTGATGCTTTCATCGTTTAGCTCGCCCAAACGAGGAGACTCTATTGAAGTAGTTCTTAGTATTCTTGGAGACTCCATTGAAGTAGTTCTATGTATACTTGGAGATTTTGGTGTTGGTGGTAAACGGGGAGATTCTATTGAAATAGTTCTCTGTGTTCTTGGTGATGCCACTGGCACATTTGCTGCAGTGGACGATGCTGAGCCAGCTTCAACTAGCTCCATTGATGTCTCGTGCGCAGCTACCAGTTCCCCAAAATCTAACCCGGAGCTCACTAGTTCGTCGTATCTTCCTGACTGCACGATCATTCCATCTCGCATAACCTGTAATATGGAACCATTCATTACCAAATTCCTAAAATCCTGAACTCAAATAAGTTTACATTTTTTGTTCCTTGGAATTGTACCAAGATGCGATCAACGTTGTGAAGGAAGTCTACTTGATGAGTTACTAGCAAGATTGTCTTTCCTTTTAAGGCTCCCCTTACACATTTCTGCAGACACATAATCACAAATAAAGAAAGAAGATTAAGTTTTATGCTTTATAATTTTATTTTGATGAACTTAAAACTGATAGATGATTAAGTGTTCACACCTTGAATATGTCTGAACCAGTATGAGCATCCACGGCGCTAAAGACATCATCGAGTAAATACACATCTGATTCCTGATAAACCGCTCGTGCAAGTTGTATCCTCTGCTTCTGACCTCCACTAAGGTTAATTCCGCGTTCCCCGATCTCAGTCTGGTCTCCAAACTCCATAATCTGCATATCTTTTTCTAAACAACAAACCTTGAGAACTTCATTGTACTTGCCTCTCTCCATGGGAAGACCAAACAATATATTGTCTTGAACCGTTCCGTTCTGAATCCACGAAGTTTGTGCTACATAAGCCGTTGTCCCACAAACTCGAACCTTGCCTGAAAGTTTGTGCATTTCGCCGAGAACAGAAGCTAACAGTGACGACTTCCCTGATCCAACTGTCCCTACAATCGCAGCGAGTTCTCCTTTCTTAACCTCAAAGTTTATGTTTTCAATTGCAGGCACATCGTCTTCATCATCCCAACTAAAGCTCCCATCTTTGATCTTCACAGCGACATTCCCGTCACACCCTTGGCTCCTTTCCACAGTCTCTTCCGACAGCTCTCGGCTCATCATGTAAGCGTCAAGTCTTCCTAGAGAGATCATAGCCTGAGAAAGAGAGATCATAGACTGCGGAAACGTCCTGATCGGTTCTTGAAGAATCTTGAAAATCGTTGTCGTGGTGAAAACGGTGCCTGCATCAAGCTTGACACCCAAGAAAACCGCGGTTGCGAAAGTGAGCGCTGAGATCAACACCGGCGTGCTCCATAGCACAATGATGTTCCCAGCGATGGAGTAAAGAAACTTGGATAGCCAACCAAACTCCATGTCTCTATACTTGAGAATCCTCTCGTTGAAATGGTCTTCCCAAGCTTGAAACTTGATCACTCTCATGTAATTAAGCATCTCATTAGTTGCTTTCATCCGTGAGTCACGGTTCATCATCAGGCTAAACTGAAACCTATTGTTTCGTTTCGTCCCCAAGAGAATGAACATGAAAATACCGGTTAGACCGATGATAGTAGTCACGACAGAAGGTCCAAGAGTACCGTAGAGAAGCACAATAGCCACAGTTACTTGCAAAGGCATGAGCCAAATTGCGTGGAGCTGAAGCATCATATCAGAGAGCTGCTGTGCATCAACGGCCATGTAGTTCACGATTTGACCAACGCCGTGGTTCTGACGAGCCGAGCCGGTTAGCTTCAACCCTTTCTTGTAAAGAGCTGTAATGAGAGTGGATCTTATAAGCATCCCTAGCTTCTGAGAATTGAAATTGAACTGATGAGTCGACAAGACCTCGACGAATTTAGCGACCAGGAGGATGAGGACGAGGTAGTAACCCTGCGACGGCGACGATCCTTTGCCGGAAGTGAAATCGACGAAGCTTTGGATGAGAACGGGACCGACGTAGATGACACAGAGACGGATGATGGCTAGAACCGCCGTGAATGCGATCTCCTTCCAGAAACATCGGATGAGAGTCGTACGGACGGGGTTTCTCGAGTTCTCTTGAGGTTTGGGCCATTTCGATTCGAAGAGAGTCGCGAGCTTCTCTGCCCTGTGCTCCGGTGAAAGAGTCGGGACTTGGTCGAGGTTTAACGGAGATTTGTAGCCTTTGCTAAGTAACGGGTTCATCCATAACCAGAACGTTTTCGATACGAACGATGCTGATGCGAACAGTGAAACGTTCTCGGATTTATCTAAAACGACGTCGTTTCGTTTCGCCGGGACCGTGACGCTGGTGGTTACTACTAGTCCGGTGGATCCTTTGATGGAGACGAGAAGAAGAACGGCGGTTAAAGGGAAGGAGATGAACGAAGCGACGTCGTCTGCTCTTAGAGTCGCGGCGGCGGAGTCGTCGGAGATTAGATGGAGAATACCGGAGACGGCGAAGAGGGCTGTGACGACGAAGTTGCAAACCCAGTAGATTCGTAACGATAACGGATGAGTCGAAGATGCGAATCTTTTTTGGTGGAGAACCAAAACGGCGATGACGACGTTAGTAACGGCGTGAGTTAACCAAAAGAGGGCATCGACGTTGGACCGAGAAGAAACAGAGGTGAAAGCCAAGACGCAGAGCACGACAGAGCAAAACGACAGGAGTATTGTTACTAAGATTGTCGTTTTGAACAACAGCCCCGTTGTTCTGGTTCGTGTTCTTCTTCCGAGTAGAGGCTTTGTGATGTCAGCCGCCTCACCGTTGGTTCTTGAAGAAGAAGAAGAGAAGAGTTTTTGGATAGCGAAGAAGACAAGGATGAGGAGGAAGAGAAGATCGACGGTGGAGGAGAGAAGTCGCTGAGGACAAGGAGAGAGGAAGATGAATCTTAGCCATTGGATTAGAGCTGGAAGAGATGAAGATGGCTCTATGACTGCTGATGAAGAACATGAGAGATCGGAGACCCAAGAAGACGAAAGCCACCGCATCGTCTCTCGCACAATAAACTTCCACGAACAACAAAATTATCTCTGAATTTATTATTACGATGATGCAATGATACTTACAAGTATATATTAAACAATTATAACCGTTGGAAAATACTTGCAAGTTACAACTACAAGGCAGCCGAGTGGAGAAAGAAGACAAGAGTAGTCGTACTAGACTACAAGTGACTCAGAGTGAGTAGCTAAATTAGTATTTTTCATGATATAAAAGATTCACTGAATACTGTATTTGCAGGGACACGTGTGAAGAAGGGATCAGTTATAAATTTGGGTGGACACGAACGAATCATTGATTCGGGGAGTTGAAAAATGGATGTCACTTTCTGAACAAATTATTTTGTACTACTATACTTAGTGGAGAAATCTCTCCTTGTTTTTTTAAAATATAATTTCTATCCATGATCCATCCGACCATGTGACGTTTGTTTCGTTCTTTTGGTGTTTTCCTTTTCTTTTTCTTTGTGTTATGAATTCTGACAATTGAATAACAAATAGCACTAAAAGTCTAAACCTAACAAAATATAATAATGATTTTGATGGTTATATGATATATCATCAATAAGTGTATATATAATTTGATGAAAATTTTATCTAGATTAAAGAAACAGGTCTGTTTTTGTTTTTTAAAGCTCCCATCTACCAAATTTGGATGTGGAGAGAAACGGAAAACGTCATGGAGCTGCTCCAGTAATGTTTGGTGTGTCACGGTTAGTGATTAGCACCATGAGTAAAGAAACTCGCAATAGACTCATTCCCTTATCTGGGCAAAGACACAGTCCGTACGATACTCTCTTAACCTAGCTAATTTTGACTAATTAACACAACCCAGATAAGTCAAAATACATTACTTGAACTTTAAAGTTTTTTTTCAATGCAATCTTGTAAGAATGGTATGTCATCATGCGTGACCCTAATCACGAATAAAATCAATACTTATGTCATTGAGGGCAAACGCCATATTCTTGGATATATGCGTATGTACTCATGGAAAACGCACATAGATTCTCGTCTGCTCTATTGTCTTTTCTTTCTATTTTATTTTGAATAAATTTTTTTTTTTGTCATCTAATGTTATATTGATAATACTTGGAATGTTACACTGAGAAATACAACTTTGCTGGCGGAAAAACGATATATCCCCAGAGTCTAAGTCCAAATAAGGGAAGCTAGGCCGGCGGACAAAGGATAAGTCCCCGGAGTCAACTAAAACTACACAACAGAAAGATTAAAAGCCAAAACGAAAGAGATCGAAACCAAACAACTAAGAACTAGAGGCATAAACAATAAAACCTAAAAGATAAACACTAGTTCTAAACGAACAAATCGATCTTTTCTTCTGAAGTTCCTGCGAATGAGATGTACCAATGTTGCCCACGGCCACCACATCGATCACAAATGCCTCCTCCTATCACAGTGAGAGGTGATCTCTCGGAACCAAGAACCATGACTTCATAATCTGACAAGTAAAGGCTCAATTCAGAACCTCAAGCATTTCCAGATGGGGCGGAGACGACTGATGCGTCAAGGGTGCGCCTAGTTAGAAGCCATAAACGCAATCCGACATCCTCCAGATTCGGAAACGCGAAGACAAGGAGCGAGACAAAACAACCTCGATGAGCCTTGATACAAGAACAAGAACGACACTCATCTACAGAAGTTATCATCACCAGCAACTTCCACCTAAGAGCAGAAAGATCTAAAGCATAGAACCAAGCATAAACTTCACACAACAAGAGCCTCTTCTTAGAAAGGAGACGAACCAAGAGGGAGACTAAAAGATAAATCATGGCAATTAAACTGTAGACTAAAGCCCCGTCGATCTCAGATCCGGCACCATCTTCCTCGCACGAGCCACAAACCAAACAGATGAGAGACACTCGACCGCTTCCGCAAGACACCCAAAATCACACATCGAATCAACTAGATAGAAACCCCAAATGAAGGCCAAAAAACTTCCCAGAACTTAATACAAAAACTAAAAAGAAACGAGAAGAAACAAAGCAGGGAGACCAGAGCCGGTGCTAGAGGAGCCACCGCACTCTGGTCTCAGATCTGAGAAAAAATTTGAGCGGCGAGGGCTATTAGGTTTAGGCGAGCGAGAGAGAAAAAAAGTCTTTCACATGAACTTCTATTGAAGATTTTGAATAAATTAAGAAGAACATATTCACGTTTAGACACATAAAGCCTATTTTATTCAACATATTTAAAGTTTAACATAGGATATTATTTATTCATCATCATCATTTTTTAATCAAATATAGATGAATGAAAAGTTGAAAACAGGATTGATGAGAGCAAAACTTTCGCCAACTTAAAAAGCTGA
Organism: Camelina sativa; assembly: GCF_030686135.1. NCBI lineage: Eukaryota > Viridiplantae > Streptophyta > Magnoliopsida > Brassicales > Brassicaceae > Camelina > Camelina sativa. The sequence continues at coordinate 397,563 of NC_141895.1, read as the reverse complement.
CTCCCATAATTATATTGGTTGTAAATGATTACTTTATTTGTTTATTCACTTATTGTTTAGGATTACTGCATATAATTTTCTCTCCCATAATTACAAGTTGACGGGGATCTTTATTTGTTTATTCACTTATTGTTTATGAAGGTCATCCAGGAAAAATAATAGCCTATCTAAAATAGCAACTTTCCGAGTTTGTAACGTTTTAATTACACAAAAATTAGACCATTTATCAAACAATTTCCTATATTTCTATTATTGTAAAAAGCACCTTTCCTGAAATATATCAACCCACCTCAGTACCCGACATTGCATAGTGCATGGTTGGACCCGTTTTGCCGTCACGTCGTCTCTTGTCTAATGTCTACTCTCCATTTTCACAAAATCCTTGACTTATGTTTTATTCCCTCGAAATAAGAATCCTTTTGTTCCCATATATTCTATATTGAGAAGACAAAAGTAAAGGATTGGGCTATAGCCCATAATGAAATAGGTATGCTCAATCATCAAATTGTGAACAAGTTAAGTTGCATGTCGAGTTCCATGGCCATATATATGTATGTTTCTTTCAGTTAGGATAGGATTGCATGTAACATAAATTGTAATTAATTATTGATCGGGAAAGTGATACAATTATGTTTCTTCAAATAGTTACATAGTTATTGTTATTGATTTAGGTTTTGATTCCGAATCCGAAGGGGAAGAGAGGGTCGTAGTTCTTGTCGCCAACGTTCATCGGAAGTTGGTCAACAGTCCTCATCCACGTGCGAGGCAGTGTACCAGTAAAGGGGTGATCACCAAACAAGACATCAGTGACTCCATTTCCTTCCGTTCCGGGAAGCCATGCGACTACAAGAGCATCGATCATGTCCATGTAAGGCTCGATCACGAGCGGACGTCCTGTGACTAGGACCACTAGACACTTCATCCCACTACCACACGTGTGGCTAATCGTGTCCGGACCTGGTGCATATATACCGAGCGTTTTGCTGTCCCCTCTCGTCTCTGCGTAAGGCTCTTCTCCCACGACCACAATTGTGTATGCTGCGTCGGCGTGAAGCTTCGATGTTTCTAGGTCTGGTGTCTCCACGTAAACAACTTCAGTGGTGGGATCTACTGCTTTCTGGATGGCTTCCAATATTGTACTTCCTATATATATATTTTGTAGACATTTCTGTGAATATATTATCTTAAGACTATTAAACCTTGAATATAATATAATTAGGAAAGATCCGAAAAACCAAGATATTATATGTATAATGTCCATCTCTGACATTGTGTATGTATTACCTCCCATTTTACCGGTAGGAAGGTGCAGTTTTGTGTTAATGGGGATAATTTCTCCAGTTCCGTTGAATCCTTGCCAAGTGAGAGTAAAGCCGCCGCATTGCCATCCCATGTTGTGTGCGTGTTGTCCCGCGACAACGATCTTTTTCACCTTCTTCGGGAGCGGCACAACTTTATCGCCGTTTGGCTTCCCGTTCTTTAGAAGCACCATTGATTTTCTCACCGCCTCTCTCGCAACTGCCCGATGAGCCTACAACATTGTATTAAAAATTCTCGCATCAGTTAGGTACAATAATAAGACTAACTATATAGTTTGATGCTATCTGCATGATAGTTTTTTTTGGTAGTAATCTATCTTCTTATGCTTTATGAAAAACGACGAATTAGCTTATGTATCAATTTGTACCTAAATTTATTATTTCACATGGTATTATATATATAATATATTTTCCATTAACAGTTTAAGATGTTTAATTAAATAAAACTTCTTTAATAAACAATTATGTATATAAACAAAAAATCTTGTGTCCTTTTGGATTTACCTCATTTCCAAGCTTTGTGGCATTCTCCACTACTGGATACGGGTTCTCAAAGAGACCGATAGAGAATTTAACTCTCAAGACCCTTCGTACAGCATCGTCGATACGGCTCATAGGGATGTGTCCTCCATTCACTAGTTTTGTCAATGTCGCCAAGAACTCTGGATACGTCCATGGAATCATAACCTACGCAACAAGAATTCGTTTTATTTAACATACCAAGAATCCGTTTCTTGATTGAAAGTAGAAACAAAAGTAAAAAAAAAAACCAACCATATCAATGCCGGCATTAATGGAAGCTTCAACGGAGTAAGTGTAATTTGCTCTGAATGGCGTTGTTATCCTATCAATTCCCAGCCAGTCAGAGATAACAAAGCCTTGGAATTTGAGAGTGTTCTTGAGGTAATCAGTGAGCATTGCGCGGTTCGCATGCATCTTAACACCGTTAAGACTAGAGTAAGAAGCCATGATTGATGCGATCCCTTTCTTGACCGCTATCTCAAATGGAGGCATATGGATACCAAAGATAGTAGCATTATCAGCCACAGTGTTTTCCTCATTGACTCCATTTGTTGTCCCTCCATCCCCGACAAAATGTTTGGCAACCCCAGCCACATTAATCCTAATCGCGTTTTTCACATTAGTTAACTTTATTAAAAAAAATTAGATAAAAATTAAACTAGCTAGGTAGTAGTTCTTTTTTTTTTTTTACTTTGAATCAGCAAGGTAAGGAGCATTTCCTTGTAATCCATCGATGATACCCTCGGTCATCATATTCACAACCTTAGTGTCTTCACTATAGCTCTCGTAACACCTTCCCCATCTAGGATCTCTGCAAACCTGTTCATCCAAATTTTCAATCCAAGTTAGAAACGGTTTATATACCTCTATATATATTATGTTGATCGATAAAATGTATATTATTTTCCACTTTTTTTTTTTTTTGTGTGTGTGTGTGTGTGTGTGGACAGAGTATATTTTCGACTTAATTACCGCAACACAAGGTGCAAAAACTTGAGCGACTCCTGTTGCTTTTGCTTCGAGCGCGGTTATAGCTCCAATCCTTTTAACAAGTTCAGGATCCCTACAACAAACGAACCATATCAAATACGTTAAATTTTTGAAAAAAAAAAACTAATGACACATTTTGTATAAGCTATATGATTCATTTATACATACCTAGTGGCGCCAATACCGACATTGTGGGGGAAAACGGTTGCATTAATAAAATTGTTGTGACCGTGAACCGCATCAATAGCGTAAAGCGCAGGGATTGCGAGCCTCGTCGAAAGACTCAATTTCTGGAAAAGGTTTATCAGTTGTATCCGTTCTCCTACATCTTTTCCGGTATCAAATGGATTGCTCAAATAGCTTCCTGTAATCTCGCACGTACACACCAGTTTCAATTAATAAGTTCATCATTCGAAATCTTCGGTAGATAATTAACAAAACAAAAAAAAAAAAATATATATATATATATATATATATATATATATTCCTAGCTAGCTAGTACCACATACCGATCAGGTACTTTGTGAAGATTTCGTCGCCGCTACCCTTGGACCCCAACTCATTCGTTGAGTAGTTGAATCGATCAAATTGACACATTTGACCAAGTTTCTCGGGTAACGTCATTCGTGACAACAAGTCTGCCACTCTCTCTTCCACCGCCGCTTTAGGATCTTTGTACTTAATATAGCCTCGGTTGGCAGCGGTGGCGTCTCCATAACGACAGGCAAACAATATCACAATCACTGCCAAGAAGTTAAAACTCTTGACGTCGTACATTGTTGCCGTCGTTAATGGAGACCCTTCTTAGATTCAGAGAGAATTCAGAATATTGATTAAAAAGATATATAAATGATCTTTCTAAATCCTGAATTGAAATGTTAACAAGAAGACATCATTTATACTAGTAATTTTTTTTTTTTTTTTCTTTTGTCTTACTTAGAAAAGTCCGTTAATTAATCCCGAACCGTAAAATTATTTAGTGGCTATTATTAATTACAATTAGTTGCCTGGTGCTCTAATTTTTTAAATCCTAACACTTGTATGAACTTCCAAAGCTTCTGTTTCCTGTTTTAACTCCCTCTCCATCAACGACTTAACCGTTTTCTGTTACGGAGAAAAAGAAGAAAAACAAAAAAATGCCCCTAATGTTAGCCCAGAAATTGTAATTGGACTCTTTATGGGCTTTATATTAGTAAGGCCCAATTAGTATAAAACGAATCATATAGGGAAGCTCAAGAGCGTGTGTGTTCGTTTACTACAGGGGGCTTGGCTTACTACTACTAGTGTGGGAAGAAGATAGATACTATTAGATACGTCGATAGGCACCGATTTTTACGCGTCCAAGACAGGCAGGCATGTTCTGTCTGACATTTTTAAAAATTTATATAATATATACTTGTATTTAGTATTAAATCAATATATTTATTTACTTCCTTAATCCAAATTTCATCTTCATCTTTTCCTTTTTCCTTTTTTTTCTTTTTTTAAGCTTTTAAGAAAAAAAATCTCTTCGTTAATCCCTTTCCATTTACGAGGTAGAAATAAATTCCAAAAACGCGTAATATTACAAATTACAAACACATTATAGATAGATTTCCCTCTAATTCTTTTTTATTTATTTATATGTGTCTGAATCGAGACCAGATCTGTTGAGGAAGAAGAAGATTATATATGATGATAGAGAAGTGTTTAGGAGCGTATCGGTTTAGGAGATTGCAGAGAATCATGCGCCAAGGTAAAGTGACGATTCTTTGTCTCGTCCTCACCGTCATCGTCTTGCGTGGCACTATCGGAGCCGGTAAGTTCGGTACGCCGGAGCAAGACATCGAAGAGATCCGTGAGCATTTCTTCTACACCCGTAAACGCGGCGAGCCTCACCGTGTTCTCGTCGAGGTCTCTTCCAAAACGACGTCGTCGTCGTCCGAAGACGGCAATAATGGTAACAAGAACAACAGCTACGAGACCTTCGACATCAACAAGCTATTCGTCGACGATGAAGACGACAAATCTCAAGACCGGACTAATAATAAACCGTATTCTCTAGGTCCAAAGATCTCTGATTGGGATGAGCAGAGGCTCGATTGGCTCAAACAGAACCCTAGTTTCCCTAATTTCGTGGCGCCAAACAAGCCTAGGGTTCTTCTTGTCACTGGTTCAGCTCCTAAGCCGTGTGAGAATCCTGTGGGTGACCATTACCTTTTGAAATCGATTAAGAACAAAATCGATTACTGTAGGATACACGGGATCGAGATCTTCTACAACATGGCTTTGCTCGACGCTGAGATGGCTGGATTCTGGGCCAAGCTTCCGTTGATTAGGAAACTACTCTTGTCTCATCCTGAGATTGAGTTCTTATGGTGGATGGACAGCGACGCGATGTTCACGGACATGGTGTTCGAGCTTCCCTGGGAGAGGTATAAAGATTACAACTTGGTGATGCACGGTTGGAGCGAGATGGTTTATGACCAGAAGAATTGGATTGGTCTCAACACAGGAAGTTTCTTGCTTAGGAACTCGCAGTGGTCGCTTGATCTTCTTGACGCTTGGGCTCCTATGGGCCCTAAAGGCAAGATCCGAGAAGAAGCGGGTAAAGTCTTGACCCGGGAACTTAAAGACCGACCCGCTTTCGAAGCTGACGATCAGTCCGCCATGGTCTATCTTCTCGCGACGGAGAGAGAGAGATGGGGAGGCAAAGTGTATCTAGAGAGTGGCTATTACTTGCACGGTTACTGGGGGATTTTGGTGGACCGGTACGAGGAGATGATTGAGAATCATAAACCGGGTTTTGGAGACCATCGTTGGCCGCTCGTTACGCATTTCGTCGGGTGTAAACCGTGCGGTAAGTTTGGAGATTACCCGGTTGAACGGTGTCTGCGGCAGATGGATAGAGCGCTTAATTTCGGAGACAATCAGATTCTTCAGATGTATGGTTTCACGCATAAGTCGCTTGGGAGCCGGCGCGTGAAACCCACGCGTAACCAGACGGATAGGCCGCTCGAGGCCAAGGACGAGTTCGGGCTGCTTCATCCGTCGTTTAAAGCTGCCAAGCTTACTACTACTACGACGACGTGAGGATATATTGCTATGTTTAATCCCATTTTTTTTATTTGTTTGTAGTTTTCTTTTAGTTGTTGAGTAAAAATCATTTTAATGAGTTGTCTTCGTTAATTTATTGTAGACTTAAAATTTCATCATAATCATTAGTCACTTTGGGAATGATCTTCTAGCTTTTCTTTTGTAAAGTTAAAATTACTAGAACCTCTTTGGTTCTTGTAGATTTTGTTGTTTATTAACAAATTGTACACTACTTAGGTTTTAGTCGTTGAAAGCCGGAAACATTGTGCTATAATATAATGGAATACTATTAAGTTTTGCTTGAAGTGTGACACATTTTGTTTTCTTCCTTTAGTTTTGTAGTACCTTTAATTCAAAATTCAATAATCTGGGGAGACTTTTTATGAGCTCCCATTGATGTGGAGCAGTGTGTACGGAGCGATCAATAGGGTTATTGGGCCAATCTCTTGTTGACAAACCACTTCAGATGTAATTTCTTTTGGTGAATTATTGCGTATTTATTTAGTTTTTGACTTTGGAGTTCTTTGAACAAAAAAAAGACTTTGGAGTTCTTTAACTTTATTATTATTAAGGGTCATCACGTGAACTCCGTTGTGGAATGCACGATTATTATTATTTTAAAATAAAAAATGAGTCATATGACACAAATCAGTAGAACTACAAGTTTCGTTCACATCAATTACAATGTATTCTTACGTCTCGCGGCGTAATAATGCATACGTGTTATTTACATCCTAATTGTCACTCGAAATTATTGATTACAGTTCATACATTACTGGAAAATCGTGTTATCTTTCCTACTGTCTCATTCATCTCTACTTTGTTTTTCTCAATTTAGCTGATGATCCCACCGAACGATTTAAGAAATTTGCGTTTTTTTTTTCTCTCATCAAATTTGCTTGTGGGGACCCACATGAATAATCTAACACAACTAGAAACAAGGTTTTATAAAAAAAAAATTAAAATTAAACATAGATAGAGTAATAAGATACATGGACTAATCAGTAATCAGTAATCAGTAATCACCACTATCACCTTACCGAGAATAATATTACAACCTTCATCCCGATTTTATTTTATATTGTTGTGTGTATCAATTAAAACACTTTCTCTGAAGAGCATGCAACGCAATCACCATAAGACCCTTCATCAAGAAACATCCTAGCGATCCTCCCGTTGGCACCACACGGCCAAAACCCGCCTGGCCGGTGTTCATCTCCGGTGCCGTACATAACCCTGAGGATCTCTTGCGGTGTCCGGTCATAAGAGATAGAGTAAGCATCTGCAGAGAGGATGTTGCTGGTGGTGCGATTCTCCGCACCTAGCCACAGCGGCACGCACAAGCCTTCGTCCTTGATCCCGCACATACCAAGCTCGTTACGGAGGATAGATATCTCGTTGGTCAGCTCAGCCACCGTGACTCCGCCGTATTCCTCCACCGTCTCGTATTGTCTCTCATACAGGAGCGTCCTTATCACTCCGTCTTGACCCGATTCTACCCCCAATAGACCCGCCACAAGCTGTATACAATAAAACCTCTATAAATTAATAATATTGGGACCAAGACATTTTATTAATTTATAGTGATATTAATTTATCTATAAATTAATAATTATTAATTTACACTGTAAATTAATAATTATTAATTTATAGATATATTTTTAATTGTTTATTTTTTTTTTAAATTATGAATTGGAACAATTATAGCAAAATAAGATTAAACTTTCGGATGTTATAAATTTTATGGTTTAGGAATTGAACTTGTAATATTTAAAAAGCATTATTGACAATAAATTACAAATACTATAAACAAATTGACTTATACACATGACATACATAAATTCAAATTTATGAATAATAATAATATTAATTCTCATATTTTAATAATCTGTCTAATTATCAAATTGTAAATGATGCATATCTAAAAATTAAAACTTTAAAATTTAATTATTTGTATGACATGTTATAAAATATTTTAGAGATATCATTATAGTTTGAAAATACAACATTACAAATGTTCTATAGAAATGAGTTTTAGGAGAAACATACACTATTATATCAGTATATATATATATATAAATTTACATGATTATTAATTTATGATATTATTGGGACCATATTTTACATTGAGATTTCAAAAAAATTATTATCTTATTATCTTATCGAATATTGTTAATTTTTACACTGGCCCGACTTGGGACCAGCAAAATTTATTAATTTATAGTGATTATTAATTTATAGAGTATTAATTTATAGAGGTTTTACTGTATATAAATAACAACGATTACTAGCTATTATATTGCTATAGCGTAATTATTATATATGAATTTAATGTATAGATTTTTTGCTAGAATAACGTATATGTACTAGCAAATTATTCAACTCACTTGTAATCAAAGTGAAACCGATAACGTCGTGCATATAATACATGTATTATTTGGATATAGCCCTCTGTATATACATGTGCTTGTAACAAAAACATGTATACAAACATGTAGAATACTTAAGCATAGTTGATTACCCGTTTGATATTGAAGTATAAAAGGTAAGGGATGGTTCCGACGTAACCGGTTAGGCCAACATAAGGGATATAGTATGAAGCTAAGAGATAGTTGATTGAGTTGGCATAAGGGTCGAACCGTGGGTTAGATCTCCGTCCAACCGCTCTGTCCATAAACTCCGCGAAATTCTCTCTACTCAGATTCAACAACGGACGCGGAATTCCTCCCGCCATATCCGCGATCGCCCTTCATTAATACCAACAATTTTTTATATTTTAACGATCTCATGATGCATAACAATCAAGGAAATTCGAGTTTGATCGTGTTTTACCTAAGATGACCGATTTCTTGATAACCAAACTCCTCGATGATTCGATTAGTTATAGGATCAAGATTTGCTTTCTTTGCCCCTTCCGGGGGTGGTCCTCCTTGAGCAAGCGTCGCGTTAAACACATCGAGTCCTTTTCCGGTAGACCCTTTTAAGAAGAACTCGGCCTCTGTGAACTCCAAGTTCATTGCGAAATGGACTTGATCAACATCGCTCGCTGATATATTCCCCGAGCAGCTAAGATAGCTGGAGTTAACCAGACTTGCGTCTATTGCAATAAGCAAGACTACAACGAGAGAGGGATTTAACATATTTTTTCCTTTTCTTTCTTTATTAGTTTATGTCTTCATAAGCATGTACGCAAGAACTTTGCAATTTATATGATATATATATCGGGTTGTACGTAGTCTTCTTTTCTTAAGTACAATACTTTTATTTAATAATTATGTTGGTTAGAATTGAATTGTTTAGGACCCTATACGTGAACACTAAGTTCTTTTTTGTAATACGTGAGTACTAAGTTAATAGCTTATTTTGGTATCAATGGCATATTAATAACAAGTTTTTCGAAATCGCTAACTACCATATATAACATTTGTCATTGCGTGAGATAATTAGCATGATTTGCCTGAATGGAAATATATGTTATTATCACACGTTAATATATATAGATCCACTTGTTACATTATAGTTCTGTACCCTCAACCGATCCAAGTAGGTGTACGTGAATGGAAGATAGGGTTAAAAAAGAAAAAGACGTGGTAACTTAATATGACTTAATGAAAATATGGATACCTAAACTAAAATGTTGAGATAGTTAAAAAAAAAGAAGAAGTATAGATCGTTGCATGGTCAAGGAAAATTACAACCGTTGGTCAAGAAAGTAAAATGAAGAGCGTGGTCATTTGTAAGTTGTACCAACCGATTTACGAATCTAAAACTAGCTCAAATTAAAATTTATATATAGTTTTTGTCACCTACAGACTACAGTATTATTCTTCTATCTTGGTTGTCGTATTTTCGAACGAAGCGTTCACAAAGGTTACTGCGTGTCCGATGGTCGTAGGCCTTATGAAGGCCCAATATAAGAAAATACAGGAGTGAAATACGCATATTTGATAGTCTGGTTAAGAAAGCGCATCTGGTGTAGTGGTATCATAGTACCCTCCCACGGTACTGACCAGGGTTCGATTCCCTGGATGCGCATATATTTTACTTTTTCTTCACATTTAGTACACAAATGAAACAAGACGTAACTATTACTCCACCCACTATTCTCTTTCTAATTTAGTACACACATGTCACGGTCGTAGAAGCAAAATATTCTCCAAATGTAAAATTTAACTAAAGTTAGCATATCTTATTTGTTCAGCAAAACACAAATGAATTTAGCTCGAACCGAATGGGGGGAAACAAATCTTAATTTACCAATTAAATTGTTTTCAAAAATCCATTTTTAACATTTAGGGCTGGCAAATTTACTAATTAACAGAAACATGGAAATGCAGGTCGGTCACATCACGAACAAGAATCATGTCACTATGGGATATGGTCTTCTTCCACATAGATCGCTTTTTTTTTTCCACGAGTGGAAGAAGGAATAGAAAAGATTGGTCACTCGTTTACTTAATCGTCTGCATGTCTCCACAAAAAAATCGACAAAACCCATCAATTATTTTATTCATTTGGCATATTTGCCTTCACTTAAATCTTTCGACTAGAAGTGGGAAATAAGAAATATGAAACCTTTTTCTCTGTTTTTTAGTTTTCTAGTAGTGGCCATCGTTTTGGCAACAACAAGCTACAGTATTGATGCCTTCACCAGAAACGATTTTCCAGAGGATTTCCTATCCGGAGCCGCCACTTCTGCTTATCAGGTTCCACTCTGCTTCTATGTTCTTCATATATGTTAAATGTGTTTTGTCTATCTATCATAACATAGAGCATTTTTTATGTTGGGGAATTTAAATTATGGAAATAGTGGGAAGGAGCTGTTGATGAAGATGGAAGAACTCCTAGCGTCTGGGATACTTTCACCCACTCTCGTAAGCTTTTTTTCTTTTTCTTTTCTTCCTGTTTTAATATGTACGTATGACTACCTTCTTTTGTTTGTTTGTTTTGATTCTTGTCAACAAACATCACATTTTAGATAGTAGAGATAATGGAGACATAGCATGTGATGGTTATCACAAATATAAGGTCTCTCTCTCACTCACTCTTCTTTGCCGTTTACGTTTCAAAGAAGTTCTTGTAAAATCTCTGGCTCTGTATTTCTCAAATTCGATGAGTTATTGTGTTTTGTGCAGGAAGATGTTAAGCTCATGGCAGATATGGGCTTAGAAGCATTCAGATTCTCTATCTCCTGGTCAAGACTTATACCTAGTTAATGACTCTTCCTTGTTTCTTTGTTTGCAAGTAACTAACAAGATTGTTTCAGACCTCTTAAACCCCCTTTTTTTTTTTGTTGCGTACTTTTCCAGATGGAAGAGGACCCATTAACCAAAAAGGTCTATTGTTTTACAAGAACTTCATCAAAGAATTACGAAATCATGGTGAGCTTTTTATGTCTACATACTTTATTTTCCTTCTGTCTTTATACTTGATCCCAACTAAAGCCAATTCAATATATATCTTCTAAAAGGTTTCTTTTTGACAAAACTATTAACAGGAATCGAGCCACACGTTACACTTTACCACTATGATCTTCCTCGGTCTCTTGAAGATGAGTACGGAGGATGGATCAACCGAAAAATCAAGTAAAGTATCAAAGAAGACTCTGATCTAACAAAGTCACCTTTAAAGATATATATGAACATTTAAATAAATAAAAAATGTTGTTTATTTCTGATATTGCAGAGAAGACTTCACTGCTTTTGCAGATGTTTGCTTCAGAGAGTTTGGGGAGGATGTGAAGTTATGGACTACAATCAACGAAGCTACGATATTCGCCATTTGTGTTAGGGGTGGATTTCAACCCAACAACATGTCCAGTCTAGAAAAGGCCCAAGGAAATTAATAGGTCGAGCAGGGTATTTTGATCTTTTCAGATGACGAACCGACACAAGAATCTATAAATAGTGAATGTACAGCGTACGGTGAGAGGACACGAAAAACGGGGAAGGAATTCGTACAAGAGAACAGGTTCTCGCAGTACCGATTCGACGAGCTCTCAGCTTGATAATTGTTTCCTTCTCGTCGTTTTATAGCTCGTAGTTATTAATTGTAGCCCGACTTATTCATATATAAAAGAGAACTTCGATCCTCCAAACACCGAACTAAAACTCTCTAATTGTACCGATTTGGACATCAACAATTTGTTCTTATGGCGAAGGAATCTCGCCGCCTGGACATTGTTCTCCTAACAAATACATCAATTGCTCTACTGGAAATTCTTCTACAGAACCATATATTGCAGGCCATAACATGTTGCTAGCTCATGCCTCCGCTTCCAAGTTGTATAAACTAAAGTACAAGGTATACATAGATATCTCTTCTTCGCTCTTAAAGCCTTACCCTTATTCTTCCGTATGAACATAGTTCATCATATGATGGTGCAGAGTAAGGAGAGAGGATCCGTAGGCTTTAGTATATTTGCATTCGGGTTATCTCCTGATACAAACTCCAAGGACGATGAAATCGCAACTCAAAGAGCTAAAGCTTTCCTCTTTGGCTGGTGTGAATTATATAAGCTTTCTTTGTTTTAGTAACTTGAGGACAAAATCTGAAAGACTAGATTGATATATAATTCAGGATGTTGAAGCCTTTGGTATTTGGGGACTATCCGGATGAAATGAAGAGAACCTTGGGGTTGAGGTTACCTGTTTTCTCAGAGGAAGAGTCGGAGCAAGTGAAAGGATCATCTGACTTTATTGGAATTATTCACTACATAACATTCTACGTCACAAACCAACCGGCACCTTCTATCTTTCCCAGCATGAACGATGGCTTCTTTAAAGACATGGGCGCATATTTGATCCGTAAGCTTAGGTTTCTTTCATCATCAAAATCATCAAACTCTTTTTAACTGATAACTCTTCTTTCTTTGGACAGCCATTGGGAACTTTTCATTTTCCGAGGTATATATATACATATAGTTATGCCAAAAACTCTTGTTTGATCTTCATGAAACATGAAATTTTCCTTACTCAATTGCTTTTCTTGAAGTGGGAGGCTATTCCATGGGGTCTTGAAGGTGTACTTGAGTATCTAAAGCAGAGCTATAACAATCCTCCGATCTACATTCTTGAAAATGGTAACACTTCGTTCTGTTTTGTCTTCTTGCTCTGTTCTGTCTGTTTGAAAGCACACCATTTTCTTCTTAATTAAGATTATTCTAATCACACCAGGTAAACCGATGATACACGACTCGATGCTACAGGACACACCAAGAGTTGTATACATTCAAGCTTACATCGGTGTTGTGCTCAACGCCGTCAAGTATGATTCTCCTTCTTCATCTTTTAGTCCTTATATTAGCATTGAAGTGGTCAAATATCACAATATAACGTTAGTTTTAGTTAAAATATAACAAATCAATATTTTTGTCTGATCAGGAATGGATCGGACACGAGAGGTTACTTTGTAATGTCGATGATTGACGTATATGAGTTAATGGCTGGATATAGAACCAGCTTCGGAATGTACTATGTGAATTTCAGCGATCCTGGTCGCAACAGATCTCCAAAACTCTCTGCTTCTTGGTACACTGCTTTTCTCAATGGTACAATTGATGTTGCTTCTCAAGATAGTATGATTCAGTTGCAGAGAAACCTCTCAGGCTTTTCTTCACTGTAATTAATGTATCTATTCTATGAGAAACAGTTAAGTGAGTTGGCAAATGGTTTTTTATAAGATTTGGATATGAAATGATATGTAAAACAGAATATTCTGCGCCTCGTAACGTATAAAGCTCATTTGGTGTAAAATTCAAGTTAACTAGCATTTTTGTTCCCAAAAAATAAAGATAAATAAATCACTAGAACAGTTAAAATCTAAATATTCGGTCACACCAAGTAGAATTTGATTCTCTTGTTTTTTTTGTTGGAACTTAGAATGGTTCACTGTCTCGTGACTCTCGTCTTAACCAATTCTAACGCAAAGATGTACCATGGTCCATGAGGTCATACTCCACTCACTCTTCTTCTTTCAATATGGCACATACAATGCAACTATCTTGGAAAAAAAAAAACAAAATAATTCAAAATAATTTCCAAATGTAAAATTTAGCTAAATTGGCATTTTGCTTCGTAAATTACAATGAATATTACCCATTTTAGCATGAACCGAAAAGGTAAAAAATCTTATACTTCACTAATTTGTTTTTTCCCGAAATTTCTTTTTTAAACTACAAACATATATTGGCAAATTTAAAAATGGAATACATTTGGTAAATTTATAACGGAAATATTATACTTCACCCAAAAAAAAGAGAAGAAGATATTTTGCTATATATGTAGATAGGGTCACTCAATGGTCCAAGATAACCCCTTTTTCAATTAAATTAAAGACAGACATACTAAAAGAAGAAAATAAAAAATGAAACCTTTATCTCTGTTTTTTGGTTTTCTTCTGGCCATAGTTTTGGCAACAAGCTACAATATTGATGCCTTCACCAGAAACGATTTTCCAGAGGATTTTCTCTTCGGAGCAGCCACTTCTGCTTATCAGGTTCGACTCTGCAGCTACATCAATGCCGCCAATTTGTCTTGTCTTTTTTTCTTTTTCTTTTTTATTGTTTTGTCTACCAATTGAGTTTTTTTTTTTTTTTTTTTTATACTGGGAAATTTTGGAAATAGTGGGAAGGAGCTGCTGATGAAGAGGGAAGAAGTCCTAGCGTCTGGGATACAACCTCCCACTGTTGTAATTGTTTAGATTAGTTTTTAAATTCTGAGTCCATTATTTGGCGTTTATATATATATATATATATGAGCAGACCCCTTCTTTGAAACAATTGCAGATGATGGAGGTATTGGAGGAGATATAGCATGTGATGGGTATCACAAATACAAGGTTTCTCTTTTATATTCTTTGTTGTTTACTTGTCAAAGAAGTTATCAGCTCTGTTTTTCCAAATTCGATGTTTTTGTGACTTTTGCAGGAGGATGTTAAGCTGATGGCAGATATGGGCTTACAAGCATTCAGATTCTCTATCTCTTGGTCAAGACTTATACCTAGTTAATGCCTCTTCCTTGTTTCTTTGTTTGCTAGTAACTAACGAGATTGTTTCTGACCTCTTAAAACCCTTTTTTTTTTTTTTTTTTTTTGCTGCGTACTTTTCCAGATGGAAGAGGACCCATTAACCCAAAAGGTCTATTGTTTTACAAGAACTTCATCAAAGAACTACGAAATCATGGTGAGGCTTTTTTACTTGATCCCCAACTAAAGCCAATTCAGTATAGCTTCTAGCTAAGATAATTTTTGACAAAACTATTAACAGGAATCGAGCCACACGCTACACTTTACCACTATGATCTTCCTCAGTCTCTTGAAGATGAGTACGGAGGATGGATCAACCGCAAAATCATGTAAAGTATCAAAGAAGATTCTGATCTAACAAAGTCACTTTTTTAAAGTTAAAAAATATTGTTTATTTGTTATATTGCAGAGAAGACTTCACTGCTTTTGCAGATGTTTGCTTCAGAGAGTTTGGGGAGGATGTGAAGCTATGGACTACAATCAACGAAGCTACAATATTCGCCATTGCTTATTATGGCCAAGGAAGAAGGTTTGGACATTGTACTCCTCCTACCAATTGCTCTACCGGAAATTCTTGTATGGATACATATATTGCAGGCCATAACATTTTGCTAGCTCATGCCTCCGCTTCCAATTTGTATAAACTAAAGTACAAGGTATACCTATTTTTATCTTTTTCGCTCTTAAAATCCTTAACCCGTATAAACACAGTTCAAATGATGGTGCAGAGGAAGCAAAGAGGATTCATAGGCCTTAGTATGTTTGCATTGGGGTTATCTCCTTACACAAACTCCAAGGAAGATGAAACCGCAACTGAAAGAGCTAAAGCTTTCCTCTTTGGGTGGTGAGGAATTAAGCTTTCTTTGTTTTAATAACTTGAGGACAAAATCTGAAAGACTAAGTTGATAAAATTCAGGATGTTGAAGCCTTTGGTATTTGGGGACTATCCGGATGAAATGAAGAGAACCTTGGGGTCGAGGTTACCGGTTTTCTCAGAGGAAGAGTCGGAGCAAGTGAAAGGATCATCTGACTTTATTGGAATTATTCACTACATAACAGTCTACGTCACAAACCAACCGGCACCTTCTATCTTTCCTAGCAGTACTAACGAAGCCTTCTTTGCAGACATTGGCGCATATATTATCTGTAAGCATAGTTTTATTTTCATCATCTTGGAAACTCTTTTTAGCTGATAAAAATTCTTCTTTGGACAGCCGCTGGGAATTATTCACTATTTGATGCCACTCCATGGGGTCTCGAAGGTGTTCTCGAGTATATAAAGCAGAGCTATAACAATCCTCCAATCTACATTCTTGAAAATGGTAACACTTCATTCTATTTTGTCTTCTTGCTCTGTTTTTGTCTTCTTGAAATCACACTTTTTTGTTCCTTAAAATAGGTAGACCCATGAAACACGATTCTATGCTACAGGACACACCAAGAGTTGAATACATTCAAGCTTACATTGGTGCTGTGCTCAACGCCATCAAGTACTATTATCCTTCTTTATCTTTTAGTTCATCATATTAGCATTGATTGTTTTAGTGGTCTGATGTCCCACTTCAATAATGGTTTACTTGACACACTGTTTCTGAAAACAATTTCTGACTGATCAGGAATGGATCAGACACGAGAGGTTACTTCGTATGGTCGATGTTGGATTTGTATGAGATAGATGGTGGATACAAGCTGAGCTTCGGAATGTACTATGTGAATTTCAGCGATCCTGGTCTCAAGAGGTCTCCAAAGCTCTCTGCTTCTTGGTACGCTAGTTTTCTCAATGGTACGATTGATGTTGTTTCTCAAGATATTACTACTCAGTTGCAAAGCAACTTCTCTGGTTCTTCTTCTCTGTAATGTTATGATTTGGTTTAATTATCCATTATAAGGAAAAAAACCCAGTGAATTTTCAAATGGTGTATCTTGTGAATCTGGATTCTAGAATTAGTTAAACAAATAAAACACTTGAACACAGTCACCAAGACTGGGCACAAAGCTCTATTGCTCCAAAATTTAACGTCAGCCAAAATCAATATTATGCGCCTATCATCTTAGAAGCGCATCTGGTGTAGTGGTATCATAGTACCCTCCCACGGTACTGACCAGGGTTCGATTCCCTGGATGCGCATTCTTCTCGTTTAGTTTTACAATTTTTGTTTTTTTGGATAAATAATAGACAACTCTTTTATATGAATGTTTGAATTCTAGCAATATACTTAGGGACTACATTCAAAGGCTAATTCTCTAGCAGTTTTGTTTGAGTTTAGTTATATGGAATTTTATCCTTTCGGTTTGGATACTAAAGTGCAAATATGTCACTAGGAAACCTCCTACTGTATTATAGTTTTTTGGATTTTTAACTAATATCGAATAGGACATCAGGTTCAGGTAGGTAACGTACGTACTCAAATCTTCCCAGTTTGCTGGGGGAAGACACAAATGGATGAGGCTTGAATAAGTTTTGGTTAGCGATCAAACGTTTTTACAAATTATAAGACCCCATTGATTATTATTATACAAACAAACTATACATTACACCATCGTAGCACCAAATCTCACTACTGAAGTAGTAGAGAGATTACATAAAAGGGACAAAAGAGAATAAAAGTTTTCTAGAAAACAGAAGGCGGTTTCAGGCAGTTGTGATACTCAAGCTGAGTCATTTCCCCGCCGTTCACCGGATCAAACTGGCATCTGTAGAAGCTGTTTGTAAACAACAAAGAACCCAAGTCCGGTCAAATCAAATATGCAATACACAGAGACCAAATAATAAAGAATTCAAGATTCCTCTAAACTCAACTGCATTTACAAGCATTTTTTGCTTACCTCCCATCCATGCCAAGAATAACAACTGTGTTCTTCTGATGACCAAAGGCGGCTATGTACTGAGTCCCTTCAACCAACCGGAACTGAGCCACCGACCACTCCGAGCTGAAATACTTTGGCAACACTCCTTATCGAGCAAAAGAGTCATGGTTACTCAACCAATGTGCTAAGTAATGAAAGCAACAGACTTTTGGGTTTGCAGTATTTACCTTTGAATAATGAAAGAGACGAAGATGGAGATGAATTAGAGCGAGTAAGTTCAGATGCAACACGTGATGTCTCTTTCACTTGAGCTCCAGAATTGACTTTGAGACCGAAAACATGGACGGTTCCTTTGTCACTTGAGACAGCTAACCACTCCGCATTTGAAGAGAAGGCCAAACTATAGATCTCCGCTCTATCTGCACCTCTTCTAACCTGTACAGTCACATCATCATGTTCGCATTATTGTTCCATGGACTCCAAAATCATATGGCATTGTTATAAGGATCACAAACAGAATTGAGATTTCCTAAAAATAAGAATCACAAAATCTCATAGCTTATACATGATGAGTGATTCCAACATCCTGATAAAGATGAATGCATAAAGAGTTTTTTTTCTACGGAGGAATTGATGCAAAACGACTTAATTCAGTGACTCCAATGAAAGGATATAAGAATCTGTGCAGCATAAGGAACAAGATCAGCCGCAACATAAACCACCACATGTTTTGTAATAACTATTACTTGCTGAAGGGTTTAATCAAGAAACTAGTAATGTTTTGATACTATAAACAGGTTCATCTCACTAAGAGAAAGATGCCTCCTTTTCAACATGTTTCACCCTCAGCAATCTATCAAGAGTAGTGTACCATCTAAATTTGGGACTTGAGGTTAAAAACGAAAGAAATCCACTGAGAAGAAAACGCTAAATCGACCACTATCATAATAAACACACGTATCCAACAATAGCAAGTAAACCAACTCGTAACAGTCACCCTAGAACATATATACGAACTTCTCTGCATCTTTCAGCTAATAATAGAAACTATGAAATGAGATCATAAAAATCCAGTCCTACCCAACTTTGCATACTTCATAATCAGAATCAGAAACCACTAGTCAGTGACTAAACCAGCAACAAATTTGGCAAGAAAACCAAAAAAAAGAAAGGATTTTGATGAATGAAAAGCGTAATACGGTACCTCTTGCCGCAAGGTGCCATCAATGGTATTGAACACCCGAACCAGAGTACCCTTGGAGCTAGCTGTGGCCAACAAATGTCCATCCTGAGTGAGAGCGAAGCAAGCTATTCTAGAATCATGAGCCATGATGAACTTGGTGCGTTTAGAAGCATAATGCTCGATCCGAACTTGGCCTTTCTGCAAACCTGGACAGACCAAAACCATAGAACCAATACCCTGAGAAACAGCACACAAGCCCTTAGGATTTGCAATGGTCTCAATCTGATGCATCAGCTTAAGGTCAGAGAAGTTGTAAACAAAAATCTTCTGCTCCAGAACGACAATAATACGATCCCTCCTGAGCCGGACCGATCGAACATCGGACCTGAAAGAGAGTTCTCCGATACATCGGCCCTGGTGATCATCCCAAATCATGACCTTGTTAGGAGGATACTGAGGATCAGGACCACCGCCTACGAGTGCTAAGATATTGCATCTGAAAAGCATCTCAACGACGGCAACACCACCGCCACGATCGAAATCACGGCGAAAAATCTCGCGAAAGGGATCGCAGTTAAGGATCCGGAAGCCACGATCGGTGCCAACAGCGAAGCAAGCATGGTCCTGGTTAAAGGAGAGGTGAAGCACGGACGGAGGAGGCGTCACCGGTAAATTGGGCGTAGGGGGAGAGATAGGAGGACCAGTAACGGCGTGGTTGCGATTGGGAATCGGATCAGAATTAAGATTAGGGTCGTCGGAGGAGTTGAGACTCATGGAGGAGAAGGAATCGAGAGACTCGGTGTCGTCTACACGATCGCGGTGAGAGGGAAGAGTAGAATCGGAAGATGTGGAATCGGGGTTAGGGTTGGGATTGGGCCAGGAGGAGGAGACGGTGGCCATGGAAGACGGAAATAGAAGGAATCGTAAGAGAGAAAGAGGAAGAAGAAACGTGAAGAGGGAGGAATAGGAAGAAGAAGAAGACTTGGTGCTTTGCTTGTTGCCGTCGTATCTTTCCTTGAGGCGGCTACTCCGACCTTCTTTATTTAACCAACAAACAAAAATTGGATAAAATCCAAATTTTTACGGGAAAATTTTCTAACTGAATCTTTTAACAGTTCATTAATTTTAATTTTATTTGTGAATAGCACCAAATTATTAGATTCTTTTTGTTTAACGACCCAAAAAAAAAGAGTAGAAGATTCGACTCATGAATCATGATATAAAAATGTTATTGGCCTTTTTCTATATAAATTATATTACACTATTCACATTCCAAAATGTTATGTTATATTTAAATTTTGAAAAATTACAAATAAAATAAAACTGTATCATAGATTATGATGCTCTCTCAAATTTGTTATCAGGATAATTACTTCTTGTTACATAACTCTCCCAATCGTATGCCAATATTTTCAACATTTTCAAAAATTACAATAACGCAACAATTTTTATGATTCTGTTAAAAGACAAATAAAAAAGACAGCATTATATTGTTTGAAAAAAAAACACAAGCAGGGGGACGTGATCATTAGTTAAAAAGTCTACAAATCTCCTCACCGACGACTTAGCTCAGAGACAGACGTTGACCGTTAAGCTAAAATCTGTAAGGGCTCGTCGGTGGATATAGTCCCGGTTGTGTCTGCGGCGGACATGATAAGCCAGGAAATATAGATGTATACATTGTCGGTGGACTTTCCGGTATGTAACTCATCTGATATCCATGAGGCTGATACAATCCGGGGAAGAAAGACGGCGGAAGAATCTCCGGCTGAGCCTGTGGTGGATAAAACGGTGGCTGAGACTGAGACTGACAAGGAACGTGATCGTAGCTAAACGATCCCACGCTTGGAAGCAACTGACTCAATACGGGTCTGTTCAAAACAGGCTGGTGTGTCGCTGCAGGACGCACCGGCTCGGGAGCTAGGTATCGTGAGAAGCCACCACCGCTAGTAATCGCCACCTGATCGGTGAATAAATAAGTGAAACTAATATCGCCTTTGGATTTTCCGATTTGATATGTGACGTATCTTTGACCTGTCTTATCGTTTCCAAGATGATCCAAAAGCTCTTTCACGGGAACGTGAACCTCGCCGATGTCTTTCTCTCCGCTTCCACGTTGCTCGCGCTTGATCTTGAAAGTGATCACAAGGCGGTTAGCCTCAGCTAAGGTTTGGTCAATGGGGAATTTCATGAAATCATTGCTCCATTTGGGGCTTGTTCCACTGTTTCTTGCCACTTGTGTCCGCTGCTCAAGGTGGTCGGAGCATTTGGGATCGCCAGATAACTTCACGGCCACGAAAACATCCATCTTCGAGACTTTCTTAAGCCCTTGTGCTGACATCACCTTTAGTTCTAGAGATTTCGTCTCCATTTCGAAATTATTATTACTGAAGATAAAAATACAAAAGCTTGTGTTTCTCTTTACACATATAGAAATTGCAGAGAAGACTTAAGAGAAAGTCAATGACAACTACTGTATCTATAGAGGACCAATTCATGATTCCATCTACTGTTCTGTTTTTAATGTCTATTTGACATTATGATTTTTTAGTATACCTGTAAGAGTAATTATTATTACCATGAAAGAAGGAGTCTGTGCTTGATGAACAGCCAAAGGCATATTACAACTCAGTCAGCGGAAAAAAGACAAGAAAAGATAGTAAATCCATTGCAAAATTCAAACTGAAAACGATCAAACAAAGTTTGACACATCAACATACAGAAATCTTCAAGAACCCTTTTTTGTTTATTCTTCTTCTTCTCGGCTGCAAACTTTGGAGATAGGAGGAGAATACTCAGATTAGTGATGAGTAGGAGTCCCATCCCCGGTATCTTCGCCTTTCCTTGAAGCTGCTCTTAGTTTACGTTGTTCCTCTTTGTATATCCTGTTTCTTCGTTGGAACTACAACAAATACACAAATAAGCCATCCTCCCTTATCAGTCCATCTACCATAAGCCTTATACTAACCAAGAATCTACAAAGCTTTGGATGTTCTCATAATTTCACCAGCAACCCTATACATTCAGTTTCATTGGCTTCTCTAACACGTCCATGATGTCAATACAGAGAGAACATCTACGTCAAAGTTGGACAAATGGTTCCATTTGAAGGATCAAACAGGGACATGAGCTGAAGAGTAAGCCTCAACTTCCAAACTTAACAGCTAAATAGTTCATGGGGTAAAACTAAATTTCAAACAAGGGAAGCGGCGGTGTTAATATAAACCTAATCTCTACGAGCAACCTAGTGAAAGCATCCACATTTAAACTTGAGAGAGAATGCAATTCATGTTAACCACGAGACTTTTTTTAGTTTCAAGAAAAAGTTTGCTTATGTTTTTATGCATCTAATAAGACATATAAGGCAAACGAAACAACTAGTTTTTGAGGGATTGTTCCAACTGGTGATTCAAAAACAATCATGATTGATCTAGGGTTTCGTAAAGACGACTGGTAACAGGGCGAAGAATCATCAAATTAAAATCAGCAAGACTGATCAAAAGCGTGAAATTGAATACTACTGAAACACAGAGAACGGATTGAAAGAACCCTAAAAAAAAGGGAAGATAGAGAAACGGACCTCTTTGGAATGGTGAAGACACTCGAGGTAGTCTTCACGAAGAAGAGTACAATCTTTGGGCTCTCTGCAATGAGACATACATTCACTGAAGTCCATCCAGAAATCGTAACATCTCCCTTTGTTCCCCGTTATCCCCCACCCCGACGCCATTTTTGCCTTCTTCTTCTCTCCGCTTGAGATCTCTCGAGACTTCTTCTTCTTCTTCGCCTGATGATTGATTTTCAAGGATCCGAATATCATTCGGGTTTACCCGAATTAATCCTTTAATGGGCCTTTGTATTATGGGCTTTAACATAAATACTCGTCGACGTTGTCACAACAAACCCCTGAGTTCACTTACACAGCACATATCTTATTGCTCAAGAAAAAGATGGAAGAAGAAGAAGAAAACCCTAATCCAATCTACATAGTTTCCGATCTGGTGGAAGACATACTCCTTAGGCTGACCTTGAAACTAATAATCAGATGCAAAACCGTCTCAAAACAATGGAAGTAAATACTGGAGTCCAAGAGTTTCGCGGAGAGGCTTAAGCGTGTTCAAAAGAACCCCAAAATCCTTGCTGTCGGAGAGAGCCACGGTTCCAAGGAGACGCAGAGATCGACATTGTCTATTTACAACGCCTTGAAACCACCACACGACCTTGGTTGACATGTGACTGTTTGGTTTGCATCCCTGTACCAGATTGAATCAACGTTTTGACCCTTCCACCGGAGAATTCCTTAGATTCCCTACAGGCCCTTTTGACTATGGGATCGAACTCGTTCCCCGTAAATTCGTTATTTATTTATTATTATATAAGAATGAATATATTCGTTTCCTTGTCTTAAAAGTTATTACTTACTACAATCGCAGAAGTATGGCGTTACATATTCCCTGGATACTGGGCGATGGGATTCGGTAAGGATGAAGTTAGTGGGAGCTATAAAGTAGTGAGGATGTTATTTGATTTCAACGATTTCGAGATTCTTGATGTTAACACTGGGGAATGGCGGAAACTTACCCCGGCTCCTTACAAGGTTGAAGCAACAAGGAAGTCGGCGTGTGTCAATGGTTCCATCTACTGGTTAGACTTTAAGCATAGGTTTAAGATACTAGCTTCGGATCTTCACACAGAAGAGTTCCGGGATGTTTCTGCACTTCCGCCGTCTAGGTACACCCCTGCAGCTCAGATAGTGAACCTTGAAGACCGTTTGGCCTTTTCCGACACAGGTTTTGGTCCTGAATGGCTACTAGAGATATGGAGCATGGATGCACAAGAAGAAACTTGGACTATGACTTACTTCATAACTTTAACCATAGTTATTTCCCCGATATATTGGAAAAGGTGGTTCACCCCCATTGCTGTTTCTAAGCAAGGGAATATTTTCTTACATGACAGTGAGAAGAGGTTGTTCAAATACTATCCGTATACAGACAATTAGTGGTCTAACTCCTTTAGTCGAAAATCTAGCCCCACTTCCTTCACAATCAAGATGTGTTCTGAGTATCAGCACATCTGGATACCAATATGGACTTAGCTATTTACAACCTGGACGTGTTAGCACAACTCCGCAACGATCTACGATATCTAGTATCTTCGGACGGATGGAATTGATGTTCCCTAATATTTTGCTTACCTCTACTCTTGTGTCTCTCGTTATTTTTGGTTATAGTTATAAATATTCTACTTGAATAGCGGTGGTTACTTATCTAGTGTCTCTCCACACCGTTATGTCTACATCTTACTAAATTTTATTTATTCTCGTAAGCTTTTCCAATTTCCACAACCTCTTATCACTTAATCTCGCCTTGTTTCTTCTTATAAACACAATCATGCTTCAAATTTTACTGTTTGTTTATTTCTTGTGTATTATCGAGTAGTTAAATTGTGTGCAGGTACAAGACTTCTAGTGATGTTATTATGAGAAGTTGTGTTTAGGAACTCTCTCCAATGAGACATGCATGTCTTCGCTAAAATCCATCCAGAAATCCTTTTGTTTCCCACACCCCGACGCCATTTTCTCTTCCCTTTTCCGTTTGGCAAATTCCACAGAAACAGTGATTTGGATGGATGGAATTGCTGTTCCCTAATATTTTTTGCTTACCTCTACTCTTGTGTCTCTCATTATTTTTGTTTATAGGTATAAATATTCGACTTGAATACCGGTTACTTATCTAGTGTCTCTCGACATCGTTATTGAGGTGTGGTTCGATCCGCTTATGTCTACATTTTACTAAAAATCCCATAGTTTTGCGGCTATGACTTCTTCTGCTCATCAAAATCTCTCTTCTTTAGTCTCATTCAGGTCATCATCATCATATGTTTCTTCTTTTACAAAGAAAGCATAATGTTGTTCTCTTGCTTTCGTTTCTTTTGTTTACCATTATTGCCCACAACGTTAATTTAATTTATTTTCAAGCATGATGGATTGAAAGAAGAGAACAGTCTATACTCTCTGTAGCATGTAAATAGAAGAAACGTTTAAATATTCAAGATGGTCCAGGTTGCAATGACTCAGATTCAGGATCTCTTTTGCTAGGCTAGAAGAACAAAACTACGTTACGAAAAACTCCCGGGATCCGATAACCGAATGAATTATCTACTCCCAAGCTTTTGTAGCTTTCATCTTCTCAGAACACGGCTTAAGCTACAAAAATATAAAGTTACCTCATCTTACCAATTTATTAACAGAAATCAAAACGGAAGTTGAAACTGGTCATGATACCTTGGGCAGAGAAGTAGACAATTTGTAGCAGATACAAGGACTGTGTTCAAGCAAGGCTTTGTGCTAGTAGCAGAAGCTGCGGTAGACCTGTTTGCAACCAAAATAAGGTGTTAAGATCCTTAATCTTGTGTCAGAGAGCATACTGAAACGATGGAACAATAAAGCTGTGTGAAGCATTTTACCTAGCAACAATGCTCCCAACGGATTCGGTTTCAAGACCAGACCCGTAAGCAAAAAGTGTTTCTAAACCATGTAACAGGAAGTTTTCCACTAAAGTCCCAAAAAGAGCATCAGTGAACTTGACAAGCAGGATTCTTCTGACAGCATCATCAATCCGGGTGACAGGAATTACTTTGTTTATCACCAAGGACATAAGATCATTGGCAAACTCAGTAAAGTTAAAGGGGACCATGACCTGCATATGTAAAATTATTTCATTAGCACACAAGTAACATTTTCCGTTCCCGGTCCAGGAATGTCTGTGAAGTTTGAAACACAAACCATATCAATTCCAGCTTGAACTGCAGCTCGGACAGAAGATGTGTAGTTTGTATGCGGTGGTGAGGAAATCATATCAACACCGTGCCAATCCGAAGTAAAAGAACCCTGCAGATAATCATAGAGATGATAGATAAGTTGGAATTAGAACTCAAAATCAACTCCTTGACCTAAGAATTCACACATGCTCTATAAAAGGTTCTCTTCACGACTCTACAAAATACATCAAGAAAGGGCAATATTCATTTAGAAATACTACTGCCAGAACACAGAGCATGTGCATTGATGTTAAGGGTACCCTTAAGATACCTTGTGATAAGCTCAGTATTTGCATGCATCTTCTAACCATTCCAGCTTGACTATGAAACCATCACTGTGGTAACACCTTTGTAAATTGCATCACCATAAGCAGGCATGTGGTAAAGCAGTTACCGTGAAATTCTCATTTATTCCTCGGGTTGTCCCACCATCTCCCACATAATGCTTGGCACATGCTGCAATTTTATCCCAGACAAAATAACACGCATGAAAAGAAGAACATACTTATGTAAGGCTCATATATAACAACCAAATTAGCAAAAGCTTTACCTGCCACCAAGAAACGGAACGCCATGCTTATTGTTGGAAGGAGGCTCTCCTTGTAAAACAAGATTGACATCTGTCAAGTCTTCCACAACTTTGTGATCCTCTCATAACACCTACCCCTATCTGGGATCTCTACAAACCTACAAATAGCGAGTGAGAAAAAACTTTAACAAATGTCCAAAGTACCAAAGATATGAAAGAGTGCAAGATCTATAAGACTTTGGCAGAAGGTGAGAACTTATAATAAGATCCAGAATACAGAAACTTTACTGCCATGCGAGGAGCAAATGTGTATGAAATTCCAGTGGCTCTGACTTCGACTGCAGTAGCTGCTCCAATCCTCTTAACCAGATCAGGATCCCTGTTGAAACAAAAATCTATCAGCAAAAGAACTGATGGTCACATTCATAAAAACAGAGACGGGAAACATGCAAAACCAAAAAAACGTTTCAGCTCCTGTCCCTGTTTGATCCTTCTAATGGAACCAAGAAGCAAGGGTGATAAGCAATTATGATACCTGATTTGCAGAAACCTAAACATTTACTAGATATATGAAATATGTACCTTCACCTGGTACCGAGCAATAGCTTAAAGAAGTCTTTCTTTGTCCTTAAATCATTTTTCCGGAATTCCAGCATCGTTCTTCCCTCAGGGGATTCCTATTATTCTATCAATAAATAAACTATTTCTTTTAGTAAAGACTCTTTGTTCGAAAGATAAGTGGAACGAGGTAAAGGTGATTCAGTAATACCTGACAGGCTCTCTGCATACTTCTCCCCTGTAAGTATAATTCACTGTTAAGTTAGAACCAAAAATCCAATGCAACAAGAATAAGGTTAGCACATAGTGCAAGATACAAAATAAGTTACTAACGAAATAAAGGTCTAGTTTCTATACCTGTACAGTCCCATTCTCTTGGCAAGATTTAAAATTTTCTCATAATCCCTTCGATCCATTTTGCCTCTGGAAACAATTTCTTGTTGGCTAACAGAACGCCTAACTTCCACTTCCACTAATCAACATTGGCCACAGAAGATGAAGCCTATAAACAAGTTCACGCAATGTATCAAATCATTTCCCAACTAAAAAAGTGAACAAAATAAATGAATTAATAGCTTACTCAGGGGATTTCTAAGACCGCTGGCTAAAGTATAAGAGCAGGAAGCTGCTGCACCTTTTTGGCAGCTTGACTCAATGCACCTATTAGCTGTTCTGCTGTTCAGAAACTGATTTTTCAATGACGATTGGGGATTACACCAAACCTTCAACATATTCTTCTTTCAATCTCAGAGGTCTCCTGACAGTCAATTTCGATGACATTATGATTTTACTTTCTATCCTGCATTTTTTGTGAGAAACCTCTTATGTGGTTCAATGTAAAGACGTAAACAAATTTTGAAAAGAGTTTAAGACTTTTAGTATATTACCAGTGGAAGTCTCATATTTGTTGTCGCCTTTGCGTTAGCATCCTGAATCAATATCTCCATCCTCTATAGATTCGTCAATGTTGAAGGAAGCCTCATGTAACAATTCAATCTGCAGATAACAAAACACTTAAAAAACTTCGAATATGCTTGTGAGCTTAAAGATGAGAAATGACAAGTAATAAAGTGTTTACTCAAATATGATCCAGCAGCGAGTAAACCACCACCCAAAATTCCATCTACTTTCGACACACAGGGACCTGGAAAGCTACAGTATGAACCAACTGAGCTGAAACAGAAACGTGATGCATATAAAATCTGGAACTGAGAAAATATATAGTATTTTCACTTATACACGTGAATTTGGACATACTGCAGCAGCGATTCAAACAATTAATGATTATTGTAAGTTGAGAATGAACAAATATATGAATCACTTACAGAAATCGAGAAAAAGGATATTAATTTTCCATTCTATCGTTGTTGTTGCAGCGTCATATAGTGCATCATCCCCGATTCTGTGAAGAAAGTGAACCACCAAGAGAAGCAACAAAAGAAAAAACCAAAATATCAGTCTCCTTCCGATCTAAATTGTAACGATGACCACAAAAAAAAAAAACCCAAACTTTGCAGATGAGGACATGTAACATCTTCAACAGGGGGCCTGAAAGAAACATGATAAAACCATATGTAACAAGACTTGAAAAAAACAAACGAGTAGTGAAAGAAGATGCATTTCAAGTAACGGGAATTATACTTGCATGGGATAAGTGTGTTGTCCACGGTTCTCTGATAAACTTCCCAGAAGCTGCATCATATTCAATAACTCAACATCTGTATAAAAAATAGGTTGAGCATCTGATACAATTAGACAATAAGATAAATAACTAAGTACATTTAGGATCTGATACATTAACCTTTTGGACTGCAACTGGTTTTGAGTGATCCACAGGGCCTGAAAGAAACATGGTAACACCATATGTAACAAGACGGTAAAAAAAATCAAACGATTAGTGAAAGAAGATGCAATTCAAGTTTTGGGAATTACTTACAGGGCATAAGTGTTGTCCACGGTTCTATGATAATCTTTCCAGAAGCTACATCATATTCAATAACTCCACGTCCGGTTTTGAGCTCCAATCTGTTACAAAAAACAACTTGGCCATGCTGCAGCAATTCAAACAATGATCACTGTAAGGGAGAATCAAGTTAGGATCTGATATAGTAAGACAACAAAGCTAAATAATTCAGTACATGCATTTAGGATCTGATACGTTTACCTTTTGGCACGATTTAGCTAACACGAGAGTTGGTTATTCTAGGCAGGCTCCACACATACCTTTAAGAAACATTCCAACCTACAAAAGAAAAAAACACATGGTTAGTTAATCCAAAGTATCCTATTAAGTATATCAAAGTTTGAAACCTTAACTGAATAGTGAACATGTTTTATTAGTTTTAGATGGAGATTAGAGACAAAAAGGTTTCACCATTAGGAGGACATGTAACATCTCCAACTGGTTTTGGGTTGATCCACAGGGCCTGAAAAGTAAAACCATATGTAACAAGACATTCAAAAAAAATAAACGAGTAATGAAAGAAGATGCAAATTCAAGAATCGGGAATTATACTTACAGGGTATCAGTGTGTTGTCCATGGTTTCATAATAACCTTCTAAAAGCTGCATATTCAATATAACCTCCACATCTGAATTAAGGATTAACTTCAAACGGGTATACATAAAAAAACAAAACAAAAACAGTAAAGAAAAGGACTTTGAGATCACTCATAGAGATCTTGACTCCTGAAAAAAATGCCAATTCGATCTCCAGAATAGGATTTGACCATCGTTGTGTAAGACTGCAACATCTAGAGAAGGAAGAAGCAACAACAAAAACCATTAAAAAATAAGATCTGTTAGTTTTTCTATTGTGTGTGTAACGAAGAATAAACTTTAAAAGGGCGGATTTAGACTCACAGCTTATGGATGAGGAGAATTTGAAGTGGTCAAGGAGGAAGACTCAGAACCTGTCTCGAGTGACCTCAGCAAATTAAAGAACGCATCACCAGCATTCCGCATATGATACTGCAAAAAATGGATTTCATATCAAAAAGAAAGAAAAATAAACAAGACAAGGGAGTAGAAACCAAAATGTTGCAGCAAAACATTAGTTGTCAATCATACCTTCAAATGTTGCCATGGAGCAAATGGTGGGAGCCCAAGAATCAGAAGAAGTAAAATTAAGTGAAGTGAGACCAAATATTATCAAATACCAACTTCTTCTAAGAGAAAGTAACACAAGGTGTTCCTGCAGGAACCCTTCTTTGCTAACACAAAGGAAGTACCACCTGCAAAATGGGATGCGTTACAAATTCAGCATATTAAACTACAAGTATAAATTGTGCCTTATGGTTTTGGTAAACCAAGGGAGGCAATGTTACCTCCCGTTGTGGTCGATTGTCATCCAAATCTGGCCGGTAATTGGAAAGAGGAAACCTTGCTTGCCACAACCACTTTCCATAAATCTCACTGTTAAGTTACCAAAAACACAATGAAACAAGAAATCAGGTTAGCACATAGTGCAAGATACGAAATTGGTTTTGAAAAGATAAAGGTCTAGTTTCTATACCTGTACATTCCCATTCTCTTGGCAAGATTTGAAATTTGCTCATAATCCCATCGATCCCTTTTGTCTTTGGAAACAATTTCTTGTTGGCTATCATTGGCCAACAGAACGCCTAACTTCCACTTCCACTCATCAACATTGTACACGGAAGAGAAAGCCTACAAACAAGTTCACGCAATGTATCAAATCATTTCCCAAGTAAAAAAGTGGATCGAATAGAATGAATTAAGTAGCTTACTCAGGGGATTTCTAAGACCGCTGGCTATGCATCCTTGATAAGAGCAGGAAGCTGCTGCAACGTTCTGGACCATCTAGAGAAGCAACAAAGGAAAATATATATATATATATCAGTCTCCTTCTGATCTAAATCGTAACAATGACCCCAAAAAAAAAGCGCTAAGCTGATTTTAACTCAATCTGTGTGTGGAGATTGGAGACAAAATATTTTACCTTTTGGAGGACATCTGACATCTCCAACTGGTTTTGGGATGATCCATGGTGCCTGAAAGAAACAAGGCATAATTGTTGTTCACTGTAAAATTAAATGTAGCAAGACGTTAAAAGATGTCATTCAAGTATCGGGAATTACTTACAAGGCATAATAACTATCTGCAAGCAGCCTCCTTCCTCGAGTCCACTAGCCATCACAGTTTCAAAAGCTCATCATCATGTACAATCTGCAACATAGCAATGATAAGCCACACTTCAGTCAACAAACGAAACATCTGGGCTATTCACTTGGGTCCATCTGATATGTGTATCCTCCATGGCCAACAACACTACTCTTCGGTTTCACCAAAATCCATAGCTCTCGTCTCAGCTACACAACACAGAACATCACAAAGAAGACAAATCAAAAACAATATGACAAAACCACCCAACAGAGATCAAAACGAAAAAAATAAGAAAAAGCAAAGTTGGAAGACAAACCGTGGAGGAGAAAGAGAGGAGCTGGATTGCGGGTAGAGGAAGCAAGAAGGTGTGAAAAACGACATGTAGCAGACACAATCTCTCCTAAGTTCTGGCTTCATACATACATGTCTCGATGGAGAAAAGCACCGTTGACTTCAGCTCTGAGTACAAGGAACTCTAATCACGGACCTGAAATTGCTGGGAAATTGCGTGAGAGAGGGAAAACTAAAAACATGTAAAATAGAAAGCAGAGAAAAACACGTAAATTGAGTTTGGCTCTGCAAGCAACCTCTTTCCTGAGTCCACCAGTCAACAGAAAAAACATCAGCTGGGGGCCCTTCACTTGGCTCCTTGGGTTATGTATCTTCCATGGCCAACACAACACGCACCTACCAGAAAGAGACATGCCAAAACATATGGAACATTGTCGGATCCACAAGAAAAAGAAAAGATATGAAGATTCAGAGTCAGAGAAACAGACCTTATTATTTTTAATGTAGCAACTATCATATAATGGAGGTAAATCTTCTTTCTTGTCCAAGATATCAGCGGCAAATTTGAATGGCTTCAAGGCATGAACCTCATCAAACATCCATGGAAACATAATATCACCTAAATAAATCCATGGCCAAAAAAACAGAAAAAAAATTATGAGAATTTGCAAACAAGAAGAAGAAGAAGGATGGAAAGATATAGAGAGAGTGAGATTAGAGAGTACCAAGTTTAATTGTTTAGGAAAAGGTCTTCTAGGGCTTCCTCTTTAAGACCTGGTTTAGCAAAGCGTAGCTCAGATACTTCTCCAGCAGCCATCACAACTTCACTAGCTCATCATGTACAACCTGCAACATAGCCATGATAAGCAACACTTCAGTCAAGATAAATGTTTCCAAGCCAACTACCAAAAAGAGAGAGAAAAAATGGAACCTTGGCCACTAAGTTTGATATGCAAGCAAGCAGCCTCCTCGAATCTACCGTTCTATGATTATTTCCAGAAGCTGCACATTCAATAACTTCCACATTTGAATAAGGATTAACTTTAAACATGTAAAAAAAAAAGAAACAGTGAAGAAAAGGATTATTAAATCACTTACAGAGATCAATAAAAAGGATAGTAAATCTCCATTCCATCGTTGTTGTTGCTGCGTCATATAGTGTGCATTATCCCGGATTCTATGAAAGAAAGTGAACCATCTAGTGAAGCAACAAAGAGAAAAAAACAAAAATATCAGTCTCCTTTTGATCTAAACCGTAACAATGACCCAAAGAAAAAAAAACTTTTAAGCAAATTTTAACTCAATCTGTGTGTGGATTGGAGATAGAAAGTTTTACCTTTTGGAGGACATGTGACATCTCCAAATGGTTTTGGGATGATCCACAGGGGGGGCCTGAAAGAAACATGGTAAAATAAAATGTAACAAGACATTAGAAAATCAAACTGAGTAGTGTAAAGAGATGCCATTCAAGTATCGGGAATTACTTACAAGGAATAATTGTTGTTCACTGTTTCATGATAAACTTTTCAGTAACTTACAAGGAATATTTGTATCTTCCTTCCATGGCCAACAACAGCCTTCCGTTTCACCAAACTCCATAGGTCTCGTCTTAGCTACACAGCACAGAACATCACAAAGAAGACAAATCAATCACCAAATAGAGATCAAAACGAAAAAAAAAGAAAAGAAAAGAAGAAGAAGCAAAGTTGGAAGGCAAACCGTGGAGGAGAGAGAAAGAGAGAAGCTGGATTGCAGGCTGAGGAAGCAAGAAGGTGAACATGAGCCATTACTTTCATTGGAATAGTAAACATGATTCATTTGTTTCAGATGCAGATTAGAGACAAAAAAAAAAAGGTGTTACCTTTTGGAGGACATGTAACATCTCCAACTGGGTTTGGGATGATCCACACAGGGCCTGAAAAGTAAAAAAACCATACGTAACAAGACGTCAAATAATCAAACGAGTAAGTAATGAAAGAAGAAGCAAATTCAAGTATCTGGAATTATACTTACACAGGGCATAATAAGTGTGTTGTCCACGGTTCTGAGATTACTTTTACCACACACACAAGCTGCATCATAATCCAATAACCTCCACATCTGAATAAAGGATTTAACTTGAAACAGGTTAAGAAAAAGAAAACAGTAAAGAAAAGGAATTTGAGATCAGTTAATTACAGGGAGATTAAGAAAAAAAGGATATTAATTTTTGATTCCATCGTTGTTGTTGCAGCGTCACATAGTGTGCATCATCACCACCTCTCATACTATGAAGAAAGCAAAAAGAAAACAACAAAATATCAGTCTCTCATTCCGATCTAAATCGTAACTATAATGAAAAAAAAAAAAAAAAAAACCCAAACTTGAAGCCGACTTTTAACTCACTCTGTTGTCAGTGGAGCGTAACTTGAAGACCGTGTTGAATGAGTCATCATCCATCAGTAGAATCAGGTTGCCTGTAAAAGAGAGAAACAAATCAATCAAAAAAATACAAACTTTTTAAAAATCAAACTCCTTTCGAATCAAACCCTAACTCAATCAAATCAGAAAGAAAAAAAAAAAAAATCGAATTCATAGATAAAATTGAGAAGAAGGCGAAAACAAAATACCTCAGATCTGTTCAATACCCTAGTTAGTCGCCGTAACAACCAACGCTCTCTCGCTATATCTTCAGATCGCTTCAGACATGTTTGCTCCTTGTCGGCATAAGAACGAACCTGGCCTCTCTTACTCTTTTTTTTATTTGTCTCTCTTTCAGGTGGTGAAGAAGAGTCTCTCTCTCTCTCTCTCTCTAATCTTTGTGTCAGCAGCAAAAGTGAAGATGAGAAGACAACAAGACCTCTCTGTGCTTATTTATAGCGAAGTCCCCCAACCCCAACGGGTTTATTAGAAAAAAAAAAAAGAAAAGGAAAAAACTCATATCTGATCACAGCCATTAGATGCAATTATATTTTAGATCCGACGGTGGATACATCATTGAACAAAAAAAAGAAATATCTAAAAAAAAATCATATTTTATCTCAGCCATTAGATGCAGTTGATATTTTTGATCCGACGGTGAATAGATCGTTAAAACAGAAAGGAAATATCTAAAGCAAAAAGGAAAACTAAAAACATTTTTTCCTAAATCTACGTGGCACTACCCAACGGTTAAAACAATAAAACAAATCATCATATAATATTTGGCCGCTTTCTCATTACAGCCATTAGATGCAATTGTATTTTAGATCCGACGGTATATAAAACATTCAAAGAAAAAAGCATATAAATGACGAAAACAACATCATGGACTCGTCGGGATTACAAGATTACCACCCCAGCTTCTTTTTGAAGTAACGAAAGAGAACCAGAAAAAGAAAAAAAAGATATGAGTGATGTGATTAGAAGAAGTAATGGAGCATTATAATTTTCTTATAGAGAATTTAGTATATGTCGGTCATAATTTAACCTAGCTATTATTTGCTTTTCTATTTTTGAACCGTTAGATTCATTAATCTAGGTTTTCCTTTTTTTTTTTTATTTAGCCCAATTTTGATCTATATTGGTGATTGATTACTACTGCTTAGCATGAATCTCTCTAGCTAACGGCTGGATTCGTAGGTTTAATGCGGATGACCGTTAAAACATGAATGCTTTTAGATTACAAAAACAAAAAATAGGAAAGGAAATATTGCCAGCTGGACAAAAAGAGTCTTGTTTGACTACCGACTTAATCTTACCCGTTAAAACATGAATAAGATTAGATCTAGGCCGTTTATAAATATAATGCGCTCTCTCATTCACATCTTCCTCACTATTTTGTTTCTTCTTCGTTCTCGTTCCTCTCTGTAGTGAGTGTAAAGTCTCTCCGCAAGCTCTCTCGTTTCGTTGGTTGGTGCTGGACCAGTATTCTTCTAAAACTAGTTTCTGATTTTTTTTTATTTGAATCTATCTATTAGTTTTTCAAACTTGCTTATTTTTTTTCTAGGGTTTGGTTTCTAACTTGTTGTTCTGTTCTTTTTTCAGGTTTTGGATGATGCTTTTATCAATCGATGACGACGGCTTTGATGGAAACGCTTCTTCTCTGTGCCACGTATTCAGTGGTTTTGTTCCTCTGACTCTCTAATACAGCATCTTCACTAGTTTCTGATGTTGCTGTTTTTTTTGAATCGATCATTGGGTTTTCTAGGGTTTGGTTTCTAACTTGTTGTTCTGTTTTTTTTTCATTTTTTTTTTCAGGTTTTGATGATGATGATGATGATAGCTTTGATGGACACGAACTAGTCTCTGTTTTTTTTTCTTTTTCTAGGGTTTGGTTTTTAACTTGTTGTTCTGTTTTTTTTTTCTTTTCAGGTTTTGGATTATTTCAAGTATTGGATGATGCTTTGATCGATCAGTGATGGCTTTCATGGATATCTTAATGGGTTTTGTTCTTCGTCTTAAGTCTTAATACATCTTTTCCTTTTTTTCTATATATAAGTGGATTAACATCTCAGTCTCTCTTTTGTTGCAGATCATGTGATGGCTTTGACTGATCCTTGTCACTCTCATTCAATTTTGCTCTTCAGGGTTTGGTTTCTAAGTTTCTAGATTGAATCGTTCAAGGCTTTTTGTTTTGTTCATGTGATTTTTACTTCTTTGCTATGTTATTTCAGGTATTGGATGATGCTTTGATCGATCAGTGATGGCTTTGATTGACACTCTTCTTCTGTGTGCTACGTCTTAATGGGTTTTGTTCTTCCTCCCCAAGTCTTAATACATCTTTTACTTTTTTCTATATATAAGTGAATTTATAACATCTCAGTCTCTCTTTTGTTGCAGATCGTGTGATGGCTTTGACTGATCCTTGTCACTCTCATTCAATGTTTCTCTTCAGGGTTTGGTTTCTAAGTTTCGAAATTGAATTGTTCAAGGCTGTTTATTATGTTCATGTGATTTTTACTTCTTTGCTATGTTATTTCAGGTACTGGATGATGCTTTGATCGATCAGTCATGGCTTTGATGGACTCCTTCTTCTCTGTGACACGTCTTGGTGGGTTTTTTTCTTCCTCTTAAGTCTTAATACATCTCTTACTTTTTAATTTCTACATATACGTGAATTAACATCTCAGTCTCTCTTTTGATGCAGATCGAGAAGGCACCTGGATTACTGACTGCGTGGGAGGTTCAAATAGAAAACATTGTGGGAGTTTAACATTATGATCTCTGCTTAGTTTAACTTTATGATCTCTGCTCAGTTTAACTTTCAGGTTACCTTAATATTGGCTAATTTTAATACTCTGTTTCTTGTGTGTTCCCAGATGTTCTTGTCGTGTACACACACATTCAGATGAGAGATGCTCCACAAATTCTTTCCTTTATTGATTTAATTGTTGCACATGTGACAAGAGGTGGAAGACGAGTGAGTGGAAATTTCAAATTTATGACACTGTGGTGGGTGATGTCATACCTGTCAACATTGGCAATCAGGTAAGTGACATGTTCTCTCCTCTTCATTTTGTTTTTGTCCATACTACCATGTGTCTAATCGATATTAAAATGTATCTTTAGGTTTGATTTTTATCCGCTCATTTTTTATTATGAAGGCTCCACTCCACCCGCTTCTGAATTGGCAAAACTCATCCTCCTCCTCCTCCTTCTTCGGTTTGATTTTACTTACTTTTCCTTGTGTTGTTGTTTGTAGATTCTGGTTGATGATGATCCCATTATGATGATTCGCTCTCACAGGTTTTGTTCTTTTGTTTTTGAGATTCTTCTAAACTGTTAGTTTCACTTGCTTATTTTTCCTAGGGTTTGGTTTCTAACTAATTGCTCTGTTTTTTTTTTTTTTTGACTTTCAGGTTTTGGATTATGCGTTTATCAATCAATCTGTGATGGCTTTGATGGACACGCATGAACTAGTATATGGTGTCTTTCTTTGAATCGATCATTGTATTTTCACTTGCTTGTCTTTTTCTAGGGTTTGGTTTCTAACATGTTCTGTTTTTTTCTTTTTCTTTTCAGGTTTTGGATGATGGCTTTGATAGTCAAGCTTCTTCTCTGTGCTACGTCTTCAGGGGTTTTGCTCTTCCTCTTCCTCTTAATAGATCTTTTACCTTTTTTTTATATAGGTTTATTCCTTCCGTTTCTTTCTTCGTCTTGCAGGTACTGTTTCTCGATGCTACTTCTTTAGGCGCTCTGATGGTTTCCTTGCTCTAAACGCATCTCTATAATTTGAATTTTCACTTTGGTGTGTTGGTCTTTTTTCTTCTAGTTACTAATTACTTGGCGTTTTTGTATTGTTGGTTTAGATTTGTGACAAGAGGATCCAACTTCAAATCATCGCTCCACCAGCTTCTGAATTTACACTCCTCCGACGGTTTGATTTTGCTTACTTGTTTGGTCTCCCTCTCTCAATTTATTATTTTTTTATTATTATTTAATCAAGGACTTTTCAAACATGATTTTGATCTTTCTTATTGGATGTTTCAGGTTTCAAGTGAAAACATCTCTGTCTCTCTTTGATGCAGAGTCCTCGAGGCAATGGGATTACTTTATGGGAGGTTTGATTTTAGAAATTGTATTTTTTTAACTTGTCCTTCTAATGTACTACATTCTGGTGGATGATGCTATGATCGCTGATTTGCTTCTCTTTTTGATGTCTCTTTAGGGTCTGTTACAAAGTCTGGGCTCCTCTGATGCACAAGGCTGGACATGTGGTTTATTCAGGTACTTCCTCCTCTCATATGCTTTGTGATGGTGGACTGTGCCACTGGGGAGTTCCTCTACATTATTTTGCCATGTTATTGAAAGTTTCATTTCAGGTTCAAAGTACGAGTTGCTGATCTTCCTAGTGAGGCTAACTAATTGGTGTCGTCTCTTTTCCATGTAGAGGTTCTATAGGAGAA
Organism: Camelina sativa; assembly: GCF_030686135.1. Classification (NCBI taxonomy): domain Eukaryota; kingdom Viridiplantae; phylum Streptophyta; class Magnoliopsida; order Brassicales; family Brassicaceae; genus Camelina; species Camelina sativa. The sequence continues at coordinate 359,451 of NC_141895.1, read as the reverse complement.
AAGCTGCTAGCTAGCTCTACCAATATGATTCACAAGTCGTAGAAGAGAGGTTCATGCTTCTAAATCTATGATTCCGCTTTAAATCTACTGAGTTGTGGTGTGTGATCAGAAATTTCTTCTCTTCTAACTCTCAGAACGTTGAAACATTATAATGGCGACAAGAGAGCAAACAAGTCAGAGAGCGAGAGGTGTCCCAACAAGTTCGTGTTCTTCTATATCCTCTGCTCCATCATTTGTAAGTAAAAAGTCCCTGTTAGATTATTTCATTATAGTCAGTTTAACTATTGACTGAGTTTTTCTTGATACCATTGATGGTTTTGATTGCAGGTCTGAGTGAGAGTGACGATGTAAGATCATATGAGTACTAAAGAATCATTTTTTGTTGATTAAAAGTTGTCTGATGATGAATACATCTGCACTATGGCCATAAAACTAGTCACACAGTTATCTCAAGCCAAAGGCAATCATCAAAAAAAGGTAGGTGACATCATTCTTAATATTACTTGATTTCATGCCTTCTTTATATGTACTAATATACTTCAGAAAGAAAGAAAACTAAACGAAACCAATGCTTTCTGTTGTTATTTAATGCAGCTTTTGGCTGCTCCAGCTTTGCCTGCACTGCGCCATCAAAGAAGTTACACCACATCTGCCAATTTTTCAGGTACATATCCTTGCTTTATCAGAGATAAGCATCAGTTTAGAACAGATTCATAGCTTAATATTAATCTACAAAGGATCGAATTTCTTACTGTTGCTTAAAATTTCATCTTGAAAGTTTACACAATAGCAAGGGCTAACCTAAGGCAAGAGCTAGATGGTCCAACGTTGGAAACAACCCTCTGCTTACTCTATAAGTAACCTCAAAATCCTCTGCTTTTTTTCCAAATTAGTTATTGCGTTGACTCCAGTAAATTCTCAATTCAAGAAATTTCATCTTTTTTTATTTGTGCAGCTTCGGTTCCTAGAACCAGATCAAGGAGATCATCACTCAAAAGTAGAGACTATGTGAAACTTCCATGTATGATATACCATGAGAAACGTCCAAGAGAAGACCTCAAGGTTTTGTGACAATCGTCCATCACTATCGTTTAATGTCAATTACTTTTAACACTTCTTATTGTTTCATGATAAAAAGCCGTGTTAGAACCAGTAGCTACAACACAAATGAAGGCAAGCTCAAGAAATAACAAGGTAACACCCAAAATCAAAAACCCTTCATCTGAGAGAGAGTATCATGACTTTATATAACAGACTCATAGCTTAATGAAACTGTTTGACTAATCTGCAAGTATCTCATTACTTACTGTTGCAGGAATTTCATATTCAAACCATGGCAAGGGCTACAATGGCTTCAAAAAAGTGTGCAAGCAGATTTGAAGCTTCTTTTCACCCCTATATAAAAGTTGTATCTACGCATAAAACACTTTATATTTCATTCCATCTGACATTGCCTTTATTTTCCTTGCACGCATCATTATAATTGGAGGCCTAACCTGCTTACACACTTTTTTGAAGCTATTGTAGCCCTTACAACAATAGTTTTGTTGTTTTCCTTAAGCCATCTGATATTGTTTCTTGTTCTTTTTACAGTAATTTTTACTGATGCGAATCTCGGCTTGGGTATGCCATGACCGAGCAGATTGAAAACAAGGAAACGTTCATCGTGCTTGTACCCCCAAACCACGACTGCTAGAAAGATTAGCTAAGTGTGCTGAAGAATCAATCTTCACTTTGGCCAAGAAACCAGTCATATATAGTTTGTCTCAACCCAAAGACAGGAGTCATCAAAAAGTAAACTCTGCTTCTTAGAATTGAATATCAAAATGAAAACAAAAGAACATTCCTCTAGAGCGAAAGATACAACTGAACTGAGTATCACAAACGAAAACAAAAGAACATTCCTCCAGAATCCAGATCACTATTAAAATCAAGTACCAGCTGCGCTTGTCTAACGAAACGAAACTGAACTGGATGACTCCATCACCGTATAACAGATATCTTACAGTACCGACGTGTTGCATTTTTTTTTGGGTTTTCCCATTCTCTAACCTCTCTTCAGTCACTTAAAGGTTAGTTCACTCTTCCCTCTTGTTTTTGTGTTCTTTGATAAACAACAAAACAGTTTAGTAACTTTAGAGAGAATAATACAAAGACTAGATTGTTCTTTTCGGATCCCGTGGATGCTTTCTTACAAATAGTAAGTTCACTGCGATTTTCTTAGAATCTATATATCATTACACAGCACTAGGTTATTGCTGAAGAAAACCAGAGACAAAAGCCTAAACCTATTCGATTAAACACTGTATCTCTCTACAAACAGATGAGATATAGCGTAGCTTACCATTCTATCTCCACACTTACTATGCATCAAATATTGATGTCTTTACGGTTTCATGACACGATAGGCAATAAAACTATCATCCCTAAAGAGCATCTCAGCGTCTTGAGGAAGAGTTATCTCCGGGTTCCACGGACGACAAAATACATGTTGGCCAGTTGGTATACTCAGGTGGCCAGTTCCCATTATGAGCTTCTTCTTCTCACTCTCATCTACACATACACATGGTGAAAGTTCTCTACCATCGTTTGTGGGATTCTGAGGCATACGCAAAGTACAAGCTGCAATGTTCCTCTTGATACCATTGGTAGCTGGTGCATTACGAGCAACAAGGTTCGTAGGATTCTGAGGTATAGGCGATGAAGAAGCAGCAATTTTCATCTTCATAGAATCACTAGTTGGTGCATTAAGAGTGCCATCGTTTGTAGGATTCTTAGGCACACGCAAAGCAACATTCCTCTCCTTAGCATTACTGGCTGGTGCATTATGAAGATCTGGAAATTCTGCACAGAATGAAGATTGTAGAGCATGAGTTTTGAATGAATAAACAATCTTGACCAGTTACCATAAATTTGAATCCATTTCATGCAGTTAAGTAAGGGGAGATACGTCCCTCTGACTGGACCACAAATCATAGCAAAGGAAGAGAGATTTCCCTATAACAAACAAACCAAAAGCATTATTAATGTGAGGTAGCTTTTAAAGAAGACTAACCATTTTCATCCACATTAATACACTTTGCTGGGGCTTCAGGGGTCATCACCACCTGGGAAGGTTGGGACTGGATCTCTTGTAGAATGCTCTTCACATTTGAATTTACAGCTTCTTGTCTCTCACAAGGCAAAGAAGGCCATGAGGTCTGGTTCGAGTTCCCTGTACATCATAGATTATCACCAACTTGTCTCGTTTGACTTTTTAACATTGGGAATATGCATCAAGATAATAAAATAAAATGGTTTTAAAACAAACAAACAAACAAACAAAAAAGTTGTTTCATGATTTGTTCGTTGTGAAACTGCTCACCCTCATGACCCAATTTCTAACTTGGGCCATGTAGAAGAATATCATGAGAGGAATACTGATCTAGAAAAGTTCAAAAGATTGACAAGAAGAACCTCAGATGCAATTAACAAGATTAACTTTAGTCAAAATGTCTACAGCTGAATGGAATTTGAAAAACAGTTCACAAGAACAGAGGTAAACAATCTATAATGAGAAACAGTCCGATCATTTCTTATCTCATACCATGCACCAACTGAAAAATAACATAACTTGCTGATTTTGAAATATTTGATTGACCATTTTTAAAGGAATAAATAAGACAATGAAAAGCAAGGGATGTTAAAAGGTTAGATACATACCAGTTTTGATACTCATGAATGCTACTTTAGCAGCGCTCGTTTCAGCCAACTTTTTGGTTTTTGCCTCTTCTCCGCTGAAGACCTTCCCAGCAAACTCAACAGTTGAAGTAAAAACTGGCAAATGCGATGGACCAGATGTAACAGTTGCATAAACTGGTAACAGAGAATTTCCTTTCTGAGCAATCTCTTGTAACAGGTTCTTGTATGCAACATCAATTCCCTGAATAAACAAAAAAAAAAATGATAGATAAGATAAAATCAGATTTTGAAAAAGCACATAAACTGTGATCCAAAAATGAGGGTGTGGGGGGGAACTAGCCTCAGGACTCTGTGGCGTCAATGAAGCCAATGCTATTTTGGCAGCGGCATGTTCAGCCGATTTAAGAGTCGGAAAGAATTCCTGGCTCTGGAAAGTCTGGCCACAAAATGTAACCTTAGATCTAAACCGAGGAGCATGAGGAGCCCCTTCTCGCTCAGTGACATACGCGGGTAGCTCCAGATTTTGTTTGAGGGCATATGCTTGCAGCTGACCTTTGTATACATGATCCATCTCTAATCTCTATCTAAAGCTGGAGAAATTAACAACAAAGAGAAAACAATAAAGCCAAAAAGCATATAAACCAAATTCAACAAACCTCTTCCATACTTAACAGTCTTTGAACAACCAAAAAACGAATTATACATTACTAACAACGCAATTAAACTTTTGCATGGCTAATTTGAGGATTCAAATGACTAATTTTACAGAGGTATGGTTTATATAAACCAAATCTCCACATACTGCTTCTGAGTTGGTCAATTTCAATGATTGTTCGAATCGATGCAGACTGAATGATCTAGGGTTTCGTATCATTCAAAAAAAAAAAAAAAGGCGTGAAATTGAAGCTTTAGAACACATGAGCGAATTCAGAAAGCGTACCTCTTTGGGAATGGTGAAGACACTCGGAAGTAGTGAACGAACGAACACGCAAATACGCATTCATTCGCCCAGTAAATGATAAATTAAATTCTCTAAGGATCCGACCGATGCGGGTTCTTACCCAGCTAGAACGGGTATGACCCGAAATATTCATTAATGGGCCAAAAGGTAGGCTTAGTCATAAAGGCCCAATGAAACTCGAAGCCGCGATCAGAAGGTACCATTTCGATTCCTCAAGGAGACGGCGGAGGAGGAGAACAAAAGGTTGAGAAGGGAAAGGAGTAGAAATGGTGACCGGAGAAGCGTTGATCGCGTACAGAGCCCTGCTCAGGGCCACGAGGAAATCGTTCGCCGGAGATACCGAGATGCTGAAGGCTTCGGCGTCCGAGATCCGTAAGAAATTCGATGAAAACCGCCACGTGGCTTCCGGCTCCGACATTACTCGCCTTCTCGAAGAGGCGCGTGAGGCGACGCAGTTCATTTCCACTATGATCGTTCAGGCCAAACTCAACGAACGCGGCGGATACGGTACGTTTTTTTTACTCATTACACTCTTTTTTATCTTGCACACCATCTGTTCGTTGAATTGCGTGAGTGCAAAAACTCGATTTTTCTTGGAAACTTGATTTTTTTTCCAATGCTTCTGTGTTGTAGAGGTGAAAGCAAGTCAGGATCACGCAGGAGCTACTTTGGAGCTTCCATCAGAGGAGATGCTTCGGAAAAAAACTGTATGAGTAAGTCTCAATGATTTGACCACACTTAAAGACTTTCTGAAATTGCCACTTAAGCCTTACTCGTTTTGTTTAATCCGGAAAGGTGGAACTTTTTTTTTTTTGTCATCCTCAGTTTGTTTTCTCTCTTTACAGCCAAATTTAATCAATAAATGAACTCCTTACATACGTTTTTGGATGAATCTCGTCCATTTCTGTTCTATTAAGTGTTTAAGAATTGCAGAATCTTATTTGACGTTCATGCCTTATATTTTGATACTGGTGTGAGTTAGCCTATAGACACTCAGTTTCATATTTTTTGAATCAATGATCTTAGGAGCATTGTATTATTATTGTCTTAGAGACCCATTTCTTGTATCATACTCAAATCCATGTCACTGCTTACTACAAGTTTCGAATAGAACTATCCTCAACATCAGCTTAGGGCTTATCTCTATAGTGCTCCTTGTCACAGTTGCTTGTGTGATATCACAGAGTCTAGTAGGAAGTTTTAAAAAAGGAGTTTATGCCAGAAGAGTGAAGCCATGATGGTCCCATAAGTATGGTTCATTTTGCAATGAAAACCACTACACAGTCCCCTCTCTCTCTCTCTCTCTCCTTACCTCCCATTCATGACTGTCCATGGTTTTGCTCAGGAGTCCTTTATGATCTTCATGGTTTTAAGTTCCAAGTCTCTCTTATTAGTGTCTCAGTCATGTCTTTTGTTTCATAGGAATCATGTGAACCTTCATAACCATATATGCTTCGTTCTCTCAGTTCATGTGAGTTTAATTCAATTTTTGAAGCTGTATTCATAAATGCTCACGCATTACGTGATTACGTTGTATATAAGAACTCACGCACGTCCTACGAAAGTATTGTAGCTATGGCGTGAAGAGGGGGGAAAAGTAATTAAGAAAAGAAGGATCCGACGAGATATGGTCATGGGCCTCATGGCGATGACAACATTAGTAAATGATACTACAAGCTTATGCCGTACTTAACTAGATGATCTTCCATTTATAAACAGTTACTGGTAATGTTTTCAACCTTTGTTAAATCCGCCTGGTAGAGCGAGTATTAGACGGACCAATGATTACCTAAACAATAAATAAACCAAATTGAATGAGATCTCTAGTTTTATTAGTTAGAGTAGTTGTTGAAAATGGTTTTTAATTTTAAAAAATCTGATATTTGTGCCTAATAAGTAATCTAATTGGGAAGGAGTAGTTGTCGAAAAAAAAGTAACCAAATTAGGAGTTAACTAAATCAAACGAATTGCGACCAATTTATAACGTCGAACATAGCGTTAGAAACGTTGTGATCATAACTCCGACAACTAAAAATGGACCGCCATACATACTTTTTATACTTTCACTTTTAAACCTACCAGAAACCCAAAATTAAATTTATACGTGTCTATATATACGATCTCTCTCGTCGACACCAATTTTGTATAAAAGATTACAGATATTTCTTCTTACAACACATAAGAAAACTCCATGAGTTCTTCTATCGCATTTGCACTTGTCTTCTTTCTCCTTTCTCTCAATCCAACTTCATCATCACCGTCGAAACGCAACAGCTACGTACAAAACGCGTGTAGCGTTACACACTACCGAGATCTCTGCGCTAAAACGTTATCGCCGTTTGCATCAGTCGCCAAGAACAGTCCCAGCAAATGGGCACGTGCCGGTGTCTCCGTGGCCATAACCGACAACAAGGACGTCCTTAGATACCTTCTCAAAACGCGGCTTTCAACGGTCGGGAAACGCGACCGCGTCGCTCTTTCGGACTGCCGAGAACTGCTACAAGACTCTCTTGATAGTCTCCACAAGTCCTTGGCCGGCCTCCGGACACTCAGAGCCAGCGAGTTTCAGCAGCAGATGAGCGATCTCGCCACGTGGCTTAGCACTTCCCTCACGGACAAGGACACGTGTATCGATGGGTTTGAAAAGACGTCGTCGAAGTCATCAACGGTCAGGATGATTCGGCGGAGAGTCACCACGTCTTTGTATATTTCCAGCAATTCGCTCGCACTCCTTAACAAACTCGCGGCTAATGGTCTGTAAAAGTCATAAAATTTTACCAAGCTTTACTCAATTGTTATCCAAGTAATTGTTGTCATAACAATAATAATTAGGATGATTTACTCAATTGTTATCCAAGTGATATTACTAGAATCAAAAAAAAAAAATTTATTATTAGAATATTTCGGGTATTTTTAAAATACTCAGCGTGTTTTTTTTTATGTAACCGGAAAAAATGTTATTATAAAAATACCATTGTTATGTCAGATTTCACATCAGAAATCGCTGACGTATAACCATAACTCAGTCGTAAGCGTTACAGATAAATGTTGCAGATGAGTTATGGAAAAAAACATTTGAGTAAGAACGGACGGTTGAGTTATAGCATAACTCAACCAAGCATTACGGTTGACTTATTAAAATCTGGTTGAGTTATGCTATAACTCAACCATCCTTACGGCTGACTTATTAAAATCTGGTTGAGTTATGCTATAACTCAACCGTCCTTACGGCTGAGTTTTCACCCGATGGTTGAGTTGTCAAAAGTTTGGATGAGTTATCACTACGACACGGCTGACTTATGAGCAACTGTTACGGTTGATTTATCGTACAACTCAACCGTAATAGGCTGACTTATCGTACAACTCAGTCGTGATAGGCTGACTTATCATACAAATCAACCATTTGACGGTTGACTTATTAACAAAAAATTAATTACTATAATGTTATTCAGTTACGGTTGACTTATTAAACGATACGACTGAATTTGACATCAATTTTTATGCTTTTTAATTACTGTAATGTTTTTTTAATTACTGTAATGTTTTTCATGTTGTGGCTGAGTTTTATATAGGCTGAGTTATTTATTGTTTGATGGATGACTTGCCACGTCGGACGCAGCATCCATGTCAGCATTCCATGTCATCTTTTTTTTTTCTCCGGCAATACGAAACGTCGTTCGACTCTTTATTCTTATACTTCTTCTTCACTTTTCTTCTTCACCTAGTTCTTTCTACTTCTTCTTCACATTGTTCTTCACCTTGTTCTTCTACTTCTTCTTCACCTTGTTCTTCATTTTTCTTTCATGGATCCAGTTCCGGTTCTAGTTGTTTCCAGTAATTGGGTAAAGACACAGAGATATGTATTTAACACCGACGATAGAGGTTGTATATTTGTGCAGATAGATGGAGGCACAACACACGACAAACTTGTTCTTGAATACTAAGGATTGAACACGTTTAGCCATAAGCTAAAGCTGAGCTACATGTTCTCAAACAAGGCACTGAAACTAATGGCGCATGATACTCCACCAGTTTTTATCTCCAATGATCGACAGTTGCAATGTTTTTTGGGGCTATGGAAAACCGATCAGCTACGTCTCTGTGTAGAGTTTTCGGCGAAAGAGTCTACAGAAACTAGTGGAGTCAACGAGACCTTTCGTCTTCCCGTAAATATTATAACTCAGCCGTAAAGTCATATATATCAGCCATTTTTTCATATTGTTTCTCGTGATAACTCAGCCATAAAACACAATAACTCAGCCGTAACATGAATCGACGAGACCTTTCGTTTTCCTGTAAATATTATAACTCAGCCGTCAAGTCATATGTATCATTCATTTACTTTCAAATTGTTTCTTGTGAAAACTCAGCCATAACTCACTATAACTCAGCCATAACTCATTATAACTCAGCCGTAAAGCGATATTTTGGCGGGAAACCATCAGTTAACCTAATAATAGACATATTTCCATTCTAAATTTAAATTTTGAGTTATAATAATTTTAATATTCAATTGTTGGAGAAATACTTTTAGAAAAATAAAATTCTAAATTCCAATAATAATTATTTAATTATTTGCAATAATATCTTGTGATAAAAAACTTACTTTATGATATTATGCGTGTAGATTTGAGCAGATACAAAATTAGTGATTTTTCGCGCTTCCCTAACAACACTTTTTGTGACATCGAGAGACGTTTTAATACTTATTAGGAATCTGAAAGAACAAAAGACCCAGGAAAGAAAGAAGAATACGTTTTCATATTATTGAGAAGACCCTAAACGATAACTCAGCCATAACTTTACCATAAATCTGCCAACCCTCAAATTAGAATGACTTAATAACCGACCAAACCGAACCGAACCAGAAACTATTTTTTCCATTAATTTCGGTTAATTACGGTTATATTCGGCTTGCTATCGGTTATATTAAGTTAATCGACCTAATTTGGATAACATTTGGATTATTTATGGTTATATATTCATCTAACCGAACCATAACCGGAAATAACCGAAAAATAATTTCAAAAGATTTTAAATTTTAAAATGGTTATGATATTAGTATATCCAAATTACCACTTTAAACCAAACACAATATAACCAAAACCAAACTATTATATTAAAACTCATAATGTTGGAAATATGAACCCTAAACCTCAAACCCTAACCCTAACACTAACTCTAACCCCTAAATGTCATGTTTTGAATGTTTTACATATTTTGATCAGACTGTGTAAAAATCAATCTTTGTATATAATTATTACTTTTTATTGCTTATAATGATTGTAATATTCATTTTTTCATTCTATATTTTAATTTTGAGTTATAATTATAATTCTAATTTACAAATATTTCATAAGTCAACCGTTTATGTCGATAACTCAGCCATATCAGTCAATTGTCTGAGAAATACTTTTATTAAAAAAAAATTAAAATTTAAAATTCAAATTCAAATTTTGAATTCCTTTTAAATAAAAAATCGCTAAAATCTCATTTATTACGCGTGTGGTTCTTAACAATAAACATAATTATTGTTTGCGTCTCCCCAACAACACTTTTCGTATTCTCGAGAAGGTATATAATAAATTAATATAACTGTTGCATAACTCAGCCATAACTTTACCATAACCTAGTCAACCCTCAAATTAGAATGACTAAATAACCGACCAAACCGAACCGAACCGAAAAATAATTTTCCAATTTGGTATTTTTGAATTGGTATGTTTGGTTAATTTCGGTTATATTCGGCTTATTTTTGGTTATATTAGGCTAATCTACTTAATTACAATAAATTTTGAGTTATTTATGGTTATATATTACTCTAACCGACCCATAACCAGAAATAATAAAAAAAAATTTGATTTTTTTAAAATATATTCAAATGGTAATAATATTAGTATATCCATATTACCACCTTAAACCAAACACATTAGAACAAAAACCAAAAAACAAATAATGTTACTCATCTGAACCCTACATCTCAAACCCTAACCCTAACCCCTAAACGTCATGTGTTGTATGTTTAACACATTCAGGTGAGAATGTGTAAAAATTAATCTTTCTATATAATTATTACTTTTTATTGGTTATAATAATTGTAATATTCATATTTCAATTGTACATTTAAATATTGAGTTATAATAATATAAATTTACAAATATTTCATAAGTCAGCCGTGTAAGTCAATAACTCAGCCATCAGTTAGTCACTTCGTCGAATTTTTTTTATTTTTTATTCGAATTTTGAGTTCAATTTTTTTAATTAATTTGTATAATATATTGTGAAAAAAACTAATTTATAAATTTTTTACGCGTGTGGATCTGAGCAGGCACAGAATTATTGTTTGGGTTTCCCCAACAACACTTTTTGAAAATTTATTACGCGAAAGACCAAACGAAGTCGTACCAAGTACATAACTCAACCATAACTCAGTGGTACAAAGTACATAACTCAGCCGTACGAAGTACATAACTCAACCATAACATATATGTTTATTTAATATTTATCAATATTATCATATGGCCTCAATTCAATGTGTATCATATGACCTCAATTCACAACAGAGATATAAATCATATGGCCTCAATTCAATATTATATAGAAAGATGGCAATTTGTATAAGCTGTGTTTCTTAATTAATTTATAGTTTTATACATACTCTAGCAATTCTTGAAGTACTAGTTACTGGATCCTGCCAAGGAAACATGCTATAAATTTACTCATTCACTTCTTGACTCTAGGCAATGCACATTGGATATTGTTTGTATATATAAGGATGGATAAATTCAATCACTGAAAATATGTAATATAGTAGGAAACCTTGACAATGTGTGGAAGAGAGGTAAGAAGTTCAAATATATAATTTGTTGATAACACTCCCAACTGCATCTGGGAAATACTTGAGGAAGGGACCAATTGCATCCAGATAGTGTGCATGCATTTTTATAAGTTCCGGCTCAGTCCATTTCAAAGAGAGAAGTTGTTGAAGCAAGCCTGCTTATCAACAAGCCGAGAATGAATTAATGGGATTTTGAAAATGTGAAAAAATAAACAAAAGCTTGAAGAATATAAAATATGCTATCACATACCTTCAAAAAATCCTCAGCAACTCGAGGTTCTGTATAATGTCCATTACAAACAACGACAACATCAAAGATCTCATCACCGGAGATCCCATCTGAGTTTTTGGATTGGACCCTCCATTTCAAACCATCAGGCTCGGCAAGAACCACTTCATTGTTGAATCGAACCATCTCCACGAGTTTGAATTCCCTAGCAAAGTCTTCAAGGTAAGCTAAGATTTCTTTGTGAGTAGGGTACCTTCTCGGGTCTCTAGATTCGTCGTCGTGTTGAGGCACGAAAGGGAAGTCTCTGTAGCCCATGCACTCTCTTGGGAGATTGGTTCGAAGAGAGTCGTAGACGCTCGAGTGGACTACGGTTCGATTTGGATCGAGGCTTAGTGGGTCAACCTCGCTTTCAGGTGTGTATACCGAGAGACCTCCGACTTTTGAGTCACGTTCGAAGACTACGACAGAGTGATTCTCATCGCGTAACTCTCTTGCAGCCACGAGAGATTATAGAAAAAAAAACAAAAAACAAGAGAGTAGACGACAAAGAATATAAAGATGATCTCAGATCTACTGGAAAACAATTTTTCTCACTACAACAAATATGTACATTGTTAGGACGAGAGAAACGCTATAATATGTAATTCATAGCTCTTTTACAAACGCTATATTAGGCCACTGTTATTGTAGATACCTCACATATGATAGCGAAAAGTTCGTATGCTATGGTATAGTATTATACCATAGCAGTACAGAAATGCTATGTTATCCCGCTTTTCAAATTTTTAAAGATAATGTTATAAGTCATTTTACACGCTATGCTAGGAGCTTCTACCGTAGCTATATCATAGCAATAATCGAATGCTATAAATATATTTTATTGTATCACAAAATTAATGCTATTTTATTTATTATTGTAATTTTTTTTTTCAAAATTTATTTAAATAGATTTATATTTTTACATTTCATAAAATAATCAACATACATAACATAAATTACATTAACCAAAATAAGTCTTACATAACAAAGTGTCACCAAGTCTTAAATAAAATAAAACTAACATCAAAAAGAATAGAAACACTACTTGACATGTACATGTAACCCTTCAAAGCTTTTCTTACTTGTAGCAAAGGGTCTCTTTTAGCTGCTCACTTAGCGTTTCTTGAAACAGTCCAATGAACAGCTACTAGTTCACTTTGAATATATGAATCAAGTATCCAAAGCTGCACATAGATACAGTAGAAAAACAACAGTCATTAAAATTGTTGCACATAACGAGTTTATGGAGATGAGGCGAGACACTTACTTCTCGTGTAGTTCCTTAATTTATATGTTTCTTGTTCTTTGCTAAAGGAACTCACTCTCTTTCTGGTGTTCCTGTTTCAAAATCAGTAGATAAAAGCCGTTAAAATCCAAAACTAAATGTGCTAAGTTGGAAATTCCGTAAACTCTAAAAGACACTCACGAAGGTTGGCAAATGATGTTGCATAGAGCTATCACCATGCCGAAGCCTTTTTCTTGTTTCGAAACCTAGTCCTAGACCATAACAAAGCTTCAAGATTTCAACCCATGCTATCACAGATCCATCGGATGAAAACAGGGCTAGTGAATGCCAATGACAATATTATAAGAAAAGCATCCAGTCAAAATATTATACAAAGAGCTTAAATCAACAAGGCATAATCAAAGACATAAATTGTTAGAAAAACTAGAGATCAGAACGTATAACCTGTAGCAATGATCCCAAGTCTATACTCGACTTCTTGTACTCGACTTCTTGTCCTGCAGTTAACAATCACAAGACCTCAATCTAATCTAGAACTGGAACTCTCAATTCCAAGAGTCAGCAGACAGCAACTTTCACAAATTTTAGAAACTACAACAGATATCATAGCCATTGCCATCTCATTGGCTCAATAAACTTATGTTGCCAAATTTTGGATAGTAACTCGGAATCATTGACTAAAATCGAAAACAATAATGAATAGAGAAACCACAAAATCCAGAAAATTCTCAATCAGCAAAGCTAGACTCACGGTTTAAGCCATGGCTTACATTATCAGTTTTTCACCATCAAGAATACATATAACAAAGCTTCATATAATTTGGCGATTAATTTTCTCAACAGGAAAAGAAGAAGAGTCACCGAGATTTGTTCCTTGAGTCTGTGAAATGAGAATTGTTGAATGTATCACCCTGTTTCACAGTGAGAAACCAAAATCAGAGGTTCAAAGAAGAAACATGAGCAACAAGATACAAGTCACTTTCAATAGATATTGTACTCATGAAATATATCATCTTACAACTCCATACAGAATCTAAAAGGCATGTCATCACTTCTAATCAACAAGAGTTCTTACAATAGCAAGACTGATAAGTGATAGGCAAATAATCGAACATGAAAATCAAAAGCAAATTGGATCTGAAACCGTGCGACGACCCGACGGAGAGAGATCGAGCTACTACTTTGCAAAATATGATTGAGAAGAAGGGAAACCTTGACGAGTTCAGAAGAGATTGTAAACTGAGAGGGATCGAGAGTGAAAGATGTGACAAACAAATTGGGATCGAGTTTAGATCGGGTTTCGAATCAAGTTTCAGAACGGGTTTCGAATCAAGTTTCAGCGAGACAGAAGAGAGAAGAAGCAGAGGAAGAAGAAGAAGGCTTCGAAAGAAGAACCATCGTCTTTGTCGCCGGTATCAGCAACGAGAATCAAAAGCTCTCGATCTCTTCGTGTTAATCACTTTGTCGCCGAGATATAACATCGGAATGGACGCGAAATGAGGCTGCCGACGAGCTTCACGGTGGAGTCTATGGTGACTCAAAAAGACCTAGATTTCAATTTGGGGAAGAAAATTTTTCTAGAAGTTTTGTTCGTCTTCTCGTACAGAGAAGGGATAATGTTTTATTTTTGCTGTAAACGTGGCACTTAAATTTTTTGGTTCTTGATACAAAAACAAAAATTGGATCTAAAAGACGCTTAAACGAAAATTTTCATCTAAGTATTGGCGGAATAAACGATTTTAGGTTCTCATTTAATGAATTTTTATCTTAGCGTTTTTCTAGTGCTATTATATGGTAATAACAAAAAAAGTATATTTTTCATAGCTGTTGAAGAGAATGAGCTATAATCTATTGCTATCAATGTGGACTTTTCTTGTAGTGTCTCCAAATTACTATTGTAACAAGACAACCGAGAAATCAATGAGATATGACGAAACCGATGGAGAGAAAGAAAGCGAAACAATTGATTGATATATATATATATATATATATATATATATATAACGGACAAAATTGAAAACCCTAAAAATAAAAAAATAAAGTTTCTATCTGGTTTTGCTTTGGGGATGACGAACTAGGATTTGGGATTTGGAGAGGGAGAGTGAAAGAAGAGAGAAGAGAGAAAATCAGAGCAAAAAGAGAAATGATAAACTGGGGTTTGGAGATTAACAAAGAGATTTAGGGCATGAAGGTGGAGAGAGACGAGATAGAGGTTTTTTTTTTTTTTAGTTATGAACAGTGGAAACTGTTTGATTTCCTTTTTGACATAAACAAGAAAAATTTAACAATGAATTCTAAAAAAAAATGCTTAGTGACGTGGAAAAAAAGAATGATGTGTATTTTAATTTGGTGATGTGTATTTTTTTTAATTTTTTTAATCAAAATCGAAAAACTAAACCAAAGGAGTAAATTATATAATTACATTCAGGACACTAAATATTTGAGTAATTTTCTTTGATTAATAACATACGAGTAATAAACCAAATTTTGGATAATATTTGAGTAATTGATTCTAATAATTAAGGTGGTTCATTGTTGAATCATATAGACAACAACAAAAAAAAAAGTGTAATCTATCTCATTTGAATTGAGTTATTTAAGGTTTATTCAGGAAGGGCCAGATGTCATTATATTGGGCCGGGCCGATATTATTATGAGCCTATTGTCATTATATTGGGCCGGGCCGATATTATTAGTCCAGTATTGTTGTTTATATTTGAGCGTCCGAAGCCCAAGCCGCCCAAACGAGTGACGAACCTGTCATATAAAAAGTCAAACGTGAGAGTAAGTCGGTGACAACACGTAATAAACAAATACACAAAAGATATTTTTGGTAGACAATATTTTTTCCTAGGACTATTTTACTCGTTTTAGTTTTTTTTTCTTAAAACTGTTTTTTTTTTTTTTTTACAAGAACTAAATTTTTTATTCATTCCTTAATGGGTTGGGCCGGAAACAATACATTGAAGATCCAGTTACAAAACAGAGAGACTGGAAAACATGCCAGAAAAGTGAAAAAAGCTCGGAACCTGCTGAATTAAACTATGAAGCTCAAAATCTAAAGATGTGACCGGGAAGCAAAGAGTCAGAGCTCTAGTTCCGGCGGAATCAAGGTTCACGGTTTTGCGGCGACTTCGAGGGATCAGAAACCAAAGACAGAAGATACCGGTTTCCGTCAAAGGTTCCTCTCCGACGAGCCACCAACCCACTACAAACTTCCCGGAATGCCCAACTCTCCGACAACCCGGCTCTGCGTTGACAGATCCTAACTTAGCAATCTGAAAACATTGGATCTATCCTCTTTCTCTCAGATCTGGCGCCTCCGAACTCCCATGAGCAAAATCTTTTCAGACCGGTCCGACGGACACAAATCACGGCAGTTACAGAGGCCGACGGCTCACTTCAACCCTCTGCAACCGGAACCCGCAACAACCATCTAAGATCCAAAAGAACCTACCGTTAACCGTCGAGACTAACAACACTACCACCAACTCTCCTTCACCGACTTCCGCCATAGCCACAAAGTCCTTCTTGACGAGTGAACCATGAGAAACTCTGATGCTACTCTCCGGCGTCTTCAAACCAGATCTCGACTACGGAACTTCTCCTCCGTCAGATCCGGATCCACGACTATGTCCAATGAGGGAGAACCCACCACCGCTGACGGCAAAACAAATCCTGCTCACTTCTGAAACTCCGATGAATCTATCTCGGCCGATTGACGTGAGGACCAAATGAACTAAACTGCTTGGGGGGAGGGAGAAGAACAATCACGTCGCCATACGGCAAATAGAGAGTTTAACCCCCTCAGATCTACTCAGGCGGCTAGGGTTTTCTGTTTTAGGAGAGAGATGAGAGCGTTTTAATTTCAACTAAGTAGTAGCCTTTGTTTCAACTAAGTAGGAGGATGAATGATAATATGATATTCTTAAAACTGTTTTAATTCCTTTTAAAATGGATATTTACGAAAATATATTGATTTTGCTTTACTACTAACGCCAAACGATGAACATACAAATAAAGTTCATTTTATTGTTTTGTTAGCATATATATTGTTGCTTCAAATCTTATGTTTAGGGTACCGATTCAAAGTTGCTACCCTTTTTATATTCTCTACAGAGTATTTGTTTATACTTTAAGTTAAGACTAATATATTATTTTTTTTTTTAAAGATGCTTTTATTTTGTCACTTACAGAGTTTCATATAAGAGAGATAAGATCATCCTAAATCTATAGTTAGCTAGTCTTATTCCATTAGTTTTAAATAATGGGTAATAAAATTCAATTGTTATTTATAAGAAAACAAATAAGTTGGTCTGATGAGAACAAAAACAAATAATTTATATTTATTGCTAGCCATCGCGAATACAAAAAAAAGTTAGGCAAGAGAGTGAAAGAGATGTGGGGCGGGCGACATAGCTAACCGCCAGGTTAGCATCACAAGTCAACGTAAACGCCAATATGCTCTTCCCTTTCTAAAATTTGTAATCACCTCCGGATCCAAAGTTTTATGTGATTTCTTTTTTGGTTCAAAGATTCATCAATGTCTAAAATATCTAGCAACGTACCTAGAGGAATATATATATGATTTTCAGAAAATATGTAGTTTTGTGAGCTGGGAGGCGTGGCCAAGGGAGGGAGCTCATGGTTAACGTACGCGTTAGATCCAAACCATGCGTCTTGCAATTGGCAAAGGTTTCATGTTATAATCAGAAGGCAGAAGTACACTCAAGGGAATAACTCAAAATAGAACTACCACTAAACTGGATCTACTACTACCTTTAATCTTTTGGTTGCTTGGGAAGAAACTTGTAGTTACACAAATAAAACAACAATTAAGTCAGAATTAATTTGAGTCTCTTTTCTTTTTTAGGCAATGACATTTAAATCTCATAGGCACTATTTGATCACGTTTCCCAAACCCTGACGTCGAAATCGTTAATTATGAATGTGATTTGTGAAAAAAAGAAAAAACGGTTTAGTTTGTTAGAATTTAGAAGAAACATGCTTTAACATTATGACAGATGCTAAAATACTTTAACGCAACTAACAAATATAATATATTATGTTATGTTATGTAGTTTGTAAATTAATTTTAAAGTTGGAAAAAAAAAAAGAACGTCGAAATCACTCAAAGCTCACACACCAATATTTGGCTTTGAGTGCTAAGTTAGGGTTCGGCATTGACTTTTGTTTACGTGAGATTAGCAAACCTAACAAACCTTTCGTAATCATTTAATTACAAATTGAGTTATTAATAATAATAAAAAAAAAACACCATATGATATAATTATATATGAGTGTTTCTTGTTGTTGCAAATAATGGACTAAGTAACAATAATATTAATGTCCGATTTTGAAGGAAAGGTTGAATGAAATTTTTTTTTAAAAAAGGAGGGGTAATATCGTAATAAGAGTGAAAAAGCAAGGGGCCTTTGACCTGTAACGCTTCCGCTACTTAAATAGACCACAAAGACCGATTCGCTTTTCACTCTCTCTCTCTCTCTCTCTCTCTCTCTCTCTCTCTCGTTTTCAAGGTCTGACTCAGGTCCCGGCGAGTTCGACTCGGTGATTGTTTTTTTCCTTACAAAGAAAAACAAAATTAAAAAATCTTCTTAACGATTGATTTGGTTTTTTTGTTTTGATTGTTAGATCTTGAGAATTCAATTGCTGCGGATGGCGAGCGAGCTGATCAATCGGAGACACGAGGCGGATCAACCCACCGCCGATGCTTACTACCCGAAACCAATCAAACCATGGTTCATGGTGACTCGTCCGATGCGTTACTTGCTCCGTGAACAGAGACTTATCTTCGTCCTCGTTGGCATTGCAATCGCCACTTTGGTTTTCACTCTTTTCCCTCGCCCCACACAATCAACCCCTTACTCGGATCCGTTCTCCGGCTACGGAATCAGAACCGACGAATCGTACGTACCGGCTCAGAGGAAACCTAGCCTCGAGTACCTAAACCGGATCGGAGCTACAGGCGGGAAAATCCCACTCGGATTGAAACGCAAAGGACTACGAGTCGTCGTCACCGGTGGTGCTGGATTCGTTGGATCGCATCTCGTCGATCGTTTGATGGCAAGAGGAGACACTGTCATCGTTGTCGACAATTTCTTCACAGGTCGTAAGGAGAACGTGATGCACCATTTCAGTAACCCTAATTTCGAACTTATCCGTCACGATGTCGTCGAGCCGATCCTTCTTGAGGTTGACCAGATCTATCATCTGGCTTGCCCTGCCTCACCTGTTCATTACAAATTCAATCCCGTCAAGACTATCATATCCTTCTCTTTCTTCTTTTTTTCTAATTTGATTTTGGTTCGATTCGGTTTTTGGGAAATTGTGGTTTTGCTTTTTTTGGTTGCCTTGACTTAAGAGATTGATACAAGACGAATGTGGTTGGAACACTGAACATGCTTGGTTTGGCTAAGAGAGTCGGTGCTAGGTTTCTCCTTACGAGTACAAGTGAGGTTTACGGTGATCCTCTCCAGCATCCTCAGGTCGAGACTTACTGGGGCAACGTTAATCCCATCGGTAATCATCTTCCCTAATTGATTCATTCACTCTTTTATCAATGTTCTGTTTTGTTTATTTCATATTGGTTGTGTTCTCTCTAAATCGGAATCTGAAAACGAAAAGTGAGATTGTTTCTCAAACCTTATTGTTCCACCGTCACGTGACACGACGACGTTTGTGCTTTCTTTCCTTTTCTGTGTCGGAAAATGCGCACGTTAGGAGAGAGAGAGGGTTGGAAAAAAACAGGTGTTTTATGGTGCGCCCCCCCCCCTTCTCTCATGTTCCTTTCAGATCTGGTCCCCTATCTTTGTACGGTCAAACCATTGAACCGTAAATAACGGGTCTGTGTGATCGTGCGGCTCTATTACGTGTCTCTACCTTAGACGCAGCCTCCTCCACATTAACTTCTAGCCTAACATTCATATACCGACTTTGAATTTCTAGGAGCTTGAAAATAATTCTTTTTGCAGTTATTCTTTTTACTAACACAGTAACTATACCGACACGTGCATGTTTTTATTGTGCTTTGATTGATGACTGAGGTTGGTGTTGTAATTGTGGGAACAGGTGTCCGTAGTTGCTACGACGAAGGAAAGCGTACGGCTGAGACGTTGACCATGGACTATCACAGAGGTGCCAATGTTGAGGTTTGGCTTCTTCTTTTTTTTTCATTTTCCCCTCCCTTTCAAGCCAATTTTATGTAATCGATGCCAAAGAAGAGATTGAATTCAGTGACTGAGTTTTGTGGTGTGTCTTGTTTGAATGGTCACAGGTTAGGATTGCTAGGATCTTCAACACCTACGGTCCAAGAATGTGTATCGATGATGGACGTGTTGTTAGCAACTTTGTTGCACAGGTGGGGTAGCACAAACTAATTAATCATTCAAGAAGGGTTTTTGTTGATCATTATGAGTAATGATGGTTTGAATTGATAATAATTGAACAGGCACTAAGGAAAGAACCATTGACTGTTTACGGTGATGGGAAGCAGACAAGGAGTTTTCAGTTTGTTTCTGATCTGGTAAGGCTTTCCCACATTCCCTCTCAAATAACTATTCAGTATACTACTACAGCTTGCCAATACAAATATCTTTTTCTTTTCTATTGTTTATTGGGATGGTCCAATTTAAGATATATTCTTACTTTCTTTGTGGAAAAGGAAATAAAGACAAATACTTGATAGGTGGTAATATGTCAAATCACTTGTGTATTCATTCTCTTAAAGTATTACACCTTTAAGCTTTTTTTCTATATAGTGGAGACTACTGTTTAGGGTGACATTCACAGAGTAAAAGATTTTACTTGCGTGTAGAATCCTTTCCAAATTCCAATACATATTCATATTCTGGGGGTAGAATAAGAGGCTGGAAAACAGGGAAGTTAATTTGTGTAAGTGAGCTCACATGTTATTGTAGTTAATTGGTGAGTAGTATGTCGTGGGATCTAATAACAATGGCTTTTAAACATGAGACCCTAATCTCTGAGAGATGGTCCCCACTCAGCAATCTTATGAAAGATGGGTATCATTATCATGTGACAAAGGACCGAATGGGGTCTCTCATCTTTATTGCCCTTTTGTCCTGGTTATTTTTTTAGCTGTTAATTTTGTAAGATCAATCTGATTTTTGTGGTTTTGTGATGCAAAAGGTCGAAGGTTTGATGAGATTGATGGAAGGAGAACATGTCGGGCCTTTTAACCTCGGTAACCCTGGTGAATTCACAATGCTCGAGCTCGCTAAGGTCTCTTTCTATGGCTACATATATATATGTATACCTTTTCCGATTCCTAATCTATAACCCCGGTTTCTGATATTGTGATTTGGTTGGTTTTTGTTGGAAGGTGGTCCAAGAGACGATAGATCCAAACGCAAACATAGAGTTCAGACCAAACACAGAAGACGACCCTCACAAGAGAAAGCCTGACATCACAAAGGCCAAAGAGCTCTTAGGTTGGGAACCAAAGGTCTCTCTTCGTCAGGGACTCCCTCTCATGGTCAAAGATTTCCGTCAACGTGTCTTTGGTGACCAGAAGGAAGGCTCCTCCTCGGCTGCAACCACCACCAAAACAACTTCAGCCTGAGCAAACGCAGAATCAAGTAGCAGCCACTGTGGTTGGTAGTGTGGGTTGATAACAAAAATGCAAGACTTTGCGCAGAGCTACTACTACATTAAGAGAGGAGAGCTTCATTTCTTTTAAATTTATTTCGTTTTTGATTTCTATTTTGATAATCGTGTAAACGTAGAGTAAGAATTTGGTACCTTTACTTACTACTATTCATGGACCTCACTACAATTTTTAAAACAAACTTTTGTCTTTTGCTATTACAAAACTTAGTGTCATTACTCTCAACGATGCGTTTTTTAGAAGTCGAGAATATAGAACAAGTGAAAAATACTAGACAATACTACTAGATTTGAGGCTCGTAATCAAAACCTGTTTATCCGTTGAAGCAACAATTAGAATTTAACAAAAAGAAGCGAGAATTATCATATGAAGAACAACGACGAGCCAGCCATCTCAATTACTCTCACTTGGGGTTCCTGAGGACGATAATGACAGAGTCTCCACGCAGGAACATCTTGCTGATGAATCGATCTTTGTTGACAGGAAGAGCTTTCTTCTTTCCTTTTCCAGTTTTCGGGACCTGAAAAAACCAGAGAACCCATGTAAGGAATGGCACTTGTTTATATACATGAACCAGAGACATAAAATGGATACAGAAGTTTTACCTCAGTCCACATTTCTCTGACATTTTCAAGAACCATGTTGCAGTGCCTGTCAAACGCTCTAACTCGCCCAAGGAGTTTCCTGTTGTTACGGCAATTGATCAAGACCTGAGTGTTATTCTTAACACTCATCATAAGAACAGAGAGTGGTCCAGTGTTGAACTCCTCCTCCTCAGTCTTTCCCTGCTACAGAATTACAAAAAGCATTAGAAACTAGGATTCGCACTTGAAAAAAAAAAAAAAAAAAAAAAAACTGAAAAGAGTGTGGAAACAACAATGCAGCCAATACAAAATTGCATTGATAAAGAACATCAAGCAAGTACTCATCCAAAACTCTAGAAGATCATCTGTGAGTAATTCTCAAGACAGTGTCTCTGTTCAGTAGAGCACAACCACTACAGAACCCACATGACTAGCAAAGGTATTCATTCATCAACAAATTCCTCGGTCATTCCCTGCTACAGAAGTACAAAGCTTTGAGAAACTAAGATCCACATTATAGGAATACTAAAGAGAATTAAACAACACAAGATTGCCTTGTTAAGAAACATCAGGAAGTACTCATTCAAAACCAGCAACTATTCACATCGTCAAAACTCTAAACGACCATCAGTTAGCAATTCTCAGGACAGAGTCTCTCTATTCACTAGCACACACAAACTTCTAAAGGGAATTCATTAACAATCTCCAAATTGAGAATCCGTAAGAATCAAAAAAGAAGGATAAGGAACCAAAAGGCACTAAAAAATCTAGACATAAGACATGGCACAAATAGCGAAATTAGGGTTTTATGTTTAAAACAAGAGCTTCATATAGATCGAGAGAGCGAGAGAGAGAGAGAGAGAGAGAGTAACTTACGTTGGTATCCTCGTCCATTGGCTTACTGAAACCGACCAACAAAAAAAAAACAGTGTTGAGAAAAAATCTAGAAGAAGAAGAACAAAAATAAGGAGACAAAGATGAGAGAACCCAATACCTCATGTTGACTTGAGGACGGTGGAAGCTGCAAAGGTTTGAATACGAAGAAAATTAAGAAACTGTTTTCCAGAGGAAATCAGATTGAAAGAAATTAGGGTTTTACCTGCTGAAGCTAAATCCCGCTTTCGTTTTCCAAAGATCTCACTGTGTTGCAAGGACGACGACTCGTAAAAGAGAAATCAAGATTAACGGCGGTTAAAGAGGGCTGAATTTAGGCCCATACAACTATTGGGTCATAAAGAGTATATAACCAATTAGAGTAAAGCCCATACTTCAGTTATCAACTATTATTCTGGCCCATTATAATAATTTAAAGGGACTTACTAAGACTAAGAGAGGGGAATACAAACAGATTTTGACTTTTTTCCACGGGTTGATGGTTTTCTTTTGGGAAACGAATATGAAATACAGAATAAACACATAAAAACAGATTCTTCTCTGTTTTTCTAAGTTTATTATTACATAGAAGATCGATGAACCAAACGGCGTCCACCACCACCGTTTAACCCACAAAGGAGACTACTACTAGCTTGTTGTGGTCGTTCAGATTTCTCTTGACCGTTACTTACGACTTTAATAACATTGCAGGTACGATCTTCTTGTATGGGAGTGACAGTGAGAGAAGCGGAGTCTCCCGTACGTACGTCAAGCCAATTCACCATGTCAGCAAAAACGAGGTCAACGTTCGCGTCAGGCTCACCAGAAGTTAACCCATGCCACATGCCTGGGTAAAGCTTGATGGTTTTGTCACGTGTGCTTGCTTTCTCGAACAAGGCTTTGCTTATCTCTGGATCAGTCACAATGTCTGCTTCACCGTGGAGGACAAAGAAAGGCAATGTGATCTCGTGTAGGGTTTCTTCGAGGTCCATGCTCGTTCTAAGCATTTCGAGTGCCGTTTTAAGTCTTGGCTTGTCTTGATATATCAGCTTGTTGTTCCTTATCTACATTTTTAGAAACCAAAGTTTTTTTTTATTACTACACTTTTTAAATTATGAATTATGTCTTGAGTAATTCGATTAATTAATATACCTCTTCCCGCTTGACCGGATCCTTGAAAGCAGAATCGATAACATCTTTTGTTGGAACGATCTTCCATTTTGGTATAATATCTTCAACTCTTGTTAGTAGATTTATGACCACTGGGTGTGGTTTCACCTTCTCTGATATCTGCTCAAACACACACACACACACAAACTAATGAAAAAGCTGTCTTTAATTAATCAGATTAGTGTCTTAATTAGATATCATAAAAGGAATGATTGTAAGGATTTGGTAAATAAAGAAGGGAAGAAACGTGACGTGACGTGACCTTACACATGGGAGCAACGAGAAGGGCACCGTTCCAAAAAGAAGGATCTTTCTTGTGAAGCAACAAAGCAACCGCACCTCCCATTGATTCTCCATACAAAAACCTACCTTTCTGTTTGTATTTTTCTTGTGCTATTATAAAATCATTAAAAATTAGGTATTAGTCTTGTTGATGGAGATTGGACATTGAAAAACAGATGTGGCCGAGAGATATGATCCAAAACGGAACCAAAACGATATAGTCTTCAAAACAAAAATGTAATTTGGTTTCCATTTTCAAGTACCAGAGATGAAGGTGTAATAGTCGTAGCAGTCATTTACTATATTACTGAACTTTTTGATATAGCAACGAGCTCCCTTGGACCGGCCATGTCCTTCGTAGTCCATACCAAACACCGCGTACCCCGCCGATGCCAACCGTATTCCGCATTCTGTTAGAAATATTATTTATTATAAGTCAACAACAACATATGAATTTCAATAAGACAAATGTGGTTAAGCAGAATTAGTTGTCAAAGATCACAATTAATTACGGTTCACGAGTTTCTCGTTGTGTAAGGAAAAGCGAAACATAACTAATTAATAATTATATCCGTGGGGACTAGTTATGACTATTCTATTCTGTCTTTTCTAGTTAGGTAAAGACAATCACTCGTTTATAAATTATTCGAGGTAATTTAATTTAGAAAGTAGACGTACCATACTTAATCTGATAAATTAATAGTATGAATTTAGTTACCGCCAAGTTAGTACTTACCATGGGAATATGGGATGGGATAGATAAACAAACTCAGCCACACCGGCTTTTATAGGGAAGGAGAAAAATACGAAAAAATGTGAACAAGAGATAA
This sequence comes from Camelina sativa, assembly GCF_030686135.1. Lineage (NCBI taxonomy): Eukaryota > Viridiplantae > Streptophyta > Magnoliopsida > Brassicales > Brassicaceae > Camelina > Camelina sativa. Next base: position 334,071 of record NC_141895.1, on the reverse strand, counting down.
GGATATAGTGTAACGTTTCCCCAAAATAAAAGATAACAACAGCAACAAGTTATTCAAAAGCTACGAAGCCGACAAAAGGGCGATACTCATAGATATATATAGTCCTGCAGCACACTTTTTTTTTTTTTTTTTTAATTATAAAATTAGTATATATCATTAATTTGTCTTTGCTACCATAACATTAGATCCGGGATTAGATGGCGAGATCAGAGATATACAATGAACAGAAATATGGTTGATAATGTATAATATACCACAACAAAAATCTCGATCTCATTTGATAAGTAATTAATTACTCTATCCAATGCCATATAGGCGCATATACCACTATAACAAAACACTAGAAAAATTAATGATTGTCTCTTGTTTTTTCCTTTTTTATATTAAGTATGGTATCTTTAATCTATAGATATCATTATATGTATGGGGGTGGCAGAGGAGCATTAAACGAGAGAGGGTGGGAGAGAGAGAAGGAAAAATTAAAGAGTACCTCTCATGAAGCTACTGCACTCCATAGCGTAACCTGCACATATATTTGAATTTGACCAATTCTTCTTATTTTTTTTGTTTGAAGGAAATATATAATGAATCGACCAAATCAGAGAGAAAGCCTCGGAGAGTTTAACTCAAAAAATTTTTTTTTTAAAAAATGGACGATTCAACCTATATAAGTTAGTTAGTAAGTTACCATGGCAGAGAAAGACCAAAGCTCGAGGAGAAGAAGATGGAACCCATCTGCAAGCGAACAACTCGACACCTCTCGAGTTTTTAATGTATTCCTGTGTACATATATAACTCTTAACATGTAAAAAACACGTACGAACCTATCAGAGTAATAGCAGAGAATCTCTCGATAGTCAAGAGAGACGATCAAAGAAAGAAAGACAGAAGAAACAAACCTCCTCGTATTCGTATTCGAATCTCAGCTTCGTCATGCTTCAATCAGAGATCAAGAGAGAGAGAATATGCGTTTAAGATATATAGAGAGAGAGATTTAGACGGAAGACCGAAGGCGGTTATATATACTTTTTTTTCTTTTCTTTTTTCTTTGTTGTTACAATAAAGAATTTTATTTGGAATAATAATAAAGAACTTTAATTGTAGTGGAAAATTAGAAAAACATTTTGACATGATGGGCGCGCGAATCAGACAGAGAAGCCCATTCATTGGTACCCAAATCTACAAGAAGCCTTTTCAATCTATTTCCAAGATCTACTAAAATACCTTACGTTACATATATCAACAAACATATTGCTGCTCAAATGAATATAATGATCTGTTTATCAAACATTAGTGAAAGAAAAGTTGTAAAGCCACGATGACGATTCCCATATGAGTCGCTCACTTGTGCAAAATTATCGCTTGCAAAAATTACAAACCACCCCGAGAAAGAATATACGGTTCTAATTTCAAAACGAGTTTCAATAAAATATAAGCAGAGATAGGCGAAAACAAAACTGCATAAAATCCTGAAATGTGTAAATAACATCCGAAAAAGATAAGAGCAGAAATGTTAAGGAGATAAAACAGGTATTCAGGATATCGCTAAACAGAACCATCTTATGTTTCATAACAACGACCAACAAAAGAGATGGCTTCTTAGTTCATTCTCTGGGCAGCCTCCTTAGCGAGAACCCTCTCCTTAGCTTTGGTCTTGGCTTGAGACTTTGATCCCATTATGCCACCTCCCCACTTCTTCCTGTACTCCTCGAACTTGTCGTTGAAGTTTGCCTATTCACCACCCCCAACAACATAAGCACACGTTAGAAAAAGATTTCTTTGGAGTCTCTACGAGAATATGTTATTCCCTTTTTAGGATTTCTCTACTATTCCTTAAGTCATAAGCTAATTTACCTTGATGGCCTCGAGGATTTTGCTGAACTCAAGCTTGTCCTCGTTCTTGACAGTGGTCAAGCACAAAGCAGCAGCAGTCTTCTGGTGAACGACCTGGAAGTAGGAGCAAGAAAAAATGAACACTAATCAGAATGGCTGTCAAGAAAAGAGAAACTGTTTCTAATGGGGTTTGAATCCATGGGACTATATCAAATTATATTACCGCTCCAAGACGAGATTTGCCCTTGACAATGCAGTAAGGGACTTCCATTTTCCTGCAGAGCGCAGGTAACCAGACAACCAACTCGATTGGGTCAACATCGTGAGCAATGACCACAAGCTGAGCCTTGTTCTGCTCGATGAGGTAGGTCACGTGGTTGAGTCCATACTTCACAACAATGGGCTTCTTGGAATCAGAAGTCCTTCCTTCGGTCTCAGCTTGTGCCTTCTTCAAAAGACGATCTTTCTTTGCAGCTTTGTCTTCTGGCCTGTACTTGAGAAGAATCTTGAAGAGATTGGTCGCTGCAATAACAAACAAATACACGACATAAGTTAACCAACTGATCATCAAAAAAACCAAAGAGAAGAACCAAACACATGGGTCTCTAATAACAAATAACAAAGCAAGTTGCTCAAGATGGGAATCAAAATGGACTTTTTACCGAGATTCTTATCAAGAGTCTTGGTGAACTGGTTAAGAGCCGGGGGAACCTTCAACCTCTGCTTAAGGATACGCTTCTGCCTTTGAAGACGGATGGATTTAGGCCATTTGATGTAGCGAGTAAGATCCTTCTTAGGAGGCAAAGCACCACCAATACCAAATTGCTTGGGACGTCTCTCAAACAATGGGTTGGTAACTTTCTCCTAAAATAAAAAAAACACCACAAAACCTAATCAGAACCCACCCACCGAACGAAAACTGATACATTACGAGAAGAATAGACAATGATAATGCTTACCGGCTTCTTCTTGGTAGCAACTTTCACTCCCCTTTTGGGTGCCTAACATCGCATAAACAAACGCAAATAAGCATATCAGAAACAGGACTCACTACATCATAGTGTGTAGAAGAAGAGAGACTAATTCGATGCGTTCCACAATAAAAACTAGAGAAATCAAAACTAAGCCAGCGCACCCTTAATCTATGCTACAGTCTCCAGGGAAATCAAGTAGTAGTTTAATCCAGATTTATGAAAGAAGAAATGACGATTCAAAGGAAACGAAGAGACATATAGATCTAAAGCAAACGAAATGTAACAAACGACAACGGAAGTGAAAGCTGAAAATGGAGTGAATCGGCGTACCATAGTTGTCGATTTCTTCTTCTGGAGGTAGAGACGGCTGAGGTGAAGAGCGGCAAAGCACTGAAATTAGGGTTTTGGGTTATCACACTCTATTTATAAAGGGGCCTGGCTGCCTCAAAGCCTATATATATTTATGCTAAATTACACTTTTGGACACTCTCTTTCTCAAAGGTTAAAAAAATGTAAATTACTTTTTCTCGACGCGAAGAATTTTTTTAGCGTATAAATTTATTTTATGACCTTTTCTAAGCTCTTAATTTTAAAACAAATTCAATGATTTGTCATCTTTTGTTACAACTACAAGAACTATAAACCTTCAATTCGTAACATTATTGTAATTTTATTTTATTTTCACCTAAATATTATTGTGATTATACGAACATCAAAAAGCTATCAAATAATTAGAAGAAAATACATTTAGATTCTGAATACTTTAAATTTACACATACAATTCAGCTAAAAATGGCTGTTAAAAATCAGTTTTATTTTTATGACCAAAATATCTTTGCAAAACAGTATACACTATTCAGTCTATTGCACACTTAATCAGCAACTAATGCAAATGCGGTTTTGGGTTTGACAGAGACTTGGTGTGTTTCATTGTAGAACAGAGAGGCAAGACCAAAATTGCGGTACATAGAAAAGCCCTAACATTCATTCCTCCACTGGTTCAGTCACCTAAATTCGAGTGAACTAGAGAGTCACGGTATGATCTTCCACGTTCCAATACCCAAGACACAGGTGTCTTGATCAATGGACTTGTCTGAGAGACCTGAAAGCAACAAAAACCAACAGTCGCGCATTACAAATAGTTTCAATATCCAGTGACTAGTCTATGGCTGCATCAGAAGGAATCTGATCTGAGGAGCCAATTACACTCACGTTCAGGAAGAGAGCGAAATAGATACAATCCAATTGTTGTAATCACCTTTAAGTTAGTGTTGTTTAGGCTCTGTCCTGGTGCTATTAGCTAAAACACTAAAAGCAGACACGAGTCCAGCGGTGCCAACAACATGAGCCCAGTTTCTTGTGCTAATAGCAACAGCTGCTCCAGCCACAGCTCCTCCAACCAAAGCATTCACCCAATCACTCTTGCCTCGATATCTTTGAAGCCCACAATGGGTCATAGTAAAAACACCACTTACAAGACCTAAAAAACGAAAAAAACAAAGTGAAACTGATGAGAAGCAATCACTACACTAAAGATGAGAAGCAATCACTAATTCAAGAATTCGGAACAAAGTGGAACTGAGAAGCAGATCAAGCAACTAATCCAAAAACTTAGAGCTAAGATTATATCACATAGATCATCATGATCTTTCAAAAAGAAGAAGCATATGCAGCATTCTAGTGACAAGAAGAGTATCAAGGCCTAATGTTACTTACAACACTAAATTATTAATCTGCAGTGTAAAAAAAAACACACACACAGAGAGATAAAAGAAGCAAATTACCGCACTGAAATCCGAATCTGCCAATGGATTTGGCCTATAAAAGTCAGAGCACAAGCTAGATTAATCTTCTGAGATGATTGCTCAAGTTCTCAGCAACCAACCGGAAAAATAAAGAAGCAAGAGAGACTAGATTATTACCACATAGGAAGCCTGAGATACGCCGCTTAAACCTGGCGAAAGCAAATCAGCAACAAGTCACTCAAGAGATGAATAATTTGAATCAATGAAAAGCAAATGTCAATACCTATTTTACGTGCGTCACGAGGTCCGGCGCAAAACCCATATAATCCACCGGCCTGAGCTTCATCAAAATAAAAATAAAAAAAATCTGCTGAATATCTCAGACATGTATACACACACACATAAACATGACTCCAAATGTATATATAAGTATTAATTACCGTCGCGACACGGATAACTGATTCGACGGCGAGGGAAGAGCAAGGCACGGCGGAGAGCAACTCTTCCTCCATCTCCTCTCTCCCAAATTAGAACAAAACCCTTTTTTTTTGTTTTTGTTTTGAGAAACCCATTATTGCAAATTAAAATACCGGTTTAGTTCGGTTTTGTCAAGAACCGTTTTGATATTTAAAAATCGATTTCTGATACTCTCTCTCTCGTTTGAGTTGAGACGATATGAGCAAGGCAATAATTATAGCTTATACAAATCCGATTTTTCACATTCGCAATCTAAAGCTTGAATCTTTCGTATGGAACATCATCATTCGTGCCATTGTTCAGAATGTTTCGCCGCCTCCACGACATTCTCCGATCTCAGTCTACCTCCGTATGCGCAACCATTGCGTCAGACCTGATTTTCACACTTTTCCGTTTCTTCTCCCTTCCTTTAACAATCCTATTCACCTCCCTCTTGGACACCGAACTCATGCTCAGATTCTTCTCTTTGGACTTGATCAAGACCCCTTTGTACGAACTTCTCTGCTCAATATGTATTCTTCTTGTGGCGACTTGACTTCAGCTCAGCGAGTTTTTGATGAGTCTGTCTCGAGGGATTTACCGGCGTGGAACTCGCTGGTTAATGCCTATGCCAAAGCCGGGTTGGTCGATGATGCGCGGAAGCTGTTCGATGAAATGCCTGAGAGAAACGTCATCTCCTGGAGCTGTTTGATTAACGGCTACTTTACCTGTGGGAAATACAAAGAAGCGCTTCATCTGTTCCGAGAGATGCAATTACCTAAACCAAACGAAGCTTTCGTCGTCAAGCCCAACGAGTTTACATTGTCCACTGTGCTCTCGGCTTGTGGGCGACTGGGTGCGCTCCAGCAAGGGAAATGGGTTCACGCTTATATCGATAAATACCAAGTGGAGATCGACGTTGTCTTAGGCACAGCTCTCATTGATATGTACGCCAAATGTGGAAGCCTCGAGAGAGCGAAAAGGGTTTTCAGTGCCTTGGGGTCCAAGAAAGACGTCCAAGCTTACAGTGCTATGATATGTTGCTTAGCTATGTACGGTCTCACAGATGAGTGCTTCCAACTCTTCTCTGAGATGGCCACGGGTAACAACACCATAAACCCAAACTCTGTCACATTTGTGGGCATTCTCGGTGCTTGTGTACATCAAGGTCTAGTAAACGAAGGAGAATCTTACTTTACTATGATGACTGAGAAATTTGGTATCACTCCATCAATCCAGCATTATGGTTGTATGGTCGATCTCTACGGAAGAGCTGGTTTGATTGAAGAAGCAGAGAGCTTTATAGCGTCTATGCCTATGGAGCCTGATGTACTCATTTGGGGGTCTCTCTTAAGCGGATCGAGAATGCTTGGGGATATCAAGACTTGTGAAGCTGCACTCAAGCGAATCATCCAGCTAGATCCTATGAACAGTGGAGCCTATGTGCTTCTTTCTAACGTCTACGCCAAAACAGGGAGGTGGATAGAAGTTAAGCGTACTAGACACGAGATGGAGGCAAGCCAAAAATAGTCCTCACTCCTTAACTCTTTGCTAAATACTGTTAAAAACAGTTTCTGAAGTAACTACAGATTCTCTCTACAGGTAAAGGGCATTAAAAAAGTTCCAGGATGTAGCTCTGTTGAAGTAGAGGGAGTGATTCACGAGTTTGTTGTAGGAGACGAGTCTCACAAAGAGAGCGAAAAGATCTACGCTATGCTCAATGAGATAATGCACAGGCTAAGAGAAGCTGGATATGTTTCAGACATCAAAGAGGTTTTACTTGATCTTGACGAGGAAGGTAAAGAGATGGTTTTGTCTTACCACAGTGAGAAACTGGCAATTGCGTTCTGCTTGATGAAGACAAGGCATGGAACTCCAGTGAGAATCATCAAGAACCTCAGAATATGTGGAGATTGTCATCTTGTGATGAAGATGATCTCGAAGCTTTATAGTAGAGAAATTGTTGTGAGAGACTGTAACAGATTTCACCATTTTAATGACGGGTCTTGCTCTTGCAGAGATTTTTGGTGATACAATGGCACCAATGTTTGGTTTGGATTAAATAATACACACATTACTGAATTTTGGATGTTAGACGAAACTAGAAAGAATATCTAGTGTATGATCAAAAGGATTGTAAAATTCCCACTCATATAAGTTTTCTATATTGAGATAAATATCCATCATATTTGATGAACAATGTGCAATTTATACATTAACGCCACTGAAAACAGAGGAGGCATACATACATATACACTCAGTCGAGAATTTCCAGTCAAAAACAAACGCATTGTTTTAGCTACAAGAACCAAAAAGCCTATTTCAGAACTTTGCCAGAAAACTTCACCTGAAAATCAGTTCGGGAAGTTGCCAGTGACTGAGAAAGCTCCTCCGGCAGAGAAAGACGGCAAAACTCTATTTGTAACTTATACTTTCATTATCTACAAACAAAAAAAAAAAGACAACACTGCCAAGAGAAAGAGCAACAAACGAACATCAGAGTTGAGTTTGAGTAAATAAATATAAGATCATTTCAAAAAAATGGCAAAAGAATAGATGAAACTCTTTCGTACCTCCTAAAATTTAGAAAGCCTATCCCCAGTACAGGGAAAGCTACTATAACTCCAAATCTTGTAATCTTATTATATCTTTTCTTTGTAAATACCCTACAGGGCTTATTTAGAATGAGAACAGTTTAAGATCTGCAGAAACACATCCAAATTAGATTAGCACAGACAGAAGAAGAACTTACTGAACCAAAAAGATATTGCAATTGATGTATCCATGACTGACCTGATACTGGGAGAACTATCTTTCACTGTCATGGAAATAGAAAATCCAGTACCAGAAGTTACATCTTCATTGCTCTGTATAATCCATACATGGTTCCTGCGTAATTCGTTGGGAAGGAAGCTTGTTATGATGTTGCCTTCGTGATTTTTCCTCGGTAGAATAAGAGAAGCATCTGAATAAGTCAAATGCCAAGATCCTTCCTTGGTCTACCAGAAACGTCTTCAAAGCGGACTCTGTCAACTTAACTCTTCTTTTGTTTGTACAAATGACTACCGGATCCAAAGAAAATCCTGAAATGCCGTTTGTGAATGAATGGAAATGGACCCAGAGCAGCAAGGCAGCAGTGACTTTTTATCAGAACTTTGCCCCTTCTCAGTTTTTGCAAATAAGTTGCTCATTTTCTCTGTCTTTCACCGGTCATTGGCCTTCATTGCAAGCTTCACTAAACGTAGCAGTCCCTCCACATCTTGAAAGTTATAATCAAGCGCGCTTTTAATGGATAGAATACCCTCTCCTTGTTGTTGGGCCTCCCCCAAGTTTTCAATACAAGCTGCTAGTGCCACACGTGATTTCCTTGAGGCATCCATTGCCAGATTTACGTCCTGAGCCTACAAACAGTAGGGTGTAGCCGAGATTAATCACACTGGCCTATGTTTATGACTTTCCTGGTTTTAATCACTCATCTTCCATTCAATTAACAAACAAATCTGTGGGGGATGAACTTGCAAGGGGCATTAATACACTTACAAATTGAAGCAAACGTAAAATATTAGAGCGGTTTTGCGCAGAAATGACGTGGTTCCCAGCAACTAAAGGAGAACTGATGCCCCTTGAGGTGCCTACTCGGTCTGCTGCTGCTGGATGGTTCACGTTATCGACATCCGAGGCCGAAGATGAAGGAGACTCACCTAAACAGCAGTGACAAGAGCATTATAATGGGAAAGAATTTTAAGACATGGCTAATTAATTTGGCTATCTCCAACTTAGCTTACCTGGCGGAACCATTTGCAGAGAAGTCTGCAATTCATTTCGATATCTATTAGCACTTGTGTAGGAGGAATTAACCACTCTCATATATGCGACCTCCATGCATTTGTAAGCCAGAGCAGCGGCTCCCATATCTTTAGACTTCTCATACTCATGGGCACAAAATCTATCACGAAAAAAGATTTTAATGTTTACAACTGGCAAAGAAGGAATGAACGATGTTTTCCTTTTTCCTCACAAATGTAAATTACCCGCAAAGATTCGCTGTGCTACTATAAATCTTCATAGATTGGACCATTGTCTCTCCTTGTCTAGCACTCTCGTTGCTACTCATCTCCAAGAGAAAAGAACCATGAAGAAACTTAAGGCAAGCTTGGAAGTAAAACTCAATCTGCTCAAGGTTTGATACAGAACCCTGCAACAACAACAAAAGCAAGACCATGAGAAGCGAATACAAAAGAGAAAAGAGATTACACTGCAACTGAATTATGAGGAAAACCTTGAGACGGTCAGCTGTATGTTTCAAGTCTTTAGCTTCTTTTAAAGTATTATGGGCGGCCTGCGCATATGTTACTTCCTTTCGTAAGGGGCTTGGAGAAGGCTCACTTTTCCTTCTTATTTGGGATGTTGTCTTTGTCACATCATCAGCTTGAATATTATTATTTCCAGCTGATGTGCTGCATTTATCGACTTTCTTACGGACAGAAAGCATAGACGAATCCCCTTGGACACCTCTGGATGGTGGCCTTGATGGAGAAGCTAAATCTGCTCTATCTCTATTACCCCTTTCTGATACTCTTTCGGAGTCGTAAGGTTTTGGAATGTTTGGTCTCACGACCATATCTGCTCTACTGTCAGGACTACCATCATATATTTTCTTTTCAATATGTCTCGGACCATCCCGTAAATCAGACCTAATGCTTTGGTTCTTGTCTTTGGACCGAGAAGATGAACCTTTTCCTGACTTCTTTGCCAATGAATCATTGCTACGTCGATGATGATCGCTAGACTGCTTTCCTTCACCAACAATATGATCCAGTTTTCGAGGTATATCCTTGTGGCCACCATTCTCATAATTAGCATCGAGAGAAGGATCTACGCGCTCTTTGGTTTTCAAAGATCCTTTATCATCCCAACCATCAAGCACGGAAGACTCATGGGATCCATGTTTGTCCTTCATCCGCGTTTGCGATCTATCACTCCCACCACCATCTTCACCTTCAGCATCTGAGAATCTTCTGAAACTACCTGCTGCAACGACGTTAGCATCATCAGATTCTTCTTTCTTCTTTCTCGCAGATATACCTTTCTCGGGGTTGGAAATCCTCATAGGTGAGGAAGACACCGACTCAACAGGCGAACATTTAGCTTCCTGGGAGCTGTTCCTGGGTTTATGAGAATCAGAAATCTTAGAAGAACTTGAGGTGGCTGCGATTGAGTTCTGAACATGTCCATACTCTCTTTTCAAATTATTTCTGTTTTTCTTTTCCAACTTCCCATTTCCTTGAGAGTAACTAGGCTCTCTTTCTTCATTACGAACTCGAGCTTTCTTTCGCTCATGATTTTCGTCCTCACTGTAGATCCTAGAACCATGGCTTTCTCTCACTTTCCTCTTCTTAATTCCCCCAGTGCTATTGCTATTTCCCGTGTCTGACGCCCCTCCTTCCTCTTTTGGCATTTTGGAGGAGACTCGAGGCTTGGGCTTTATATCTGCGGAAGTGACAGGGACACCGCTACTCGAGGTAGGACGTCCATTTCCATGTTCAGGTTCATCAGGAAACAGAAAACTTTCAATCTTCATTTTTTTGGACAGCTTAGAACTCTCTAGATCTGTTTTTCTTTTGTTATTCACCTTCAAGGTTTTCGACTCATCAGAGTGGTGATCCACTGTTTTTCCTTTCTCTTTCTGTTTCTTTATTTGCCTCGCATCCTCGGCCAAATCGCTAAGTCCATGCGAATTTTGAATACCATTTCTTGCCGATATATGGATGGCCTTGTTAGTTTCTGCAGTTCGAGAACCTTCTTTATCCCTTCCATTATCTATCTTTCTGAAACCCTTTTTCTTCTTCTTTGTGTTGTCATCTCCCTGGTTAAACTGAAGCTTAGGGCCACTGGGGTTACTCTGCATTGGAGCCTGACTCTCAGGGTAAGGGATCTGATACATTGCATACAGAGCTTTCGTTGTTTCTTCTTCAGGAACATTGCAATAGTTCAGTCCAGGCCTAAAGCACGTTATTATAAAGAGATTCAACTTTTCTTAGTTCCTCATTCCGAAAAAAAGTAGGACCAAAAACAGATCACCTCATCTATCACACCGACAAAATAATAGGACCAATAAAAGAGAAAGAAAAAAAACTCACAGCCAATTAAGCATTGTGCACATCCATATCTTAGGAAGGTCTTCTGGGACGACGCCAAAAGGAAGAAGCCGCCACTGTCCACATTTGTCACAAGCAACCCAATGATCTTTCGGAAGAGAAGCATCAGAACCAAGTGTTCTCAATACTGGCTCAGGACCAACATTCATAGATTCTGCCAGCGGGAAGCTTGATTTTTCAGGCATATCTTCTAAGGCCGGAAGTCCCTTTTCTGACATCCGACTATCTTTTACTGCAAATGAACAATTCTGTTCCTCTTCTTCTTCAGAGTCCCCTATGTCTCCAAAAAAGTCTTTGTAAGTGTCCTCTGCTTTTTTGCCATCTTTTTGTGGTTTCAAGGCTGCCACTTCCTTCTTCTCAGCTTGACCATTCATCTTAGTCTCAAAAACGACAGAGCTTTGCTGTTCCTTGAACTTTGATGAAGACTGTGGCTCCTGATCTGTCCTATCATACTTCAGCTTTCTCAAAGGATGTTCTGGCTCCACCTTATGACCACTTTTCGGCTTTGAAGCACTCAGTTCCTTTTTGACTAATTCAGAAGCCTTGCTTCCTTTGTATTTGCCAACTTTCCTTGGGTATCCTGAAGCATCATCGTCACCAAATTTAGTCTTTTTGTCTTCCCGAACACTTCCAGTAGAACTTGTCTTTGGATTCTCATGATGCGTCCCAAGATCTTTATGGCTATTTAGACCCCACAATCTTCTGTCGCCATCACCCACCATTTCGCCCCTAGCAGTGCCATTGTAGTTTTCCTTGGATGCATCAAATAATTTACTACTGGCTGTTTCTCTTTCCGCAGCAGTAGGATATGATGTGTTTGTTTCCATTGACTCCTTGACAGTGGTATCAGTTCCATCGAACAGGCCCTTCTTACTGCGAACATTCATCTCCGCAGAAAAACTGCTCCTCTCCACAACCTTTTTCTTCTTCTCCACTGATGGTTTCTCTCCAGCCTTCTGAGGTTCCAAACCGTTCGCCATACCATAAGAACTCTCATTGAAAAGCCTGGGTGGAGATATATACTTATATTCCTTTTCTGATTTTTCCCTTTCAACGAATCGAATCAGATCATCAGAGAGAGGAGATAGCAAATGACAATGATCCGCAGGAAAGGAAGTCATCACCTGCATATACGAACATATCAGCACGATAAGCATACAAAGGAGACTGTTTCAGTATTGGTGTAACAAAACAAACTCACATTAAGAATACTGGTGGGAGACTCCATAGGAGAAAAACCTTGAGGTTCCCCATTCATCCCTTCACTGCCTGAAAGACTATTATTATCTAATGACAAAGAAGGTGAGACATCGAGTCCAAGGCCACTGTATATCGCAGCAGCATTCTTTTCTGTGGATAAACCATCTGATACCATCTTTATCCGAAGCTTCAGAGAGTTCTGTTTACTGAAGACACCCGGTTTCTTGGATGCAGATTCCTGTCTGGAACTAGAATTGGGTTTCTTGGATTTCATTGATTTTTTGGGGTTTCCAGAAGAAGTAAGCCCAGATTTCGCCTTTTTAGGAACACTAGACGAAGCTGCGTTGCCACTCTGAGACTGAGAGTAGGAAATAAGGTAAGAGAGTAAGCATTACAGCATTTACAAAGAGCAAAGCGCAGACAAAGAGAAACAATATACCTCTCCTAGTAAGTTGTTTGGGGATCTAGTCCCTATAGAACTCTGAGGTTTTGCTGGAGTCTTCGGGTGAGACCAAACAGGGGAACGCTGATAAGTTGGTAAGAAAGAGCCATAGCCACCATATTTCGCCCCTGTAATCAAATTCAAAGGACTAGTTTCACACTTTGTGGACCAACCAAGAAGAAAAGTTGCTGCCACACATCAACATACCAAGATTCTCTGCTGAAACACCGCCCTCGAAGTCTTTCTGGAAGTGTCCAAGGATGTGATGAAGCTTCTCATCCTTCAAATTAAACAATAGAAAAATGAAGTCAACAGCCGAAACATAGATTATACTCTAAGATGAGGACGCATTAACGGAACTTATGTTTTTTGGATACTACTGAAGTGAATATAAAAGAGACAAAAAAAAAAAAGGCTTTCAAAATCTCTCTATGGACACATTTCCAGCAAAATTTGAACCGACAAGATGTAAAAAAATCAATCGAATAAACGCAGCGCGAATTCGGAAACTAAAAAATTCCAAATAAAAGGTAGAGATAGTAATCCTTGAAGTTTAACCAATTGACCAATCTAAAATGCGCAATTAAGGTGGTTGTTTTGTTGCAATTGAATCATAATGGAACTACCAAGCAAAGTATATTACCATATAAACTACATACACATACCACAAGTATATATCACTACCCAAAGTGATGATGCAATGTATAATTCAAAGAGACTAGACTAGGTAACACAGAAAACACTGCAACATTATTATTAACACTTGCACAATTCATAATTCCAGTTTTCTCAATTAAAAATACAAAATACAATCCTAGATAAGCTGAGAAGAAGGTCTCACAATGTAAGAGAGATCGCTATCAGGGTCTATGCTACCACCACCGTAATCGTTGGTAATATTGTAAGAGCAAGCCTCTCCTTCTTCAAGTTCAGACTCCTCCATGATTAAGTATCTAATACTTCTAGTAGCTTAACCTCGAACGAAAACCCTAGAGTTAAACAACCCTAGCCCCTTTGTAACATTGCAATCACCCAAAGCCCCAAAAAAAAAATCAAATCAGACCCGAATCCTCCCTAGAAAAAAAACACACACCGTAACACAAAAGTGTAATCTTACGGATCAACGAATCCAACCCAAATCGAACAACCTCTAATAAGGATCGAATTTATAAAAGTCCGATCAAAGCGAAATACACAGCAGACAAAAGTAGAAGAAACCCAGAATTATTATGATGTAAACAACAAACAATTAAGCAGAAGTATCGGCGAATTCAATTGAAGGAAAACAATCGGATCGAATGAAAGCAGAATTGTGTATATTCTGATTGCGTCCCCCAAAAGGATCACAAAATAAAAATAAAAGGGAGTATCGATCTCTCTTTTGTCGCTGGGTAAAATCAATTAAGCAACCCCCAGCCCTAATCCAAACCCAACCCAACCCAACCAAAAACAAAAACGTAAGAAGAAACTCCCGGGTTTTGGTTATAGGGCAGCCGCGGTTTATTTTTTTCCCTATTTATTTTTATTTATTATGTTTCCATTTTTTTCTTCTATACGTGTAACAAACATAATCAAAGTAACCATGTATAAGAATATTTAAAATATACTCCCTCCCTCTCGTATTCATAATATTATAATATTAGATGTTTTAAAAGAGAATTTTTGATTTATAATAGTATGTTTTGAAGTTTCCAATTTTTATATTAATATAATATTTTCTAATATGTAGTAAAAAGTTTATTTGCGTTGCTTTTAGTTAAAATATTTTATATTTTGTAACGGAAGGAGTATATGATATTGTCAAAAATAATAATAATAATATGATGGAAAATAAACTGACCTTTCACTTTCATTTTTTTTTTTTGGTTTATAAGATCAAATATCTATACTAGCTTTTTGCTGGTAGTCTGAAATGTGTAACTATACAAAGGCGCGTGAAAGAGATATATGGTGCCTTATTTTTTTTAACTGTTAATATTTTGCCTTGCACATTTTTTTCACTAATATAGTCAGACTCATTTAGTTTTGGAATCAAACACACGTAGGTGAAACTAATGATATAAATATATTTATGGTTCAATTCCAAGATTGTATTTGTTATGTGGCGAAATTTCATAAAGTACATGTAAACTTTGTAAAGGTACCCACATTCCCCCATTGATTTTGACATCTTTATATTCCATTTACTATGCATTTTTGTGATATCACTTTACTAGGTAACAACCCGCACTATGTGCGGTATAAAATAATTATTAAATATTTTTACAGTAATTTTTATTTACAAAATCTATTTTATTTATCGGTAATTGGAATCAAAATTCGATTGTGTAGTATATATATATATATATAATTTTTTTTAAAAATATATATATTTTTTTTAAATAATTAAAATTTAACCCGTAAAAATTATTATAATATCAATCTTATTATATGAACAAAGAGTTCTTAAAATTCATTTTAAAGATTTTATGAAAATGTAATTAAAAGATATAATTAAGTTAGAAAGAGAATATAAGAATTTAATTTTGGGTGTTAATTATATTTTTGAACAAATACAATGGTATGTAAATGTAAATACTCTATTATTAGAAACTGGTGACAAATAAAAGAAATAGTGTATCGAGCTCTGTGAGTGCGACACGTCAGCATTTTGTGTGAGAATGCTTCTCTTTTAATATATAAGGGATTTTTAAAAAAATACAATAGTATGTAAATATAAATATTCTATTATTAGAAACTGATGACAAATAAAGGAAATAGTGACTCGAGCTCTGTGAGTGCGACACGTCAGTATTTTATGTAACAATGCTTCTCTTTTAATATATAAGGGATATATCTCCGTATAAATAATTCAAAAATATCAGTGTCAATCTAAATTTATTATTATGGTATATAGAATCTATACTAGTATTTTTGCAGCATGTTTTGCTTAAAGAAATGTTTTTGGAAATATTTACCAGTAATGTCATAAAATATTTATATTCACATCCAAAAAAGTTATTAATAAAAATATATTTTTTTCTGCATATAATGTGATTTGATTTTTTTTGTAAACAAACATATTTTACTCAATTGATATAAAAAGTATGTATTCAATATACATATGTAGTAAATTTACCGTATATAGTAAATAAAATTTTAAGAAGTTTATAATTTATAATTGATATATCTAAACTTAAGAAAAAGTCTAAAATTATGAGTGTTTAAACATACTAAATTTTCAAAATAACACAAGATTGAATTAATAATACTAAAAAATAAAATATCATTAATATGATACTTTAATACGGGTTAAATTCTCATCTTACTATTTTAACAACACTAATATAAAATATGTCAAACTGATTTAATTAAGATTTTGTTAAACAAAAAATGGTGTGCGATATACCGTGGATTATATACTAAATCACTAAAATTAACAAAAAAGTACATAAACAAAATTAGTATTAAAATAATATATTAACAAAACAAAAAAACTTACCTCGCAGTATACTGCTATCATAATCTACTTTTGTACATAAAAATGCAGCATTAATATCTACATAGCATACTCTAATTATAGAAAATAAGATGCACAAGAAAATGGTTGCTGCCATACAAATATATAAAAAAATTGGTTAAGTTGTCTTGCATAATGGTTTAATTCGTTGATTATGATGGTTTATTTTCTGTATGGCTTCGAGAAAAATGTGCAAATCTCCCACTTGCTATTTTATGCTCATTTAGTAAACCACAGCATTAGGTTCTTCTGTAATCCATTAAACAGGGGCGAATTTCATATTATGATGATGATACGAGAGAGGTGACTTATCACTTATCGGTACATTCCTATGGATCTCGAGACCAATTTGATAATACATGAGGAACAAAAATGTACTCCGATAAATCGTAACACTCACTTTTTTAAAGATGGCTGATTGCTTCGTATAATAAGTTAGGAGAGAAAACTAAAAAACTACTATAAAGAAATGAAGAGCTGAAGACAGAAAATTAAACGTAGAGAGACGACCGTTGTCAACAAACAAACAAAAACGTAAAGAGACAAAACTACTATCTAGTACAAAACAGGGTTCTCCTTTGACGCGTAAGAAAGTGGTTGCACTACTCAGCGGCGAAGCTCTGGTATATACGGAAATGCCACGTGCTATGAAGTTGGAAGTACATCGTATTTATAACACATAATATATAAGATCGCCTCTATATATGCATCTACGCATTTTAAGTAAAAGATCATTTAGTAATTGTAAAATTATGTAAATTGTATAAAGCAGTTTTGGCTTCATCACGACAATATAGTTTTCGTATTTAACCATAGGTAACGCAAGTACAACAAGTGGGGGATATGACTGAAGCTTGAGGACCAAAAACTGACGAAATTACCCCATCGTTCGTGTGGATAAGAACCAAAAATAGTAAAGCAGACGAGTCGGTAAATGGGTAGTTTCGTCCAACACAGTGCACAATTCTCATATCAAAGTCAAAGATATTTCTCTCAACGTTAAGGAGTCAAACACGTTAAATGCGTGCTCTCACGCTCTCGAACACATCTTTTTATTGTTCACCAACTTCACTAACACTTGTGTCTTTTTTTTTTTTTGTTTCTTTCTGTCTGTTGCTATTTTCTTCAATTTAACATTGTTCCTAGTAATTTACTAATTTATAATATTATCTTCATATATTACATAGTTCCAATTCCTTCTTTCTTTTTTTTTCTACTCAATACAGTGAGGGGTAGAATGGTAATTTGCTTATCAATCTGATTCATCTTCCTCTTCCCAAACCCAAAAGGCCTGAGTGAGAGCTTGCCAAAAAACACCAGCGAAAGATTTTAAAACCGCACGAGGCCAGCCAGGACTTGGGCTTAACGAATGCCAGCGAGATTTTCTTAACGTGATCAATCTACTGTTGCAGTGTCAACATCTCCGTGAGCCTCTTCTTTTCCTTGTTCCCAGAACCAATGCATTTG
Source organism: Camelina sativa (assembly GCF_030686135.1). NCBI lineage: Eukaryota > Viridiplantae > Streptophyta > Magnoliopsida > Brassicales > Brassicaceae > Camelina > Camelina sativa. The sequence goes on along the minus strand of NC_141895.1, from coordinate 316,297 downwards.
GGCTAGAAAACGGATCTGTTTTTTTTTTCTAGGATTTTGTCATTAGTTTTGGCCGTGATTTTGGTGTATCCTAAATCCCTGGCGTTTGTTGCTATCACATTCGATTTTATAGGGTGAGATTTGGAAGAGAGTTTTTTGGATTTAGGGTTTTATTTATCATGTCAAACTTGTTGTTATACTGCCGACGGTTTTGTCTGATATCTTCTTCGCGTCCGTTTAATTCCGGAGACTCTGTGTCCGTTTCGAAATTTCTCACTCATAAGCTAAGGTTTCTACTGAGAAGAAGAACACTGTGTTCAGTATCAGAAGGAGGGGAAACAGAGGAGGTTGCCAAAGATAAGAGACCATGGTTAAAGTCGT